>NC_088801.1:58890598-59201407 GCF_011386835.1 Chrysemys picta bellii | reverse complement strand
AATGCAGTACAGATGTTCGGGCTCGGGCTGCAACCTGGGCTCTGAAACCCCGTGGGACCCAGCACCCAGGCTCCAGCCGAGCCCAAACATCTACACTGCAATTTTATAGCCCCGCAGACTGACCCCCACAAACTCAAGTCAGCTGACCCAGGCCAGCCACTGGTATTTTATTGCCATGTGGACATACCTTTACAAGTCTGAGACCGATACTAGGAAATGAGGGAAGGTAGGAGACAAGTTTCAAGCTTTGATGGTGGAGGATTTATAAGATGATTTACCTTAGTTTCGAGGCGGAGGGGAAGTGGTGTTGATCCTCTACTTAAGTAACAATGCTTAAGACCAATTCTGTATCTCCAGGTTTCATTTGGAAAGGTGGTGGGAAGACTGACTTGACACAAAACATCCCACTGGATTAATGGGTAGTGCTGACTGCACTCTGCAGTAAGAATGCTGACAGCACAATCTGTAGGCTGGCACTACACTTTGAGAAGGTGAGATAAACCTAACACTTTTCAAGTCAGTCTGACATCAATTTAAGCCCAACCTCCTAACAGATTAACTCAGATGTGACCAAACTGTTGGCAACAGGCTCAGAAAACGTCTCAGAAGAGGTAGTGACTTAAGTTGCCCTCATGTTCTGAAAAGAAGTCAGGCAAACTGAAAAATGAATCATCATCGACTACTTCTGTGCTCGTGCCAATATTCTGACATCACACTAGGTTCTTCTGGCTTTCAGCAAAATGTTTTACGTCAAGAGCTTAGCACAAATCTTTCAACTGACCAGGTCCTTAGGGAAAGCTGTTGATGGACTGATCTTGTGAAGCCAGTTCACATCTAACTTGCTATATACTGATCAAAGTGACCTACCTGCATGAGCAATAAGCCTCGCTCCAACTAATTCCCCGACCATAACAGTGAGGTTAGGTGCAATGGCCATCATTCTGTTCTTGAGATAGTCATACAGCTGCGTTCGATACTCTGAGATCTCAATCACCTGGCACAGACAGAGCGGAAGATCAGGTTAAAGCAATCTAACAGCTAACAACCAACTGTAAAAGCATTAATGTGTGTGTCAAGCACCAAGGATTGCAGTCAGGAGGCTGTTAGTGAATTTGTAATTGTATTACTGAATTATAATTGTATAATTCAAATTTATAATGTGAGTGAATTATAGCAGACTGAAATGTAACAGGGTGTGAAATCCTAACAGCCAAAAGTGAGGTTTACCTGAAAGCTTTATATGGGCAGCTTCATAGCAGATCCATAAGAATACAATGCATAGGATTTGTATTTCTCTTCACTATGCTACTACTAGCAGTAAAACCCCAATATGCCAAGTACAGTGAAGGACAATTACTAAGGCTATTTTCTGTAATACAAAACCTGGAACATTCCCTTTTAACACAAATATCTGTACCCATTCTCTTAAGACAGGATATTCTTTACTTCAAAGACTGTTAGACACAAAAAATTAAAGTGTATCAATGGTCAGTCAGTGTGATGCAGCAGACTGAGTTTGGGCTTAAGAGCCAGGAACTCTCTACTGCTCATCCTACCACTGTCACTGAATGGGAGCAACATTAACGCTCTTGGCCTCAGTTTTCCATTTACAAAATGGGGCTAGCACTACACTTTTATAAAGCATTTTGAAACGGAGATGAAAGGGGCTATTTAAACGTAGAATTTACATAGCATACTTCTTTCTAAGGATCTCCAAGCACTTTTTAATTAATATATGTTAGCCTTCCTCTCACAATCATACCCAATAACCTCCGTCTCCTCTCCATGTCAGCAATCCAAGATGGCATCAGATGAGGTAGTGACTGTGCGCCCTCATGTTTGTACATCAGGCGAGCAACAATACAGGAATCATCACTGCCATTAAGAAAGTGTGCTGGAGCAACCATAGGCAAACAGCTGTCTGCAGAAGAAGCAGCCCACATTGCTACACATCTTAAATTAAAGCTCTAAATGTATATATACCTGGTCACAGAGATGCAGTATATTGTTTATGTCTTCTTCTGATACTTCTGTCCCCATGGAGATCTCTGCAGCAGCCTTCACATCCTCATCAATCTCCTCTGGCAGAACTTCCGAGAGGTCGGAGGTAGAAAAGTTTCTTCTGTCTCCTGCAGGACAAGATTGAAGGTGGGGAGAAAAGGAGAAAGATGATCAAGTAAATCAAAAACAGAGAGAGTATAAAGAGGTAAGAGCCAACTGTGTCAACATGGAAACACCTACCCATTAGGGAGGAATAATCAATTGCACAAATACAAAAGAGAAAATGACTGACTAGGAATAAGTACTGCAGAAAAGGATCTAGGGGGTTCTAGTGGATCAAAAACAAAACATGAGACAACCATGTAATACTATTGCTAAAAAGCAAGCATCATTCTTAGATGTATTAGAAGGAGTGTTGTAAGCAAGGCAGGAGAAGTAATTCTTTCACTCTACTAAGGCCTCAACTGGAGTATTGTTTGTCCAGTTCTTTACTGAATTATGGTGCCAAGATGTGGACAAATTGGAGAAAGCCCAGAAGAGCAACAAAAATTAAAGAAAACATGACCTACAAGAAACAATTAAGTTCCTCTCTGAACTGCAAAGCTACCACATCACTGTACAAATCAACAGGGAAAAAACATGCCTAGATGTTGAAATGCAGATGTCCACAAAATTAAATCTATTGTTACTTCTGTTCCAAGGAGTAAATATAAGCCAGCTGTGGTCTCAGAGAACACCAAAAAACACTAAATGTTTCTCTCTATATATCAGTTTTAAGCAATAATCCCCGAACTGTGGTCTGTGGACTAACGGTGGTCTGTAGAGCACTTGCTAGTGGTCCCGGGAGAGCTGGCCAGTGCTAGCTCTCCTTGTTTCCAACTGCTAGATTACAACAAACTATTGCCAAATTATATTACTTTCCTAGCATCAATTTCCCACATAAGCATTTTCTAGAGTGTCACTGAGATGATACAGGATTGTGAACAGGTGAAATGGCCTGCACGTTCGTGAACAGCAGGAAATCTGGCCCACAATGCGTTACCGAGTTGCGATTGATACTAATATTCAACAGTCTCCCATGCATGCTCAAAATTGTTACTCACCAACTTTCCGCACACATTTACAGTATGTTAGGTTATCTGCGACGATTTTGCCTAGTTCAGGGAAGTGCCAGCCATACCATTCCCTACAGCGCATGATATAGTTATTCAGCTCTTTATCTAGGTCGTCAAGAAGGGCTGCAGACAGGACAGACATGTTAAAGAAAAAGTATAGTTTAAAGGGGAACATTTTAAAGTCAGATGTAATGAACACTGCAAAGGGAAATATCACGGTATTTTTCCACAATGTTTCCTTTGCACAAATACAAACACCAATGTACTGTGACGAGGTTGGTCGTCATCTTATTTTAAAATCATTGAAGGATTTGTTTCAGTGAAGAAATGTACTTTGCAAACAAAATAGATCAAATTACACACTACGTTAAAAGAACATCAAGGTTGCATAGTCAAACACTCAAAAGTCAGGACATGCCAGAATGAAGGATGCTAATGCAACCCTGCATTTTCAGAGAGCTGTTTTATCTTCCACAGAAACAAGGCTCAGAAATTGAAAGTTACCTCTTAGTAATGCACAGTTTGATGAAAATCCTTCAAACCTTTTTCCTCACTCAATGATTCCACTGTTAATTTTACTGGACAACATACATGCTATGGATTTTCTGTACAAAGCCACTTTGGAACAGATTTTCTGAAAGTTTAACTGGTGCTAATGTGTTTCCCATAGGTAGCTACAATAGGGAATTTAGGTTTATGACTAACATTCTATTCTTAAAAAAAACAACAAGGAGTCTGGTGGCACCTTAAAGACTAACAGATTTATTTGGGCATAAGCTTTCGTGAGTAAAAACCTCACTTCTTCGGATGCATAGAGTCTATTCTATTCTTAACTCATCCCAATTCACCTAGGTTTTGCAGTGTTCGGGCAGTGAATAATCCCATATGAGCACAAGGATGAGTTTTGATTTTGAATTGTTTTTTTTGTTCATTTTGTCAAAACTCTGCTTTAAGCCAAACTTTTATCATCTTCACAATAACGTAAAAGAGCCATTAGTTAACATGATGGTAAGGCCTGAGGTTTCATCACAGGGACCTGCCATTCAAATGACGGGCCTCTTTCACATGTCATACACTGAATGTATTGCATATGAACAGTTTCCTGCAACAGTGATGATTATAGGGAAACAAAAGCAGCAGTTTGGCTATCTGGGAGTTCCGAGTCATCCATTCCAGATGGTGGATGTGTGAATTGCTGGTGGGACTGTGTTTCAGGTGTAAATCTTAGCCCTCTAATCCATTTTTTTTTCTTTAAACAGGATGCAGATGTCAAAAGCCACCCTGTCCGACTATTTGATATTTAAGTTACAGTAGCACCCTGAGGCCCAGATCAGGATTGGGGCCTTGCTGTGTGAGGCACCGTACAACCAGACATAGATACAAACAGTGTAGAGGTGATGCAGTATGTTAAAGTTACTACACATGCATAGTAAACTAATTATGCCCACCTCCATATGAAATCTAAGTTACAATTTGTGTGTGAGTTAAGTGTGAAGAGACCACATAGCCCCCCCCATGCAATAATGAAAGAAACTGAAAAGATTTAGTTTCAGCCCAGAAAAATTATTTTCAGCTGTAATTATCCTTTAAGCTTATTTAAAATATAAAAATACCTAGAACTAATGCAATGCGCTGTCTACTCCAGTGCTGCAGATATGAGCTATAAGCTTATTTCTATTACAGCAGGGTAGAACACCCACTGCACATACTGTTACAAAGCCCCAAGGCTACAAGCATTTTCTTGTAATGCAATACGGACATTCCCATCTGCTGTCTCAGCAGTAGTGATGAAATTGTGAATTCAATCATTATATTCAGCTCAACAAGATTCCATCGACGACAGAGCATGGAATTTGCAGCACTGAACTATTCCATTCACCACTGCCTGAGACGGAGCAACTCCATTATAACATGCATTCTTCAAGGAAAAGGAAGGATTAGTCCAGATATTCTATTTTCCATTTGCCAAAGAAATTTTAGTCTGTTTCCCCTAAAAAAAAGCCACGATGCAGAATGTGGTACTACCTTTTATAGTTATTTTCATGCATCTTTAAAACTGTTACTGCATTGTGGTCTCAGTTCACTTCACACAAGCTACCACCACAAATGGCACCCACAGCAGAGGTACCAAGGACCAAATTCTTAGGGGAACAATTAACTTATCACTAGTCAGGGTGAGTCACACTAGAAATTGAAGCAATGGGAAGCTTGAACTGTCACTGCATCTGCTATAGTTGTTTTCTGGATAACTAGAGGTCTTCACCTTTTAATACCACCCTCTCTGACTATTTGATATGTAAATTACAGTAACACCTTTCATAAGCAATAGTTTTTAAAATTTCTGCTGGATTGATTCAAACTGCCCTGTTATACTAAAACACTAGCAAAAATCTTGAAAAGGGCATATTTTAATAAGCTGCCCCCAGCAGAATACTTAAAGATGAAATCCTGAATATACTTACAGATTGCTTGGACAATCATTGTATCTACTTTGTCTGGGCTGAATTTCAGCTTGTATCGGGAGAGGCTAAAAACAAAGATATCGTTATTAGCTGCACCCCTGTCATTCCACTGCAAAAAACATATATTCTCCACCTGTTTTATTTTGCATGAATGAGTCCAGCTGTAGGCTCATTCACACTTGTTTAATTTAAAGCTAAGGACTGGCCTCTGCTGGATGTAATGGGAAGTTTGGAGAAGCACTGCCGCTGGTTGGTCCCATAACAACTGCAGCACACACAGTACCCAGTATGATGGGCTGAACCAAGGCACCAGAAAGGAGAAGCATGGCTGGCTGGCTGTCCCTCTGCATAGTCTACATGAACACAGTGGCAGGAAATTTGCTGTTCATTACTTTTTGCAAATTTCTTCACAAAAACAAACAGAGCAAGTATTGCCAGTTTTGCAGCGATTGGGATTGATCCACAGGAAACTGTGTCTATAAAGTAGTGAAACTCAGGAGTGTGACTGTAGATAAACTTCCCTCGTCCTTCTAACCTCATTTTAGCACAAGCCCAACATCTATACTTTTGAAATACATTCTAGGATCTTGCATCACACATTTGGATTATGCCAAAATAAAACTCTGCCTGTACATAGGGATTTGTATCTTCAAAAAGCTGCACAAACATTAATCCTCTCAATTACCCCAGCAAGGAAGGTAACAATCTCCCTTTTAGAAGAGTAAACAAGAAAGGTTCAGCAACTTGCCCAAGGCCATGCAGTGAGTCTCTCTCAGAGTCTGGATTGAAACTCAAGTTTCTAGCACCTAATTGTGTACTTGTCATGGCTGTGTGCAGAGCTACTGCTCTGCTTAAATCTACAGTCAAGAACTCTGCCTTTATTTAATGTTTATATTATGTACCACTGCGATATGTACATGGAGATATAAATTACATATCCATGAAACACTGAGTCCAACTTTTACATTAAGCACTGAAGTATCAGATACCTCAGTGGTGATGAATTAATGTCAAATTCATTTTCGTACTGCCAATGACTGCATTTTAAAGATACTATTCAATTACGTACATAATATACAAGAAAAAACTACTCAACTCAGGTTAACGCTACAGCAAATATTGAGAGATCTGACTTGAACCTGTGGTGCTAAACACAGTGAACCTTGTAAGAGCTTGCTTCTAGAGCAAGATTGACCAAAATTAATGTGCTTAGACTTTGGGCCTAATCCTGTATTCATTTCACCCCCCCAGACTCCCTCTGATATCAAACGGAGTTTTGGGTGTCCAAGGATGCAGGAATGGAATAAAGCCGGTGGAAAGTACTGAACTACAGCTTCAATGGCAACTCACCTGTGTGCCAATCCTAAACACATAGCTGCCATTTCCCGCGATGGAAGGCCGGTGATAAGCCCCTCGATTTGAGAACGAATTCCTCTCATCAGTTCAGTAACCATTGGGCTATGAATACAACTTAAATTCAGCTTATCCTATAAAATTAAGGTGGATATTAGGTGTTAACCAAGTTAAATCAAATCCTCTTACAAATTCTCTTTCAATACTACTATCTTTATAGTTTTTCTCCTACTAAGGTATACTTGTTACCCATTTATGCTAGGCAAAAAAAAGTCAGAAGCAGTGACAACCTTCATGGGTAATAAACATCAGGATTTCCAGCACTGTAATCATCATACGTATTTTTCACTTTAACATCCTGGTATCAGGAGCAACAAGACTTGTAAGTAAGGCTCTGTGTTCTCTGCCCCTAAGATCTGGGGCAACACCAGGATTTTGTAACTGATTAGTTCTACACTGCACACTACTTTTTATGCAGATTTTTCTATCAACAACCCACAACTGTGCCATCGAACAGGTCACAATAGAAAGCGGAGGGTTTTGTAGCTGGCTCTGGTTCTAAAGAAGGAATGTGAGATGGTTTGGGGTTTTGACATCTCGGAGACAAATGAGGATTTTAGAATATAAATCTAATGTATCTCCTCTATACTTCCCCCTTTCAGAATACATGGAGAATACAGGCACATATTTGGGGGCTGTGGGGAATGTGAACTCCCAGCTACCCTTATAATAAGCAGCTGCCTCACTTGCCAAAGCAACCAACAGTAAATAAGCACATCTACTGGATGTTTCTATAAATAAGATCAGTAGGGCAACAATTTATATTTATGCTGTCTGCTTTCACAGTTGATACCCCACTGAGACAACAAGAAGTGTGCACACCTGAGTGCAGTTTCAGGATGTCCAGTTGCAGAGCAGACAACATCCTATCAACTTATATTCATCTGAAAGTTTCTCTTTCCAGCTCAGAACTAGAAACTTTTTTCTAATGAAAGCTCAATCTGCAGCACAATCTATGGCTACAGGACCACAAAATACGGAGGCCCCTCTTCATAACATCTCAGCAGAATAAAAACAAATTAGAGAAGCAGTCAGTTTTCACCTTTATGACACCACCGAGTTTGGCATCTGCTATGGCCAACTGTTCATGGGCGTCTTTTGCCACTATCTTCTTTAGAATTTTCTTCAAGTTCTTGCTGAGCTTGCCCTCTACCAGAGCTGTGCATGCTGTAGAGGGAAGAAGAGAACGAAGATGCGGCTAAATAAATAAACAAACCAACCAACCTTTCTAAAATCTAACAGGTACTAAAAATACCATGTCCAACTTGATACACAAGGCTGTACACTTACATTCACACCTCTGCAAGCTACTATACTAACCAAAATTGCAGTTGAAATGTTTTGATCTTGCAGTCATTTAAACAAATGTCATAAAATGTTAGCACATTTGCTGTTCTTAATTTGAGAATATTTCTCCTCTAATTTTTCCCTCCTCCCTATATATGGAAGATCACCAAGATGGACTCCTAGCTCTGCCAACTTTGTTAAAGATAACAGTCCACCAACTTTAGAGATGTACTGAACATCCCCAGAAGCGACTAAGAAGATTTAGCATATAACTGAGTTACCCAATGCCCAATTGACTTTTCAGACCTCATGAAGTCATACATCACCAGCTCCCACCACAGGCAATAGTCCAGTATATACTCTCTGATGGGGATGTTGCAATATCCATGAAAGCGCACTGAAGCATGAAGCCAATTTGTGCGGATGGCAGAAGTCAGATACAGCCCTTTTTAAGGTATGTGATGTGGATTTGAGGAGTTTTAAAAGAATCTTTATTTTGAAGTATAAATAAATCTGTAAAAGCTTCACAAACCCACATGACATATTTTAAGAGGTCACTTATGCAACTCCCTTGACAAGTTATCTTCATGCTCCATTGACCTTCTGGGATTGGTACAACATTTCCAGCCTAGTGTGTGAAGCAGAACCCAGTGACCCATTATTTCAAAAAACTTGAAAGAAAGAAAGAAATAGAAGAACAAATGTAACTGCTGTGATAAATGCCTTCTCACCCTTGCTATTTGGGACATTAGCTATATAACCTTAAATCTGACAGATAGTTCTTAAACCATTTGATATTTAAATAATGCTTAGCTACATATTTATCATTTATCTTCAAAACAATTTACAAATCCATCCTAGCAATAATCATGTGAGCTGGGTAGTTTAAGTATCCCTGATTTCACAGATTCCTCAACTGAGGCAGAGAAACTGGGTGATTTGCCCAAGTCACAGAGCTTCTTCTGTATCACAGTAACAGTTAGAACCCAGGAATTCCTGGCACCCAGTGCTATAACAAGGCCACACTCATTCTAGATAGTGTGCACAAATGTAGGTGGGGAAAAAACAGTAATTTCAATCTCAGTTATGATTTCATTCCATCCCATGTTTAAAAGTGGTCTCCTTTCCTGTACTTTCCTTGTTTTGTTTTTTGTACTTGTGATCCTAACAACTCTAATGTAGCGAGACTCATTGTTTGGCCAAAATACTACATTTGACATTTATCAACTGATTTTACTGTTACGGAGAGACAAAAACACTCCTTTCAAGAACATGAGTCAGGCCACCCCTAAGTAACTATTAGCCTATATTCTTCTATCACTTCAGTTCAGATTATTCAGAGCCTATAATGCTTTTGTGCTTAATTCCTAAGAATCACTCAAGTGGCAGGTTTTGCATGTGATTACAAATAATTCAGGAATTCATGATCTTAGAAAAATAGGCATTTATCAAATACACAAACATATCCATCATACATCTCCATGAAGTGCAGAGTAAACAGCCCTAATGTAGGTTTTACTAGCATTTTATCTGTTGTCTCAGTGGTAGTGACGAAATGTTGAATCAAATCATTAGAATTCAGTACCAACACCAATGCATCATTGACAACAGGGTTCTATTCACTACTGATTTGTGCACTCATGACCATAAACACAGGAGCAAATAACTAGATTTCAATATTATCTAGTGTCCAGAGGCACGGCAGCTGCCCGAGAAAACAAATACTTATGGTTTTGTTCTGAAGCACCTGTAATCTAAAAGATAAACAATGAAGAAATAATAAGAGGGTGAGAGGAGAGTATGGGGCATATAATGAAAGTATGTGACTGGTTCTTTTCAGAAAGAACCAAGCTGCAAAGTTCAGAGTTAACTTTCTCATCTTTACTTACCAGCAAGGGCTTCTGTTGTGTCCTGAAACTTTTCAAAGTGTTTCAACTTCACTCTAGGGGAAAGGAAATTTATTTTTATATTCAAGTTTACAATAGAGTAGCCCTGTCCTTCCCTCTTCCTTTATGATGCATAGCATCTGTCTTAACTTCCCAAACTCCCATCATAAATATCGGGTCCCTACTTCCCTAGAACATCACAGGAGGCTGAAGTTTGATTTTCAGATCTCCCAACCTCCAAATGAAGGGAAAGGGAATTTGAGTCTTGGAACCGTAGATCAACTTTCAGACCCCTGTTATTTCATCACCCAAGTCCCCCAAAGATCTTGCTAGAGATCTCCAAAGAGGTGAGAAATCAAGAGCTAATATTTCTAATGAAAAAATACATACAAAAAATTAAACATGAGACCATCTTTTTGTTTTGCAATTCATATTTAAAAGACACCAACTATTCAGATTTTAACACTACTCCTTTGATTAACTAGTAAAAGCAAGGAATATACTGCCTCTACTACAGCAGAGCACCAGCTCTACTAGAGTTGAGGTTACGAAACTCTTTCTGTTTCCAGGTTGACTCTTCTAAGAGCTCTACAATCCAGTTACTTGGATTTCCTTGAAATGCACAGACTCTCATGGGGGCACAGGGTAGACATCCAAATTTGGGGTCATTTGACCAAGGGATTCCTGAGATACAGGCCCCCCAAAAGAACTTTTCTTAAAGTTAACAGATTCTACTTTTTTTCTGTTTTGCTTTTGCATGGCACCCACAACCCCTTGGAGGAACAATATTGAAAACAGCGTATGAAACAGTTTGGCTCTTCAGATAGGCACATTCCTAACACTCACGAAAGCCAAATGGATTATACTGTGCATGTGCAAACAATGCCCAAGAGGTGTGGTAGGTAGTGATGACTCAAAAACCTGTATGAGTCAAGGGGATGTATTATGGCCATCAAACCTGAGCAACACCCTGGCACCGTAGGCTTTAATTCGGCCATGGTGTGTGTGTGTGCGTGTGTGCGTGTGTGCGCGCATGTACCTACAATCTGTGTTTTTTGTTTTGTTTTTTATTTGGAGGAAACAATCTGAGTATAGCAGAAAATTCAAAAGGCTCTCAAACCATTTTTGAAAAGAAAACAAATTATACATACAAACGTTCGCTTGGATGGGGAATTAGGGGATAAGGGGTCTGGGACTGCAGAGAAGATAATGGGGCAGGAATAAATGGGTGGCAGAGCAAGTGGAAAGGATATGGGATGAGAACACAAGAGGGCCCCACATTTTCCCTTCCTAAGTGTGAGCCAGAATCCACGGTGTTTGACTCCTCCCAGCCTCTCCACACGAGCAGACATCTGGGGAAACCCTGCCCTTCTGGGTGAGAAACAGAACAGCCATGCTGGGAGCATGCACCAAGAATACACTGTTGAGGCCGAAAGGTAAGGGGTGGCGAACAGGCACACTAAATGCATATCACTGGCTCTGGGGAAAGGGTATGAGAACACAGACTGACATCCACACGTGTATGGAAGGATTTTCTATTCCCCATCAATTTACCAGGTCCAAGTAGCCTATGGACTGTTCCCAGCTACATCAGCTGTGTCACCTCCTCAGGCCCAACTTCCTCCTCCTGGTGTAATCTTCCTCTCTGTTATCTAAAGAGTTGTGCTTGAGAAGCCATCGTGACCCAGGACAATTATCTCCAGACCTAGATTCTGACTCTAGTCCAATCCTGATTAATCTGTGTCAGAAAAAGCTGTATTATCTGTAACAGAAGCAAGGTCACCGATAAAGCTACCCTCTCTTAACTTACTAAATTGCACTTACGTCATCTCCAACAGCAGCTCAAGGCTTATGCTGCAAGGCTGAGTGAGACAAACATCTTTTCAGAAACACTGGAATTTCATAACTGGATCAGACCAAAGTCCATTCAGGCTAATATCCTGACAGTGATCAGCATCAGACATTTCAGAGGAAGGTGTAAAAAGCCTGCAGTGGGCAGATGTAGGGTACTCTGCCACAGCCACACCCACCCATGTTAGGTTTCACCCTGATCTCTAATACTGAGACTGGCTTAACCCCTGAAGACAGAAGTTTAATACACCTGCCAAAAGTTGGTCAAACTCAGGATATTCTTTATATTCAGATAAATATCCAATCCCTTTTAGAACGTTAAGGTTTCAGCTTCAACGCCTTCATGTGGCAGTGAGTTTCACAGTTTAATTACACACAGTGGGGAAAAGCATTTCCTTTTATCAGTTCTGAATTTCTCACTTTTTAATTCCACTGATCTCCCCTTGTTCTTGGGTCAGATCGTTCTTCTAATATTTAAGAGCTGTGAACTATACTGAAAAACAACGCAGGGCCTTGCTCCTTGATCTGAACATACAGTTATCTTCCAAAGCCAGGTTGCCAGCCCCTCAAACTGCTTACATTTTATTTGCCTTTTCAGGTGTTTCAAATTCTCTCCATAAACTGTCAACTTCCTGGAGTTTCTTCTCATCCAGGACCTGTGGATAAAAAACAATCATTAAACCAATGTTTAAAGATGTTTGGGATCATTGTTTGGTATAGAAACCGTGACCCCACTTTTTATGGTGCATCCTGCCTGAAAGCTGATGTTAGTTGAGTCAATGGGCTAGCTCTTAGCCATCCAGTCTCTGACCACTACTTACCATTTTCTCTCCAGTTCTGCCCCACCAATATTTAACCATGTTAACAGCGTTTTACTTTCAGCAGGAACACAGCTACTGTATTGTTTTTCGCCCCCCAATAAAGGCAGGCCCTCTCTGAACATCTGCATTCTCTCTCTCTTTTTTTAAGAACCAGGCTTATGGGAAAATAAATACAAAACAAGTCACCTTCATAGAGAGCCTCAAGGTCCTTGAGGAAGAAAGAGGCCACTTCTAAAACAGAGCTCCCCCTCTTTACAGTACAATGCAGCCATACCAATACAGCCTCAAGAGTAAATTGATTAACAGACTGATATTTCAGCTTGCTGTCCAAAAAAAGAAATCCTTTAGGGAGCAGAGGTGGGTTGAGATCACAGTTATACTAACTACTCCACCGTATTCTGCGTTCACTTAATTTGCAGTGCACTAAGGCCTGGTCTACATTACAATGTTTCTCCTGCCAATGTAACTCGCCCACTACCCTGACCTAATAACTCCATTTCCACGAGAGGCATAGCACTTAGGTCAATGTAGTTAGGGAGATGCAGTGTCCATGTAGACACTGTATTACTTACATTGCCTGTTGGCTGTTAGCCCCACGCCAGGCTCAAAGCTGGAGCCACCCCACCTCTCACCCCAGGGCTGATGGTGCTGGGTTCATGGCTGAAGCCCCGCTGTCGGAGGGCTCCAGCGATGAGCCTGTCAGCCCTGGGGAAAGGGGGATCCAGCAGCGAGCCCCGTGCAGGCCTGATAGCTCAGGCTGTCAACCCCCCACACTGCCCCCTTAAATCGGGACAAGGACTCGGGGTGAGGACATGCACCCCGACAGGTGGGCAGCGTGGATATGAAAAACTGCAGCAATTAATGTGGTGGCTGTACGTTGACCTAATTTAGGTCAACAATTTTGTAGTGCAGACAAGGCCTAAGAATTCTTAGTAAAATGCAGACGGACACAGAGCCAGCAGAAGATCCCCGGGCACGGGATGGGCAGCCAAGACCCCGGGCAGACAGCTGGGAGCGAATCCCTGGGTGTGGGGCTGGCAGACGGGACCAGGAGCGGAGCTGGGTGGCGCTCCCTCCATCCCTGTCATCTGTGGGGGCTGGTCCAGGTCCCAGCCCCCCCCCCCAATGTTACTCTGCACCCTCCTAGGGAGGCGTGCCCCACAGGTTGAAATCCTCTATTGAGTTCCCCAATTCCAATTCCTCCTCCTTATTCAGAACTGAACATTTAAACCAGTGGTTGTCAACGTTTTTTCATTTACGGATGCCTAAAACATGTCAAATGGAGGTGCAGACCCCTTTGGAAATTCAGCCTATGGTCCACAGACCCCTGCCATAAAAGGCTTAGGCTGAAAACTGACTAACCAAAATTCAACTATAAATGCTGCAAGTGCTCGGCAAGGCATTTGACACAGCGTGAGAAAGAGCGCTAAAGTGTGGGTTTCTATGGTGGTGGTAACACTTCTGGAGTATTCACATACATTTGACTGATGAGAGCACCAGAATGCCTTTTCTGGGATCTGAAATCTGAAAAAGTGCCACCATGGCTTAACAACGAAGTAAAAGAAGCAGTCAGAGGCAAAAAGGCATCTTTTAAAAAGTTTAAGTTAAATCCTAATGAGGGTAATAGAAAGGAGCATAAACTCTGGCAAATGAAATGTAAAAATATAATTAGGAAGGCCAAAAAAGAATTTGGAGAACAGCTAGCCAAAAAACTCAAAAAGTAATAGCAACGTTTTTTTTAAGTACATCAGAAGCAGGAAGCCTGCTAAACAACCAGTGGAGCCACAGGATGACTGAGAAGCTAAAGGAGCTCTCAAGGGTGATAAGGCCATTGCGGAGAAACTAACTGAATTCTTTGCATCGGTCTTCACGGCTGAGGATGTGAGGAAGATTCTCAAACCTGAGCCATTCTTTTAGGTGACAAATCTGAGGAACTTTCACAGATTGAGGTATCATTAGAGGAGGTTTTGGAACAAACTGATAAACTAAACAGTAATAAGTCACCAGGATCAAAGGAACTCAAATGTGAAATTGCAGAACTACTAAATGTCGTCTGTAACCTATAATTTAAATCAGCTTCTGTACCAAATGACTAGAGGATAGCTAATGTGGGGCCAATTTTTAAAAAGGGCTCCAGAGGTGATCCCAGCAATTACAGGCCAGTGAGCCTGACTTCAGTACCGGGCAAACTGGTTGTAACAATAGTAAAGAACAGAATTATAAGACACATAGATGAACATAATTTGTTGGGGAAGAGTCAACATGGTTTTTGTAAAGGGAAATCATGCCTCACCAATTTCCTAGAATTCTCTGAGGGGGTCAAAACCGGGTGACTGGGCAACAAAATGGCACATGAGATTCAATGTTGATAAATGCAAAGTAATGCACATTGGAAAACATAATCCCAACTATACATATAAAATGATGGGGTCTTAACTGGCTGTTACCACTGAAGAAAGATCTTGGAGTCATTTTGGATAGTTCTCTGAAAACATCCACCCAATGTGCAGCGCGGCAGTCAAAAAAAGTGAATGGAATGCTGGGAATTATTCAGAAAGGGATAGATAATACGACAGAAAATATCATATTGTCTCTATATAAATCCATGGTATGCCCACATCTTGAATACTGTGCGCAGATGTGGTTGACCCATCTCAAGAAAGATATATTGGAATTGGAAAAGATTCAGAAAATGGCAACAAAAATGATTAGGGGTATGGAACGGCTGCAATATGAGGAGAGATTAATAAGACTGACTTTTCAGCGTGGAAAAGAGACAACTAAGAATGGATATGATAGAGGTCTATAAAATCGTGACTGGTGTGGAGAAAGTAAATAAGGAAATGTTATTTATTCCTTCTCATAACACAAGAACATGGGGTAACCAAATGAAACTAATAGGCAGCAGGTTTAAAACAAACGGAAGTAATTTTTTCACACAACGCACAGTCAACCTGTGGAACTCTTTGCCAGAGGATGTTGTGAAGGCCAAGACTATAACAGGGTTCAAAAAAGAACTAGATAAATTATTGGAGGATAGGTCCATCAACGGCTATTAGCCATGATCGACAGGGATGGTGGCCCTAGCCTCTGTATACCAGAAGCTGGGAATGGGTGATGATTACCTGTTCTGTTCATTCCCTCTGGGACCTGACACTGGCCACTTGTCAGAAGACAGGATACTGGGCTAGATGGACCTTTGGTCTGACCCAGTATGGTCATTCTTATGAAACTTCATTTTCATAGTAACCTATGGTTGACCCCTTATACATAGTCTGCAGACCCCCAGGGCTCCACGGACCGGAGGTTGAAAACCACTAATTTAAACAAAGCCCTGGCCCTGTGGAGTTCGGGATTTCTAGATCATTTTACAGGCAGACAATGTGGTCCTAGCAGCAATAGCACAATCAGGAACATCTAGAGAAGGAAGCAGCAGCTAAGTAGAGCAAATGGTAAAATCAGCTAAGAAGTTCTACTTCAGACTATTGCAATATGAATATCATAAAATAATGTAACATACCCTAGGGTGGGTATTTTTGGTTGAATCCTTCTGGTGGCATTTTCCAAAATTAATGGGGGGGAGGGATAGCTCAGTGGTTTGAGCATTGGCCTGCTAAACCCAGTGTGTGAGTTCAATCCTTGAGGGGGGCCATTTAGGGACGGGATGGGGGGGGACAGTACTTGGTCCTGCTAGTGAAAGTAGGGGACTGGACTTGATGACCTTCAAGGTCCCTTCCAGTTCTATGAGATAGGTATATCTCCATATATTATTATTGTTGTTTATTTAATGCCGGGTGACTTCCCTCCTTTCATTAAAAATTTATTTTCTACACTCAGACTTTGTGCTTGTAAGAGGGGAAGTACTGCCTCTTAGAAGCATTCAATTTTCCCATGTAATTTTCCCCTGTTACTGGTTTTGTGCTGTATTGTTGAAAGGGAACCCCTAGATATTAAACCTGGCCCTGGTTGCTGCTGACTCCACCTGGCACACAGGTTACAGAGTACACCAGTTCAGCAGCATGGCACATCAGCCTATCTATGATTATGTAATGATAGGGTTGTGTGTCCAGTGAAAGATGTGGGAACTGAATCTTTGCTTTTCAAATATAGCGGATGAATTCTCCCAATTTCAGCCAGCATGCAAATACACGTGTACACCAGTCAAGCCAAGCATTTTACATAAACAATAGCAGACAATTAAATTCAACACACCCTGTAAATGCAGTATTTAAAATATATTAATATCACTGCTGTTACGTTTGTCTCAGTCCTTTCACTTAGGAACTATAGGCATGATAGCAATTACAACAAATGCTAAAATAGAAATGCCAGAAATAGATGCAATGTGAGCATATTTAGAGGGAAATCATTGAGGACTAGTGAGGGGTAAACACCACAGTTTTTGCTGATACAGATTAACCCGGCTACCATGCTGAAACCTAACATTTACAATTACACTTAGTCAAACAGAATACTGTAAATCAGTGGCTCTCAAACTTTTGTACTGGTGACCCCTTTCACATAGTAAGCCTCTGAGTGTACTTTTTATATATTTATATATTTAACACCATTATAAATGCTGGGGGCAAAGCAGGGTTTGGGGCAAAGGTTGACAGCTCGTGACCCCCCATGTAGTAACCTCACAGCCCCCTGAGGGGTCCTGACCCCATTTGAGAACCCCTGCTGTAAATCAAACCTCATACGTAAAGGGACCTCTGCAGGGTTAGGAATGAATTTATCTCTGCACTACACTGCATGATTGGTTAAGAACATTAGAACGGCCGTACCGGGTCAGATCAACGGTCCATCTAGCCCAGTATCCTGTCTACCGACAGTGGCCAATGCCAGGTGCCCCAGAGGGAGCAGATGTAACAGGCAATGATCAAGTGATCTCTCTCCTGCCATCCATCTCCATCCTCTGACAAACGGAGGCTAAGGACACCGTTCCTTACCCATCCTGGCTAATAGCCATTAATGGACTTAACCACCATGAATTTATCCAGTTCTCTTTTAAACGCTGTTATAGTCCTAGCCTTCACAACCTCCTCAGGTAAGGAGTTCCACAAGTTGACTGTGCGGTGCGTGATGAAGAACTACCTTGTATTTGTTTTAAACCTGCTGCCTATTAATTTCATTTGGTGACCCCTAGTTCTTGTATTATGGGAATAAGTAAATAACTTTTCCTTATCCACTTTCTCCACATCACTCATGATTTTATATACCCCTTAGTCTCCTCTTTTCCAAGATGAAAAGTCCTAGCCTCTTTAATCTCTCCTCATATGGGACCCGTTCCAAACCCCTAATCATTTTAGTTGCCCTTCTCGGAACCTTTTCTAGTGCCAGTATATCTTTTTTGAGATGAGAAGACCACATCTGTACGCAGTATTTGAGAGGAGGACGTACCATCGATTTATATAAGGGCAATAATATATTCTCAGTCTTATTCTCTATCCCCTTTTTAATGATTCCTAACATCCTGTTTGCATAAATTAATGGAGATATCCTATCTCCTAGAACTGGAAGGGACCTTGAAAGGTCATTGAGTCCAGCCCCCTGCCTTCACTAGCAGGACCAAGTACTGATTTTGCCACAGATCCCTAGGTGGCCCCCTCAAAGACTGAACTCACAACCCTGGGTTTAGCAGACCAATGCTCAAACCACTGAGCTATCCCTCCTCCCCCAAGGGGGTACGTCCCTTTTACCCCACCAGACAGAGCCACCAATTGCCACTGCCATAGGCAGGGGTCAGACCTACCCTCCAAGGAGCCACGCGAGGTAGACAACGATTTCGTGGCGCAGGGAGTGAGAGTAAATCCTCCCTTTCCTGTGTTAACCTGCTCCCGCCGCCTGCGCACCTGGGGCAAGCCAGAGAGATGAGACTCCGTACCAGAGCCAGGCTAACTCCTGCCAGACCCCGCTCCCCAGCTCGGTATCGGCGCTAGGCTCGGGGCGCCAGGCCCAGCTCGCGAGGGCCCGGCCTGGGCAGGGCGACCAGCGGCTGACGGAGGCTGGGCACGGCGAGCGCTGCTGCCGCCGCAGGAACGCCCGCGAGAGCTACGGGCCGCCCGGGGAACGGCGAGGCGGCGGCGCGCGGCCTACCCCTGCCCCTGCCCCGCGCCTCACCTTGAAGACGGCGTATCCGGCCGCGGTCTCGAATAGCACCAGCATGGCGGGCAGAGGTGCGGGACCGGGTCAGCGAGAGTCGGACACAACTGGGGCCGCAGCGCCGCCGGGGGAAGCGCGGCAGGACCCGGCCACGTGCGGGAAGAGGGCCACAGCTCCCAGCGGCAAGACGCAGCGCACACGGCGAACCGGAAGTGAGGAGACCGGAAACTGTCCGGCCTCGCCAGAACGCGGGGGCGGGCTCGGCGGATGACGGGGCGGGGCTGTGAGGAGAGGGCGGGGGGCCGGGCTCAGCTTATGACGGGGCGGGGCTGCGAGGAGAGGGGCGGGGGGCCGGGCTCGGCGGATGACGGGGTGGGGCTGAGGGGACGGGGCTCCTGGCAGCGCAGGGCTGGCCCTGGCCCTGGCCCAGGCCCAGGCCCAGGGATGAAGGGGGAAGTCTTAGCAGGAGTGTTGTAAGCAAGAAGTGAGAAGTAATTTTTCCAGGTTACCCCGCGCTGATTAGGCCTCAGTTGGAATATTGTGTCTAGTTCTGGGTGCCACATTTCGGGAAAGATGTGGACAAATTAGAGAAAGTCCAGAGAAGAGCAACAAAAATGATTCAAGGTCTAGAAAACATGAGCTGTGAGGAAAGATTAAAAAAGACAGGGTTTGTTTAGTCTGGAGAAGGGACATGATAACCGTTTTCAACTACATAAAAGGTTGTTACAAGGAGGCCGGCGAAAAAGTGTCTGCGTTAATGTCTGAAGATAGGCCAAGAAGCAACAGGCTTAATTTGCAGCAAGGGAGGTTTTGGTTGGACATTAGGAAAAACTTCCTAACTGTCAGGGTAGTTAAGCACAACAAATTGCTTTGGGAGATTGTGGAATCTCCATCACTGGAGGTTTTTAAGAACAGGTTAGACAAACACTTGTCAGGGATGAGCTAGTTTTTACTTAGTCCTGCTTTGAGTGCAGGGGACTGGACTAGATAACCTCTCAAGGTCATCCCTGCCAGTTCTACACTTCTGTAATTGTATAAGCCAGTGGGGCTGTCTTGGAGGGGCACAGTTACATTCCTCCGGAGCCCCCAAGCTGTTGGGAAGCTCATGTAGCTGGTACCACTGTGGTCATTTCTGCAGGTGACTACATTGTATTTTATCAGGGTTGTTTGAACCCCTGCCCATTCCTGCCCCCCAGAGTGTCCTGGGGGTTAATAAGCTGCAGGATATACCTACAACTCAAATCAGTGTAGGAGCTGTCTCTTGCTCAGAGTTGCTGAATTGTTTGTATTTCCAGTAGGTGAGACAATCCAGGTTTACGTTTTCACTCTTGCTCGTAGACCTGTCTTGGGCTCTAGGCTTATGAGGTTAATAGAAAATGTACTCTGACATCTTTATTTTTGATTAAGACGGAGGAATGGATCTGTTCTAAGTAGTCCCCCTATTTTGACCACTTGTATCAGACGCTTAGACCATGCTCTAATGGAAAAGGAAGTGCTGATATAGTTCTCTCTATCCCAAAACACAATCAGCCAATGTTTCTGCACTCCCATCTGCTTTCCCCTTTCTAGTCTTCCCTGGCTCCTTCTCTCACCTCTTTCTTTAGCCCAAACCAATCTCCTCTGCAATTGTCTGTGCTCTGGAGTATGACTGTTGGCTTCTTCTCATCTACCTCTATCCTGGTGGGCTCCAGGATCTTCATCCAGCAAGTCTGGCCTCAGTATCTTCTGCCCTGTTGGAAAATGGCACCCCAGCACAAGAACTTAAGCAGGCTCAACTGGCCTTCAGCTCTCTGGTGTCTTAAGTGTTGGATCTGAACTGGTTTGACATTGGCCTCCTCCGTCCCCACACCTGGGGTGGGTTTTCAGTTGAAGGGCCTTTCTGTCCATTCACGTACTGGCTGGAACATGTACATGTACTTTCCATCCTGAAAGCAAAAGAACTTCTTAGGGAGGACAGAAAGGCCATTAGCACCTGGAGAAGTGCTGGTTGGGTATACTGGGTATTCTGGCTCAAGCTGAGCTCTGCACTTAAGGCCCTTGTAAGATGGTTTTAAGATAAATGGGTTAGTTAAGCTTCGCTAAGAAAACATATGTTTTTTGTAGCTTGTGTAGTCTGTATGTGGTTAAGCAAATGTAACAGGGCCTTGAGAATAACATGTTAAGTTAGAAAGTGGCATCTAGCAAGACAAGATCTGGAGAGGATGCTGAGCTTGAAATATGGCTAAGATAAAAAGGAAGTTTCTGGAAAAGGGGCTTCTCAACTATAAGAAATTATTACAAACTGGTTCTAATAGACAAAGAGAAGTTGTCTTGTGATGTGATAAACTTATAGTAACCTCCAACATACCAGTGTTATCTTAAAATATGGGCTTGTGTAAGGAAGTGGACCTAGCTTTAAGATCCATAAATTTAAGATAATTTGAAAGAAAGAGGCCTCACTGTCATATCTTGTTTCAGCCAAGGCCAAGAAAGAGGTCAACCACAAACTGGCCAAAACCTGTTTTTTATAAAGGTCAGTAAGACATCACTTGTTTGTTACACTGTATAAAAGAACCAGGCTTGCTAGGAGTATTTATCAGATTCTTTCTGATATGCTGGAGCAAGCCAGGATAAGAGGGTTATCTCTGGGACTTACCCTTTTGTGAGTATTCTGATCAAATGCTTATGAATGTTTGTTACTGTTTGGGTGTAGTAACTGCTGATTATTTAGGCTTTTAGACATGTTCAGAGCAAGTGTATAAGTACCATTGGGGCTTTGGATTTAATAAAGGAATTGATGGTTACATTTATGTCTGGGGGTATCCTATATTACTATTATCTATAACAATAATTCCAACAGCCATATATTGACATTATATAGCACTTTTAATGCAGAAGGATCCCACAGTGCTATATAAACATTACCAATAGATTTACAAACTATATACAGGATTTTTTTCACCCAGCAGTGAAGTGGAGCAACTGTTTAACATTGCACAGCAACATTACATAACAGTTTAAGAAGTCCTTGAAGGAGATGAAACTGAAACTGCAGTTAATATCAATGGGAATTGTGTGTATATCTTGAATGCCATAGATCAGTGTTTCCCAAACTTGGGACGCTGCTTGTGTAGGGAAAGCCCCTGGCGGGCCGGGCCGGTTTGTTTACCTACCGCGTCTGCAGGTCCGGCCAATCACGGCTTCCACTGGTTCACTGCTCCAGGCCAATGGGGGCTGCTGGAAGCAGGGTGGGCTGAGGGATGTACTGGTTGCCGCTTCCTGTAGCTCCCATTAGCCTGGAGCAGCGAACCGCGGCCAGTGGGAGCCGCCATCGGCCGGACGTGTGGACGCGGCAGGTAAACAAACCGGCCCAGCCCACCAGGGGCTTTCCCTGCACAAGCGGCGTCCCAAGTTTGGGAAACACTGCCATAGATCAATGGTTTTCAAACTTTTTTTCTGGCGACCCAGTTGAAGAAAATTGTTAATGCCCGTGACCCAACAGAGCTGGGGATGAGGGGTTTAGGGTGTGGGAGGGGGTTAGGGCTGGGGCAGAGGGTTGGGGTGTGGGGGTGATGGCTGCGAGTTGGGGCTGGGAATGAGTGGTTCAGGGTGTGGGAGGGGACTCTGGGCTGGAGCAGGGGGTTGGGGTGTGGGAGGGGGTCAGGGCTCTGGGCTGAGGGTGCAGGCTCTGGGGTGGGGCCAGGGATGAGGGGTTTGGGGTGCAGGAGGGGGCTCTGGGTTTGGAGGGGGGACTCGGGCAAGGGATTGGGGCGTGAGCTTACCTCGGGCAGCTCCTGATCAGCGGCGCAGCAGGGGTGCTAAGGCAGGCTTCCTGCCTGTCCTGGCACTGCAGACAGCGCTGCACCCCAGAAGTGGCCCGCAGCAGGTCCAACTCCTAGGCAGAGGCGCGCATGCAGCTCTCACCTGCAGGCACTGATCCCCCCAGCTCCCATTGGCTGGTTCCCGGCCAATGGGAGTGCGGAGCCAGTGCTGGGGCGGGGGCAGCATGTGGAACTCTATGGACCTTCCTCCCCCACTCCGCCTAGGAGCCGGACCTGCTGCTGGCTGCTTCCATGGCACAGTGTGGTGTCAGAACAGGTAGGAACTTGCCTGCCTTAGCTGGGCAGAACCACCGATGGGACTTTTAACAGCGCAGTCGGCGGTGCTGACCAGAGCCGCCGCGACCCAGTGCCTTCCATTCTGTGACCCCAGTACTGGGTCGCGACCCGCACTTTGAAAATCACTGCCATAGAGGGCTCTAATTTGAGGAACTTTATATATTACCCTGAAAAATACTTGTTACAGGGGACCAGGACATAAAGTCCAAAAACTGAACGGTGTCCTGATCAGTGAAAAAAAAATTACAGAACAAAGCCAGTGGACAGTAATTTATTTATCAGACGCTTTTCTTTTCTTTTCTCTGGATAGCTAGAAGACTTGGTGATATCTTTTCCTTTGGGTCTTGCTGCCTAATTAAGGGCCTCTGCATACAGTCTCATTAAAGACAGTGGGACTACTCGCATGCGTGTATGTTGGCAGGGCTTTTCTAAAATGCTTATCATCATGGCTGTAGCCCATAGCCACAGAAATAATATTCTGAGATAACTTTTGTCATCAGAAGGTATGTTACAGTTTCAGTGTTGTTTTTTGAACTGTGCAAAGAAAAGTAGTTCTTAAATCTTCTACCAACTGCTCCTATAATGCAGTAGTTATAAATGTTTGAGTAACTTCTTACTAAACATTCTACTTCTAAATATTCAAATCACTATCCAGAATGTTATGGTTTATTAATATATCATTCGTAGTAACAGAATGCTGTCTTTATGTGTTTTTACTGCACTCGTCTTGTTAGGTTTTATTTGATAACAGATTTCCATGTCCTCCTGAGTTTAACTCTTTGTTTATTTTTCATAACTTAGTAGGTTACTGAACACAGATTCGCTTTCCTCTCACTAAAGGAAGAAAATTAAAATTAATTTACTCTGCAGTTGTGCATTCGCGTGGTGTCTCAACTGCATTTCAAGCTGGACAGAAACTGCTTTGCTTTGGAAAGATTATGTACACAGCCTGTGCGCTCTGTTTTATCTTGAAAAGAAAAAGCCTTCTTGAAACTTCTTTTGGGTTTTAGGAAGTGCATTTTCTGACTGTTTTCACAGATCAAATACCACATTTGTTCTTTTTCCCAAGAAATAAAATTAAAATAGAAATATGTGTTAATTAATTTTAAAATGCATCTGTACTGGAATACTGTATCCTGGCCCTGTTCCTGGAACTCAGGAAGTTTGAATTATGACCCTGGTGTATGAGTTGAATGTATCGCTACAATGAGTTAATTAGAACACTGATTTCAAATATCATGATATAACTGCATCCATACCAAGGGGATATAGTAATTATACTAGCATAGTTAAAGTGTCACAGTTTTTGTATGTAGACAAAGGCCTTGTCTACACTACGAGAGTAGTTCGATTTTACTTGCATCGAATTTTTGTAATCGATATTGCAAAGTCGAACGTGTGTGTCCACACTAAGGACAGTAATTCGACTTTGTGCGTCCACACTAACGGTGATAGCGTCGACATTCGAAGCGGTGCACTGTGGTCAGCTATCCCACAGTTCCCGCAGTCCCCTCTGCCCATTGGAATTCTGGGTGTAGCCGGCAATGCCTTCTGGGTAACAAAATGAGTCGAGGGTGCTTTTGGGAAACTGTCGTCATCCGTCCATCACTCCCGCCCTCCCTCCCTGAAAGCGCCGGCGGGAAAACAGTTCGCGCGCTTTTCCAGTCATTGACAGCGCGGACGCCACTGTACTCCGAGCATGGAGCCCGCTGCGACCATCGCTGCAGTTGTGGCCGCTCTCAACGTCTCGCAGCTTATCATAAAGGTTTCCCTGAGGCAGATGCAGAAAAGTCAGGCAAGGAGGCTACGGCACCGCGGTGATGTCCTGAAGTCTGAGAGTAGCACAGACCTGTCAGAAAGCAGGCGACCCAGCGCCGAGGACATCACAGTGGCAATGGGTCATGTTGATGCCGTGGAACGGCGATTCTGGGCACGGGAAACAAGCACTGAGTGGTGGGACCGCATAGTGCTGCAGGTCTGGGATGAATCCCAGTGGCTGCGAAACTTTCGCATGCGGAAGGGAACTTTCCTGGAACTTTGTGAGTTGCTGTCCCCTGCCCTGAAGCGCAGTGACACCCGGTTGCGAGCTGCACTGAGTGTACAGAAGCGAGTGGCCATAGCCCTGTGGAAGCTTGCAACGCCAGACAGCTACCGGTCAGTCGCGAACCAGTTTGGGGTGGGCAAATCTACCGTGGGGGTTGTTGTGATGCAAGTAGCGAAGGCAATCGTTGATGTACTGCTGCCAAAGGTAGTGACCCTGGGAAACGTGGAGGCGATCATAGATGGCTTCGCAGCGATGGGATTCCCAAACTGCGGTGGGGCCATAGATGGAACTCACATCCCTATCCTGGCACCGGACCACCAGGCCACCCAGTACATTAACCGAAAGGGATACTTTTCCATGGTGCTGCAAGCACTGGTGGACCACAGGGGACGTTTTACCAACATCTACGTGGGATGGCCGGGCAAGGTTCATGACGCTCGTGTTTTCAGGAACTCTGGTCTGTTTAGACGGCTGCAACAAGGTATTTACTTCCCGGACCACAAAATAACTGTTGGGGATGTGGAGATGCCTATAGTCATCCTCGGGGACCCAGCCTACCCGCTAATGCCCTGGCTCATGAAGCCCTATACTGGCGCCCTGGACACTGAAAAAGAACTCTTCAACTACCGGCTGAGCAAGTGCAGAATGGTGGTGGAGTGTGCTTTTGGCCGTCTCAAGGGGAGATGGAGAAGCTTACTGACTCGCTGTGATCTCAGCGAAACCAATATCCCCATTGTTATAGCAGCTTGCTGTGTGCTCCACAATCTCTGTGAGAGCAAGGGGGAGACCTTTATGGCGGGGTGGGAGGTTGAGGAAAATAGCCTTGCTGGTGATTACTCACAGCCAGACAGCCGGGCGATTAGAAGAGACCAGCGGGAAGCGCTGTGCATCCGGGAGGCTTTGAAAGCAAAGTTCCTGAGTGAGCAGGGTAACCTGTGATTTTATAGTTTGTGTACTGAGAAGCTAAACCTGCCCCCGTTTCTTTACCCAGGTAATGTTGACTATCCTATCCAGTTACATACCCCCTTCACCCCCCCTCCAACACACGTGTCGAAATAAAAATAGTTCTACTTTGTTAAAGCACACCGTTTTCTTTAATACTGTTTTAGCGGGAATTTTTTAAAACTGGGACGCAGACTGTGGTGCGGGGCGGGTCTAGTGTTGTGATGCGAATGCAGCTTCTAAACTCAAGGATTGACAGGCTCCGCTGCGGTGGGATGCTTGTTTCAACGGAGCCTGTCACCCCTCCTGATCGGGACTGTGTGTATGGGAGGTCTATTTGACTTTGTGGCAGGGGGAGGACGGTTACAGATCCCATGCTGTGTGGCTCTGTGATCCTGTCTAAGGACCGGCGCTTAAGATCTGTAACTGCCCTCCCCCGCCACAAAGTCACAGAGCAACCCACCCCCCCCAACATTACATCAAAACAACCTCCCAGACTAACCGGGGCAACTAGTCACTGCATCACTGCACTGTGTATGTGCCCTGCTGCTGTGCCTGCCCCCGACTATGTACCCTGCCAAAGGAGACTGTCCTGTCCAATTTCCAACCCCCTTTCCCCTCCTCCTCCAAAAGAACATGATTGAAACAGTAGTTAACAGAAACGAATTTTTTATTATCAACTACACATGGCATTGGGAGGTGAAACTTGGACGTGGGCTTGTGTCAGGCGGGAAGGAAAGAACTTTTCAAATTTTGGGAAATGAGAGCCTTCTGCTACTAGAGCTCTCTGCAGGGGTGGAGTGAGAGTTAGCAGGGACTCTGCCGCCTCTCCTTCTTTGCACTTTGGGTGAGGTGGGTATGGGACTTGGTGGCGGGGGAGGGCGGTTAGAGATGGACTGCAGCGGGGCTCTGTCCTCCTGCCTCCGTTCCTGCAGAACATCCACAAGGCGCCGGAGTGTGTCCGTTTGCTCCCTCAGTAGTCCAAGCAGCGTTAGAGTCGCCTGCTGGTCTTCCTGCCGCCACCTCTCCTCCCGATCCATGTTGGCTTGGTGCATTCGGGTCAAGTTCTCCCGCCACTGGGTCTGCTGTGCTGCCTGGGCTTGGGAAGAGGCCATAAGCTCAGAGAACATGTCCTCCCGTGTCCTCTTCTTCCTACGCCTAATCCGCGCTAGCCTCTGGGAGTGTGATTCCAGGCTAGGTTGTGAGACAGTCGCAGACGGGGCTGTGGAAATGGGAAAAAGGGAGTGAATTCCTCTGAAAGATAAATGTAGTTGTGAACAAAGAACATAGTCTTTCTCTGTGAACAAGACCATGCACAGCACCTTTCACATGCGCACTCAGCACAAGGTCGAATTCTCGGCCTTCGCATTCTGTGCCTGGGGTCTTGAACAGCACATTTGAGAAGCGAGGCAGCACAACGGAATTTCTGTTGCAGGCAGACATGGTAAGCCGTACACTTGTGGCAGTTTAAAACTTTTATATTACCACTGGCCTCATTTCACATTTAAATCAATGTCAGTCCCTGCTGCCAGCAATCCGGCAAGCGGGAACTCTGCCCCTGTCCCACCCCCTCGCGGCTGTCCCCGGGAACGATCCCTTTCGGCTGCCCCTCTCCCGCCTCCACCGCGTGGCTGCAAACCAGCGGTGACAGTTCTGTAAAGGAACGGGAAAGCAGTCCCAACACTAACATTCCCCTACCTAATTAAAAGCAGGTCACCATGGCCGACATCACCCTGATGAGGATCTCCGAGAGCGACAAAGAGAGAATGCTCCGGGAAAGCCTCCAAAGACCAGGGCCGTATGCCGCCCTGCTGTGCAGAGCAATGATCCCCGAGTACCTGATAATCTCGTGGCGCGGCAACGTGTCGTACTTCGGAGGACCCAATAAGGCCGCTCTCCCCAAGAACCTCATGCAACGGCTTTCAAGTTACCTCCAGGAGAGCTTCATCGAGATGTCCCAGGAGGATTACTGCTCTATCCCCGCACATATAGACCGCATTTTACTGTAGCTGCAGTAGCAGGGAATACACAGTAGAGCGGCTTGTGCAGGACAATCACTGAAAACCGGACATTGCTAGATTTCTTTTCAAAACTTGCACTGCCCCTTACTAAACCGTTAAGCGCCTAGGGCACACTAATCATGAACAACCCATTCTTTTAATTGTTAATATTCCTGTTTTGTTAAAAATAAATGTTTAGATGTTTACAACACTTACTGGCTGATCCTTCACCAGATTCTGTGTCCGGGGTAATGGCTGGGGACGCTTCGTAGGGGATCTCTGTAAGGGTGATGAAGAGATCCTGGCTGTCGGGGAAATCAGCGTTGTGAGAGCTGCCAACTGCCTCGCCCTCCTCATCTCCTTCCTCATCTTCCCCGTCCCCTAACATGTCTGAGGAACCGGCCGTGGACAGTATCCCATCCTCAGAGTCCACGGTCACTGGTGGGGTAGTGGTGGCGGCAGCACCGAGGATGGAATGCAGTGCCTCGTAGAAACGGGATGTCTGGGGATGGGATCCGGAGCGTCCGTTTGCCTCTTTGGTCTTCTGGTAGCCTTGTCTCAGCTCCTTGATTTTCACGCGGCACTGCGTTGCATCCCGGCTGTATCCTCTCTCTGCCATGTCTTTAGAGATCTTCTCGTAGATCTTTGCATTCCTTCTTTTGGATCGCAGCTCGGAAAGCACGGACTCATCGCCCCACACAGCGATGAGATCCAAGACTTCACGATCAGTCCATGCTGGGGCTCTCTTTCTATTCACAGACTGCATGGCCATCACTGCTGGAGAGCTCTGCATCGTTGCCAGTGCTGCTGTGCTCGCCACGATGTCCAGACAGGAAATGAGATTCAAACTGGCCAGACAGGAAAAGGAATTCAAATTCAAATTTTCCCGGGGCTTTTCCTGTGTGGCTGGTCAGAGCATCCGAGCTCGCACTGCTGTCCAGAGCGTCAACAGAGTGGTGCACTGTGGGATAGCTCCCGGAGCTATTAGCGTCGATTTCCATCCACACCTAGCCTAATTCGACATGGCCATGTCGAATTTAGCGCTACTCCCCTCGTCGGGGAGGAGTACAGAAGTCGAATTAAAGAGACCTCTATGTCGAACTAAATAGCATCGCAGTGTGGACGGGTGCAGGGTTAATTCGATTTAACGGCGCTAACTTCGACATAAACGCCTAGTGTAGACCAGGCCAAAGACTAAAGGAGAATCAGCCCCCCTGAATCTATCTCTAATTTAAATTATTTCGTGGAAGTACTAAGTTCTTAGATCATTTACTTAATTGCATGTGTACTAGAAAAGCTTTTTCATTCTTTGTTAAATATGTTAAATTTATATGTGTGTATTAATATTGTTTATTGATTATTTGTAAAATCATAATTAGGGCCCTACCAAATTCATGGTCTATTTTGGTCAATTTCATGATCATGGGATTTAAAAAATCGCAAATGTAATGATTTCAGTTATTTAAATCTGAAATTTCATGGTGGTGTAACTGTAGGGGTCCTGACCCAAAAAGGAGTTGTAGGGTGGGGGGGGTTGCAGTACTGCTACCCTTACTTCTGCACTGCTGCTGGCAGCGGCGCTACCTTCAGAGCTGGACAGCTGGAGAGCGGTGGCTGCTGGCCGGGAGTCCAGCCCTGAAGGCAGGGCCGCTGCCAGCAGCAGCAGCGCAGAAGTAAGGATGGCATGGCATGGTATTGTCGCCCTTACTTCTGTGCTGCTGCTTGCAGAGCTGGGTGCTCGGCCAACAGCCGCTGCTCTCTAGCCACCCAGCTCTGCAGGCAGCAGTGCAGAAGTAATGGTGGCATGGTATGGTATGTTATTGCCATCCTTCTGCACTGCTGCTGGTGGGGTGCTGCTTAGAGCTGGGCACCTAGCCAACATCTGCCTTTCTCTAGCCGCCTAGCTCTGAAGGCAGTGCAGAAGAAAGGATGGCAATACCGTGACCCTTTGCAGCTCCCTTTTTGGTCAGGACCCCCAATTTGAGATACGCTGGTCTCTCCTGTGAAATCTGTAGGGGGAGACCAGATTTCACTGTCTGAGATGCATTTTTCATGGCTATGAATTTGGTAGGACCTTAATCATAATGCTTTTTCAAAATAAGGAAGTTTGCCAGACGTGACTGGTTTAAAACATTTGTGTGTGTCACCTACTGGCTTCTTGAGAAAGTGCACCCTCACTCTGCATGATTGCATTTGACCTACTTTCATCTATATTTTGAATAACTGAAAGGCTGAAAATTAAATAAGAGATAAGGGGCCCAAGCCTACAGTCTTTTCTCAGACAAAACTCCCATTGACTTCAGATAGACTATTACCTGAGTAAGGAATGCAGGATTGGGTTCAAGGTAGGAATTAAAAAAGAAGGGGAAAGAGAGGTTCCAAGTGATGCCTATGCCTAATAAATTGTCAGACACTCACTACTCCATCTAAGGGGGTTTGTGTAATCCAGAACTCGATCTGAGTCAGCCACTATTTGAATTCTTATTTCCTGTTTCTTGAATAAGGAATACATGGTGGGGCCAATAGCCAGAAATCCGGTCAAATTCTGCATAAATAAGGGTCTGCTTCTGCAGTCATTCCATGGAAATTTTGTATGTGAAAAGACTTTGGCATTGGCTCCTCAAGATTAACAGTTTTCCTTTATATTTTAGTACCTTTAAAAAAAAAATTACCTGAATTAAACGGTGACACATTTAAATAAAAGAGGCAGGTGCTCAGCCTTTACAAAGATCAGGCCCCATAGACAAGTGTGTTTGTGAAGCTAAGATAATTGATGTTTGTAAGGCACTTTGAGATTCACAGATGGAAGCTGCTACAGAAGAGCAAAATATTATGTTAATTTATATTTTTCAGAGAAAAAATGATAGTATTTGAGAGTTTTGATCGCAATCTGACCCAAATTTTGACCCAGATCTGTTTACTTTATTCATACAGGTAATGCCACTGAAGGTAATGCAAGCTCTCTAATTACTAAAGTGATCATGATTTGTATCTTGATCATGATTTTTAATCACTCTAGCTAGGTTTAATTAGCACTGTGAATCAAGCAATATAGATTTATGGGGGAGAGCAAAAATAACTAATTAACTAATATATGTAAAAAAAAAACCCTCTAAAATTATCTACAATGGCTTCTAAAAAATAGTTAATGCCATGATTTTAAAATCCAGTATCTGACAGTCATCTAAGTCTACAAAAGAAGTTTCATTCCACTGAGAAGAGCATTCCACTGGTATAAAAAAGCAGTTTCTAGGCTTTCTGGTTCAAAAGGTTTTGACTATAACGGTGACCCTGGTTCAGCACTGAATATCACTCATCTTCTCTATCTATGTCAGGTTTTGTATGGGTGCCCACCACTATATTAGTATCTAAGCACCGTCCAGCTTTACAGGTTGGTATTGTGAGCTTTCTAGTGGGTCCCATACTAAAGATGAGAGGAACTGTGTGATGGAGTAAAGGGGCCAACACAGAGACAGGCAGGGAAGTAGTTAAAAGCCTTTCCCAAACAGTCATTAATTAGCCTTTGAATTCTGTAAATAAGGATAGGTTACTTGCTCATTGCATGAATGGTGATTAATCTTATTGGAATCAGGCAGCTGAATTCCCTACAAGATGGGGAGGAATAAGAATAAGAAGGAAAGATTATATATAGTACCTGGGAATGAACTGAAAGAGGGTAGAAGTGAGCTTACAGAAGAGGTGAGGTGCTGGTTGTGATTGTGCCAGCAAGGATTACTGTGGACATGGCTGAGAGAAACTGTTGGTTTGTATATTTGGTCCCTAAAAGACAGGGTACTTTTTGTTGTATTTTAGCTTTAAATGAAGTACGTGTTGAAGGTGCTTGAGCTCTAGCTGAGGTGTACATTGTGTAATTTGCCTTGATGTATTATTATCATTGTTCTTGGAGGCTCAGCTAATATCAAGACTCCATTGTGCTAGGCACGGTACAAACACATAGTAAGAAATGGTTTTTGCTGTAAAGAATTAATTTGTAAACAAGACGGGGCAAAAATATGTATTATTATTGCCATTTTAATGGACTTGCTCAAAGTCACACAGGAAGTGTATGGTAGAGCTGAAAATTGAACACACATCTAAATCCTAATCTAGTCCCATAGTCACAAAATAATCTGTTACAACTGTATTCATGGTGATTCTAAGTAATAGAACTTGGAACATGATTTGGTATCTGCTATTTTCTGTTAGTGTTATCTGGGTTAGTTTAAAGTATCCATATAGTTCAATTTTTGTTTATGGATTCTTGAGTCTCTTCTGTTCATTATGAGCTTTTACCTTTAGCTCTCATGTTGGATTGCTGCTTTTGGCTTTGCAGTCCAAGAAAGCTTTTCTAAAAAGGAAGAAAATGCATTTTTGTAGTTGAGTACGTGGGTCCATGTTGAACTTTTGTTTCTTTCAGACGCTTTTTGTTTTTTAATGCCACAACTAAATAGTAATTCCTTCTCCATTGATTTCATTCCATGAATTGTCATATAAACACTTTCTCAGAATTGTAGTAATGCACCCCCCAGTTGGTTGATGCAAGTCTGCCCCTTGATGCAGTGTTATTTCAAATAGACCTCAGTTGATTATGAAACACAGCAATGCAGATTTAAAGTCACATTCTGTTGTTCACCTTGTCTGTTCATTTATACTTGTGCAAAGTGAGTGTAAAAGACTACCACTCCGAGTTGGTAGGGTTTTGCACCAGGATAAAGGACTATAGAAGGGGCATGATGAATCCAGTCCCTTGTTATCAGAACTCATGTCCCTGGGAAGTGTGATTTCCCTGTTCAATAAATAGCTGTTTCAATCAAGTTAAAAGCCTGGCTAGGTAAAGGAGTTCAAGTAGGATTCTCATCTTTCATCGGGACCAAATTCCAGTGATTATATCCAATTTATCTGAAGAAGTACTTCCACCACCCCTTGCCAGTCAGCTCTTATTACATGTATTTTTACATGTAGTTAGTACTTAAAACAAAATATATATTTACCAATATAGTCTTCTCCACAGTGAGCATGTTCAGAAGACAAAATGGAACTGGAGTACTACTTTCATTTTTTTTTTTAAATATCTGGCATAAAAATACTAGTAAGTATTGCAGTCCAACCCACCAATGCTGTAGGTCAGTCTACATTAGAAGAATTTTCACCAATATCGCTACTGATGCATACCTCTACCATGGCTGTGCAGCACTGCCGCAAACCAGGGCTTGCATTGCAGTGGTTCAACATGTCTACATCCGAGATTTGCACTGGTGCAATGTAGACAGATCCTATTATTTACATAGCATTATATCTTTTTTTTTCTACACCTGTATACCAAACCTACTGTTACCTGAAACATTTTTAAAAGCCCATTGCCAAATATATATATTTGTTAAAATTTTAGTGAGCATAATGAAAGAATATTCAATAAAATTAATGTTTTTTTTTAATAGCAGAGTCATATGATCTTCAATCTAGTGGGTGGGACAATTATACAACTAACTGCTTTGTAAACCCTCATGATTCAGGTCATAAGCCAACCTCTAATTAGTGGTGGTCAGAATGAAACTTTTCTTGTGGATGCTTTATTCAGCAATTGCTTACTTCTTGCACCTGTCTCTGAAGCAGCTGGTACTGGCTGCTGTGGGAGACAGAATACAAGACTAGATGGACTTCTGGTCATTTGTTATGGCAATTCCTATGTTAATTAACAAGAGCTATGAAAGGCAACCTATTTAGAGACAAACTGTCTTGTCTGTCTTGATCTTGGTGTTAGAGTTCTTCTGTTCCTGCTGTTTTTTTTCATTGGTTAAATTAATGTTAGTGACATTTTCATTGAGCTCAATTGCCATGTAAAACAGATGAATAACCTTCTAGTGGGAAATAAGCGGCAAGGTTTATATATATATATATATATATATAATTAGTTGTATACAGAGTGCCACATTTATTATAAACCAAGTCACTTTGAGAGAAACTGCCTTGAAATGATGTCCTGCAGAAAGTTTGATGTAAGCTAGTGAGTGTATCAGATCAGTTTGGGCTGTTCCCTAGATCCCTGCGAATCTGCAGATACCTGCTTTATATCTGCTGACCATGTTTGTGGATCAGACGTGGATACAAATTTTTGATCTGTGTATGGCTCTTCTGCCCCCTGTGCCTTGATAGGATGTAGCTGTAGGGATTTGGGCCTTCATCCTGCACATACCTGTGCCAAGTTGTACCTGTATGATGGGCCTGCTGCTCCCCTGAGTACAGCTACACCTGGTTCCAAGTCCTTCAGGTGATGGTATTACTGCTTTGCTGTAAGGGTACACAAGTCAGCAAGAGACCAACTTGCATGAACACAGGTGTGGGTGTAGGCTGACCAGATGTTCCGATTTTATGGAGACAGCCCTGAAATTTGGGGCTTTTTCTTATATAGTAGCCTATTACCTCCCACCCCATCCTGATTTTTCACACTTGCTGTCTGGTCACCCTAACCTAAGGCAACTTTGACCGAACTTTGACCTGTAGGCCTGCCACTTAGTGGGCCCAGGGCCTGTGGTGAATGGGGGTGCGCGTTTGGAGCCTGTGTTCCAACTCGGAGCTGGCTCCGCAGAGGCTAGTGGGGAGATGGGTGCGGTACCCCGCTGGTCCCTGCAGCCGGGCTCCGAGGCCAGGCCGCGGGGCTGTGGGTTTAGTTTCCCGACGCTGAACTTGGCTCAGGGCGGAAAAACCCGGCACGGCTGACAAGGCCAGAAACCACTGTCCGCTCGGCTGGGGGCAGAGCGCAGCAGCGCCCCGCCGCCCCCCGGAGCTGCCGCCGCCGCCTTCACCCCGCAGGGCTGCCCCGGGAAGGACGAAGGGAGGGAGGGAGGCTGCCACGCCGGGCGGGCGGGAAGTGAGCTCAGCGCACAGGAAATCCCGCCCGCCTGGCCTGTGTTGTGCTGCCGAGGGGCAGAGAAAGGAGCCTAGCGACCGAGCGGGGCTGGCGCCGGAGACCACGGGCAAAGCCATGTCTGACCAGGTAGGGGCCCCCCGCGGCCGGCTGGCCGGGCTCAGGGGCCCGCGGCGGAGGGCGCGAGGTTCCGGAGCCAGGCCGGCGGCCTCCCCGCCGCTTCTCCATAGCCCGCAATGGAGACTGGAGGAGAGGGGGGGGCAAGAGGCGCCGGGGTAGGGGGGCCCTGCAGGCCCTTGAGCGGCGGGGGTTGGCCCCGTCTAGTGCCCAGACGCAGCCCCCTCTACCCCGCGCCTCCTCAGCGGGGCTCCGCCTCGCACCCCCCGGGAGAAGGGCCCGGACAGCGGCCCCCCCACACTCCGCGATGCCCCCACACTCCACTGCTCCCTCTCCAGCTGGGGCTGGGGGGTCCCCTCCCGTGACTGCTTGGCCCGGCCTCCCACCCTGCCTAGGCCCCAGGTCATACAATGGAAGCCTTCCTTGGCCTGCTTTAAGGGGGGTCGTTCGCTGGTGCCCCCGGCTCTGGCCTGCCCCATGACCCCCCTGTTCGGGGCCGGAGGAGGGAGAGGCAGCCCCAGGGTTTGCAACTTGGCTCGGATCTGACAGCAGGAGACGAGGCTGATAGCTGCAGCCAGGGTTTAAGCTTCTTTCCTGTTTAGGCCTATCCTCATGTTGGGGTGTTGTTTTGATTGTTTTTAGTGCCCCTAATTCAGATCACATCCTGGCTACGTTATTTCATTCCCAAGATTTGTTCAGGAAATATTAATGACGTTCATTAAATTGTAGTGTGTGTGGATTGTGAGTGTATATATTCTGTCTTTAGATGACACTCTCAACTAGTGTTGGCATGAAAAATGTGAATTTTTCATAGAAGTTTTTTGAAACCTAACGAGCAATGTGTGGTGTGTGATGTGTTTTTTTTTTTTTAATTTGGAAATGCTCTAGAATGCTTCTGTAGTGTTGAGAAATCAAGCACTGTTGGTATATGAGAATCAGTAAGTAAAACTGGCTAGAAGGGAAAGTGAAAATTGGGCCATGACATATCTCCAGTATGGACCCCATTACAGCTATTAATGTAGGTAAGGTTTAAGAAATCCCTAGTGTGGACAGGGAAAGTCACTATTTACACTGGTGGACTTTAACCCTGAGTTCAAGCAGAAGTAGACTTAACTAGCGCAAATAATGGCATTGCCTGTTGCTGCTAAGGGTTTACACTAGTGAAGCTCTGCAGGTGTCTGGCAACCGATGGCTGTCATCAGAATAAGTCCCCCAACAAGTAGACAAGGCTTAAATAACATGCAGAAAGTAAACTAGCAGTATAAATGGAGGAGGGGGAGAGGAAACTTTGGACCAGATCCTGCAGACCTTTGCTCACATAATTGCTCTTATTGATGTAAGTAGTGCTCTTTGTCATAAATTGAACTACTTGCCTGGGTAAGGACTATTCAAGTTGTTAATAGTTTGCAGTATAATGCCCTTTTTCTAAGAACTCTTTCCATTTGACTCTAATGTGATGCTAGTAATAGAGATAAGGAGAAGTTGTTCAATGAGGTGACCGTGTTCCATAATAACTAATCAGATTCCAACTAAGTCTGTTCAGAATAGCAGTCCTGGGATAAGAGGGAATGCCCTCTCATGGATCAGTAACTTGTTGTAAGACAGGAAACAAAGGATAGGAATAAATGGTCTGTTTTCAGAATGGAGAGAGGTAAATAACGTGGTTGTCCAAGGATCTGTACTGATACCAGTGCTGTTCAACATATTCATAAATGACCTGGAAAAAGGGGTTAGCACTGCAGTGACAAAGTTTTATGCAGATGACATAAAATTACTCATGATAGTTCAATCCAAAGCAGACTGTGTAGAGTTACAAAGGGATCTCATGAAACTGGGTGATTGGGCAAGAAAATGGCACACAAAATTCAGTGTTGATAAATGCAAAGTAATGCACATTGGAAAATATAATCCCAACAATACTATAAAATGATGGGATCTAAATTAACTGTTAGCACTCAAGAAAGAGATCTTGAAGTCATTGTGGATAGTTCTCTGACAACACCGGTTGAATGTGTAGCAGCAGTCAAAAAAACTAACCGAATGTTAGGAACCATTAGGAAAGCATAGATAATAAACAGTAAATGTCATAATCCCACAACATAAATCACTGGTACACCTACACTGTGAATGCCGCATGCAGTTCTGGTCATCCCATCTCAAAAAAGATATATTAGAATTGGAAAACATACCGAGAAAGGCAACAAAAATGATTGGGAATGTGGAACAGCTTCCATATCAGGAGAGATTAAAAAGTCAGGGACTGTTCAGCTTGGAAAAGAGATGACTAAGGGGGAGTATGATGGAGGTCTATAAAATCATGAATGGTTCAGGAAAAAATGAATATGGAAGTATTATTTACCCCATCCCATAACACAAAAACCAGGGGTCACCCCATGAAATTAATAGGCAGCAGGTTTAAAACAAACAACACACAATGCACAGTCAACCTGGGGAACTTGTGGCCAGGGGATGTGGCAAAGGCCAAAAGTATAATTGGGTTCAAAAATGAATTAGGTAAGTTCATGGAGGATAGGTCCATGAATGGGTATTAGCCAAGATGGTCAGGATTATTGATAGATTCTAGGACTGGAAGTGACCTCGAGCGGTCATCTAGTCCAGTCCCCTGCCCTCATAGCAGGACCAAATACTGTCTAGGATGCAACCCCACGGTGTGGGTGTCCCTCACCCTCTGACTGCCAGATGCTGGGACTGGACAATGGGATGCACTTCTCAATGATTGCCCTGTTTTGTTCATCTCCTCTGAAGCAGGGGTTCTTAAACTGGGGGTTGGGACCCCTCAGGGCGGTCGCAAGGTTATTACATGGGGGGGTCGCGAGCTCTCAGACCTCCACCCCAAACCCCGCTTGCCTCCAGTATTTATAATGGTATTAAATATATAAAAAAGTGTTTTTAATGTATAAGGTGGGTCACACTCGGAGGCTTGCTCTGTGAAAGGGGTCACTAGTATAAAAGTCTGAGAACGTCTGTAGCATCTGGCATTGGCCACTGTCGAAAGCTAGGATACTGTGCTAGGTGGACCATTGCTCTGACCCAATATGGCCATTCTTATGTTGAATTAAGCCACATATCTCTTACAAAAAGCAGCCTTCAATAAGTAATCCTTTGTTATGCCTCAAATCTGCAAAGATTTATGCATATGCTTAGCGTTATGCACTTTGAGTAATCTCATTGACTTGAGTGGGAGCTCTTGCGACCCATAAAGTGTAGCATGCATGTAAGCTCTTGAAGATAAGGGCCTTATAGTGAAACAAACATGTAAACACACGCTTAACTTTTACTTCCACAGTTAGTTCCATTGAAGTCAATGACTAGTTGACTAGAGTTAAACATTCATAAATGATAGTGGGAATGGTATCTAAGATGATACTAGTGCTCATCTTTCTATGCAAATAAATTTTCTTGGAGTTAGCCATGTTGCATGGAAAAACTACAGATTCTTTTTCTCCTATCTTGTGCTGGAAATAGTTGTTTCAGAGGACATTGTCCTCCAGGGATATAATCATTTGTTGTTGATGGCAATTACAGCTGTTTTAATATAAACAGTGAACATAAGAACAGCCATACTGGGTCAGACCAAAGGTCCATCTAGCCCAGTATCCTGTCTTCCGACAATGGGCAATGCCAGGTGCCCCACAGGGAATGAACAGAAAAGGTAATCAGTTGATCCATCCCCTGTCGCCCATTCCCAAAGTGGGATATAATCAGTTTAGTTTTCATTAGGATGAGATAAAAAACATCTTAGTGATAATAAAGAAAAAAAGGAGGGAGATACAAAAAGCTCATGGGTCCTAGGTAACAATCCCAGAATATGGGGAACAGACAAAGTCACAGGAGGGGTAGGTGTCTAGATTGGTTTAATAAAGGGGAAATTGTAGAATCTAATAAAGCAAATTTAACTTCTAATTAAATATAGAAGAATGAATCAGCATAATATTGGCTTCATGTAGCATTTCTTTTAGCTAAAATATTGCAAACTGTTAAGAGAATAGGCAGAATACATAAATTAGCACCACTTGTTTGCTAAATGTCAGCACTAATGGTTTGTGTACGAATCATCTTATAATCCTGATTCTAAAATCTTATTGCGTATTATGTTCTTGAAAATTGAAGCTCAAAATCTATAAAAAATTAGGTAACTAATTTATTGTTATAAGCAAATTACAATGCAGCATTTGGAGTGTTTTGTTTTGTGGTTCCGTTAGTTGCAGTAATAAATACTTGGCCCTTTCAGCACCTTTCATCCAAGGACTTCAAAGTGTTTTACAAGCACTAATTAATTAAACCTCATGACATAAGTGTGAGATAGGTATTGGAGAACATGTTTTATGCTGCTTTCTGTAAAACAGTGGCTGTAGGAACTTTTTATGGCCCTAATGAAAAGTCAGACTCTGATTCAGAAGCGGTTTTGTTTAAAATTTTTCTTTTTAACCGCTAAGTAAAAAAAACTTTATTTTCCTAGTATGATAGTAAATACCAGTCTTTTAACTGCATGTTAAGTGGTAGGGACTTGCACATGATCTGTTTGTGAAATGTTTAATTTAAAAATGAGTGATTGTAACTTAGTTGCCATCAAGTCTACCTAACTCTGTGCATTTGTTCTTTAACTTCTTCTGGTGGCTTTCCCATCCACCCATATTTTTTTTTCCTTAAACCTGCAATAGGGGGATCTCTTTCAGTTTTGCCTGCCCTTGTTTGGAGCCAGATTACTGGGATTTTACTTTTTAAACTTCAGTTGTTGGCAATGCCATTCTTGACTCTAACCCATTTCAGTCCCTCTCCCCCTTCCCCTCCCCTCCCCCCCCCAAAAAAACAAATTCCAGCTCTGCTTTTGCTCCAGTTTGGTGTATAGTGGGGTTACCTAAGGCCTTAATCTTCATCTTTGAGACATACTGATATTTTGATCCCAGTAATTCCCTTTTTATCTTCCTACTATCCCCCTTTCTCATTGCATTTGGCTTGCACTGCCTGAGTTTCGTGGAATTGAGGACAGGAATCAAGCCCCCTATGGGTCATTGCTTTCCACTCATATCCAACCAAGGAGGGCTGTCATAGTAGTGATGCTCTGCTTTAGACTCAAGAGCATGAACTCTGTGATACCCCACACAAGCTCAGAAACTCAGGTGAGGACAGCTAGATGGATAGAACAATGACAAGAGTTAGTCAGAATCCTCTGCATGGTAGTGAAGTCTTCTCTTATGAGGACAGCAGGCTGGCTTGCAAATTGGTTCTCTTGCATAGTGAACAGAGATGGTGACTACATACACTTAGAATTTAAATACCCCTTGTAGTGATGGATTTCGCATGTGTTAGCAAAGCAAATGACTAATCAGCATGAAGTTATGTTATACTTCAGTGGGTGTGCAGAAATTAGTCTCTCTCCTCTTTTGGAGAATTATTCTATCCAGTGCGCAAATGCTAAAAATGTTCTTTTTGCAAACCCTTTCTATAGTCACAGAAGAGCAATCGGCCATTAGATGAAAGAGGTCCATGATCTAGGTCTCCAGAAAATGTCTGTTTTTTGGTCCTTTTCTAGCCAAGAATGTGATCCAAACTATCCTCTCACTTCTACAAGTGGTCTCTTGAGATTTGGGTTGAGGCATGTTAATATGGCAGGACAGTGGAGGGGGAATGGCAGGGAGGGTGTAAGTCTTTATTGTGAAGAAGAAATTCTGGCATTGGGGAGCTATAACAGCTTTGATGATCTTGCCTATCTTGCTGGGCAACGGGATGCTGAAGAAAGGTGATTGAAACATGGCCTGTAGTTTGGTGAGATCCTCCTCTCTGAAGACTTTTTTTAAAGATTTCTCTATCCAGCATCTGCTTGAATTTATGCAGTGATTAGAGGTTAGGTGTAACCTTGTTCAATGCCATAATACACCACATCCATCAAAATGTACAAAACTGTAAGTCTAACCCAAAATATGCAATGACAGGTAGATGGGGCTAGATGTAACCAAATCTTTGACTTGTGTCTAATCTATCAGTAATTAATATGAAAGCTCTTCTGTTTAATGCTCTCAGTTCATGTATTATTCAGCGTATTTCACTCCTGTAGAAGACCTTATTGCTCAAGAGTTCATACATCAAACTTGCCTATAAAATGTATCCTGATCTAGTTAAGGTAGACATTACAATTCTTAACCATAACATATTTATACAGTAGTTTTAAAATTATAAAAGTTACTTAGTCCCACACAGTGTTTTATAAAATGGTTTATATCTAAGGCAACGTTTTAGTCACAGGTATTTTTAGTAAAAGTCACGGACCAGTCATGGGCAGTAAACAAATTCACGCCTGTGACCTGTCCATGACTTTTACTAAAATACCAGTGAATAAAACTTGGGGGGAGGGGGACTTCCCGGGGGCCCCGCTGGTGCTGGGGAAGGGCGACCCGGCTGCTTGGAGGGCGGGCGTGGGCGGCAGTATGCAGCCCAGGACCCCCGCTGGTGCTGGGGGGCGGGGGGAGGTTGGTGGGGAGGTTGGTGGGGCCGGGAGGCTCTCTACCTGGCTCCGTGCCTCCCCCGCAGGCAGCAGCAGAGTTTGGATGTGGGAGGGTGCAGGGGGTCGGGGCATGGGATGGGGTGAGGCGGGCTCTGCGTGGTGCTTACCTGAGTGGTTCCCCGGAAGCGGCGACAGCAGCAGAATTTGGGTGTGGGAGGGGGTAGGGGCACCAGATAGGGTGGTGCTTACCCAGGGATCTCCCCAGAAGCAGCGACATCCCCTTCACTCAGCTGCTAGGCAGAGGTGTGGCCAGGCAGCTCTGCGGGCTGCCTCCGCCTGCAGGCACCGCCCCCGCAGCTTCCATTGGCCGTAGTTTCCAGCCAATGAGAGCTGCAAAGCCAGTGCTCTGGGCGAAGGCAGCCTGCAGAGCTGCCTGGCCATGCTTCTGCCTAACAGCTGAGTGAGGGGGATGTCACTGCTTCTGGGGAGAGCACCAGGTAAGCGCCACCCCGTCTGGTGCCCCTACCCCCTCCCACACCCAAACTCTGCTGCTGGGGTGGGAGGGTGTGGGGGCCCAAGAGACTGCCCCAGCAGCAGCTTGGCACAGGGGCTGCCTGAGCTGCCCCTAAGCCAGGCGACCGGCCGCTGCAGAAGTCGCGGAAAGTCACGGAATCCATGACCTCTGTGACAAACTCGCAGCCTTACTTATAACAAACATACCATGACACAAGCTATTAATTGGGGATGCTGTTTACACATGGGAGTGAGGGGTCTGCTCATTCTTTGAAAGTGGTAGTGACTTGTGGTGCATCTTTACACACTGATGCTATTACACACAACAAAATCTGTTTACTTCTGCTGCTATCCTACCACATAGGACAGAGTACGATCTAGTACTGCTTTCTCCATATTTCTATTTTTGAGCTTATTTCAATGGAGTTAAACTGGTGTAAAATTGCATTCTTTGTTTTTATATCTATCTTCTAATTCATCCCTTCTCTCATCTGTTCCTCTTTCAAAGATGCTGTTAGTCACTGGTATAGTGCTGAATCACTGGTGTAGTGCTGATTCATTGTAGTAAGGGAGAAGTTGTACTGTCCAATGAAAGTTAAGTGGGATTTATCAATATCCCTGTGGAATGTTTTTATTTCAGGAAGCAAAACCTTCAGCTGAGGACTTGGGAGATAAGAAAGAGGGAGAATACATTAAACTCAAAGTCATTGGGCAGGTGAGTTCTTTTACATAATCAGTTACTGGTGGATATTTCATAGTTGTCCATATATATAGCTTGCAGATGGATCATTTCTCTTAATTACACACATGAACAGTTGAATTCTGGTACCCTAACAATTCTTTGGTCTGGAGTTTTCACCCCCAAATTACCCTCCTATTTACCAGTTGCCAATGGTGGTTCTCAGTACAGCTCTAGGTGTCTCAAAATATTAATTGTTATCCTTTCAACTCCTTTGTGAGGAGGGATGAAGGATTGATGAACAGAGAGACTAAGTGACTTGCTTGCGGTCATACCGGAAGTCTGTAACAGCTGGTTTTAGATAGCCTGAGTCCCTATCCAGCATTAAGCAAAATACCATCTTTCCTCCTAGACAGGAATGGGGTGAAGGTGCCATTGGTTGTTTACTTAACAATTTGTGGAGGGGAGCCCAATTCAGACTGTAGCCATCAACTTCTCTTTGGAGATAAAGGCTATAATTTTCAGTAGTGCAGGGAATGAACTTCAAGGCCTTCCTTCATGAGCTGAAGTAATTCTGTGTAGAACCACAGAGTACTGCGGGAGCTACTGGTTCACTTGCACTCTTAACATTAGGAATGTTAATACTTTATTAGCCTGGCAATTTGGTGCTGGTTGGAATCTGGGGACCAAATTCAGTCTAGGCATAAGATGGTGCAATTCCAATTAGATATTGTAATCACTTAGATAAGGGCTGAATGTGGCCCAGTGACACAGAAGCTATTTCAAACACTTGCATTTCTAATCATTTTGTCACCTCTTGCAGTAATGTATCTTTTTGTAGGACAAGGGACAAGTCCTTTACAGCTTCACTTTAACTTACCATTGTATTGCTGAGACAGCATGTCTACAATGATAGACACTCTCTAATGAGCAGGATTTTATTATGTATTTTGAAGTGTGAGCTTAACTTGCCTCTTCTGGAACTTGAGACCAGAGATTTGCTGTGTATGATGATATTTTTATTAGGCAGATAAGAGGATAAAGATGGAGAGACAGACTATTAATAATTTTTAAATTCAAAATGTCTTTAGCAAACCACAAACCATATCATACCATCTATTTTTAAGCAGAACTCTCCATGGAAGTGAATGGTGAGTTCTGCTTAATGTGTTGTAATATGAATCTCTAGTAGGATAACTTATCAAACATTACTGTAAGCACATCAATGGTCCAGCTGTCCGGTAAAGCTGGTGTTGGATACACTTTGTAATAATAAAGTGTAAAAATTAAAACCTGCTTCAAACAAAACAAATAGTTATTACAAAGAGGGGTAACTTCTTCCTGTTCTGTTCTTAGGACAGCAGTGAAATTCACTTCAAGGTGAAAATGACAACACATCTCAAGAAACTCAAAGAATCATACTGTCAAAGACAGGTTTGTGAAACAATGGCACTATCCTATTGCAAAAGCACTTTAACCTCTTCTTCCTCCCTTTCTCAAGTAAAGGGATCTGCTTGGACAGGTGAACTCATGTCAAATCTCTGTTCACCAGAGGGATAGGCCCAACAACCACAGAACAAGTACAGTGGACCTCCTAATTGAGTTTGACAGTCATTAGCATTTATGCTGGATTGCATGGTGTGGACCTTGTCCTGTTATAATGTGTTCAAATTATTGGTTGAAATTACAAGGTAGCTGTTAAAAGCAAATGCTCCCTTTTTTTAATATGCTCATGCACGTACTTATGGGTACTGTAAAAGACGCTTTACCTCTTACAGCTCAAAGTGAAATGCACTTAGAATTGTGGAATACTTTCACTATTGTGTGGGAGCAGAATTAGACTTACAACTGCCAATACTGTTAATATGGTGGTAAATTGACAATATGTGACTACTAAATTCATTGTATTAACACTTTGGTAGAAGGGCTAAACAGTGAGGTGGCAAAGTTGGGGATGATACAAAATTACTCAAGGTAATTAAGTCCAAAGCAGACTGCAGAGAGTTACAAAGGGATCTCACAAAACAGGGTGACTGGCAAGAAAATGGCAGATGAAATTCAGTGTTGATAAATGCAAAGTAATACACATTGGAAAACATAGTCACAGTGTTACATACAAAATGATGGGGTCTAAATTAGCTTTTAGCGTTCAAGAAAGAGATCTTGGAGTCATCGTGGATAATTGGGAAGCATTACTAGAGGACCGTGCAAGAAGGTCTTCCTTTCCTATGAATTTGCCTGCCTGGTTAACTTGCAAGCCATTTGTCTTTGAGGTACAATACACTACAGATTTTGGGTGCTTCAGAATAACTCCTCTTAAAAATGACACTGCAAGTTATTTAGTTTAGAAAAGTTTACTGTAAGTGACAGTAGCTGTGTATGCAGACAATTTAATATGGATTTAATAACCTGGAACTACTTACCTTTTGCTGATGGCATAAAACAAGATGAGAGTATGGGTTTGGTTATCTGGTGTAGCTATATTGGCAAATTTAGAGAGCAGCAGTATTAACTGCACAATTAAGCTTGGGTCTTATTTTGCACTTGAAGTGGGAGTTGAACCTGTAATGTATGAAAGATACAGTACATCTGGCCCAAATTTTCAAGCAGATTATCAAATATATCTGTTAATTAGACTGAATTCTAATCACTTTAAATTGGCATTTAAAAGTTCTTATTCTGTCTCTTGGTGGTTGCTGTGGAGTGGTGTGTTTCCCCCCCCCCCTCCTTTTCTAGCTTAACTCCAAACTACAGAATGTCAAAAACACATACATAGTGAGTGTTTGAGGTCTCTTTGGAGTAATGTAATTCTTTTTTTTTCTTTTAAATGTTAGTATTATTCACCATAACTGATCCCATGTGTGCTGCAGGTAGCAGATGAATAACATTTATGTCAACGACTTCCATTCTTCAACATGGGGTGCAAAAGCCTTTTTGAATGGTTCAGGAATGAATACAACACGGCCTTCTAATGCATGCCCCCAGTAATTTCCTTGCATCCATAATTGTGGCTAACGTGGTGCATAGGGAATGAATTTTGCTAATCTAAGTGTGTTTGGGGAGTCAGAGAAGATCTTTGACAAAGAACATTGTCACTTTGTTGAAGACTGGATCTTGGCAAAGCTGTTCAGTTGATTCAGGAGTAAAATTGAACAGTTTAGTGAAAAAAAACAGGATCTTCAACAAAGCAACGAGTGTTGAGGAGCCTGTTTTTTGAACCCAATCAGCTGGGTTAGGAGTTCTGCCACTCAACTAGTAGAACAATTCATGGAGATTCTGGTCTGTGAGAAAATTCAGTAGGTTCAGGAGTGGCACTCTTGAACCAGTGGAATAGTTTCACCAAGAATATAGCACCTTTGACAAATCGACGGCTTCTGACAAATATCAAGGTCTTTGTGCATGGAGCTGTTGTATTGGAGATCTCTTCTTAGGCTTTTAGTGTTGTTTGTCATTACTGAAGCTTTTGAGCAATGGTTAGCTGATGAAAAGCCAAAAAGTCTGTTGAAAAGGAAAATATAGTTCTGACCAGCCCTACTTTAGGGGAGCAGTACATTGCCTATTGTCACGTGCCCCCACTTATGTCCCAAAGTGGTCCTAATGGAAGAGCAGCAGGTTTTTCTAGTACAAGCAGCATTTATGTTGTGTAGTAGATGAAGACCTTTGGCAAAGCAGTGGCTATGAAATACATCTTTGTGAAGCATCGGTGGATAGGTCTTCTGTGAAAGCCCTCGGTAAAATTCCTGAGCCAGCTGGACTCTTTCACAAAAATCCTGTTCTTAATTAAGTCAGACATTGCTGTGTCAGAGATCCTCTTTAATCTGAAAAAAGCTGGGAAATTAATACACAAAACCACCGTGTTGTGTTTGTTAAAGCAGGCCCACACACATACCTAACCCAAATTCACAAAACCAGGAAAATAAAAGTTACGGTGTCTAACTGTTCATACCCTCTTTCTCCCCTCAGATACGTACCTAACCACTAGCACAACCACCATACACCACAGACAAAGCATCACCATTTTCTCATCCCCGTTAGAGATGCCAGCCTTCCAGCACCCCTTTTCCCAGACATGAGTGATTCCCCTGCCCCTCCAACTTGTGCAGAAAGGATAGTGGGGGAAGGAGTCTGGTCAGTTTGTGGTGATGCTGGGTGTGGGAGTGTTGAGAAAGGGGGTGCCGGAATACATATCATTGACAGAAACATTACCCAATTTCTGAGAACAAAAATCGTATTACTGTCGATTTGCAAGTCAGAAAGAACCCAGCTTGACTTTCAGATACTAGGTAGAGTTTGCAGGGTGGAGAGGCGTCAAAAAAACAAACTCTTTTCTTGTAAACTGAACAGACTTCATGTGGTGGTGGTTGACGACAAATACACAACTACAGTCTGCTTTCAGAATAAAATTGTACTTCAAGTTAAAATTCGCTTAACTATTTTAGTGCACTAGGTGCGGAATAAAATACACACAGCTTAGATGCCTGCACATCAGGGGCGAGTACCTAATCTTCAGTTTTCAAATTCTTTGCTTATATTGAAAATGTAATATTATTTGTGTATCAATTTTTAAAAGCTTACATGTGCTTTACTAAACATTTCTGTGGCTTGTTTTAGGGAGTTCCAATGAATTCGCTCAGGTTCCTCTTCGAGGGTCAGAGAATTACTGATAATCATACCCCCAAAGAGGTGAGTTTCTTTCCTTAATAGAAGGCAAGTGGCAGCTTAAACAATGCACCCTGGGACAACTAAAAAAATAGTCAGACTGTGCTTTGCATGTTAGGGATTTCACTGTGCAGTCAAAACCTCCGTTATCTGCTTGAAAACGTTTTTTTATACAAGTATATGTACTCATCTTTACCAGAGAGAGGTGGGAAAACACAAGTAGCTTGTTTTCTGTTTACCATCTATATCATGATTATACTTAACTGTTGCATAAATTTCTTCCTGGTATTGCAGAAGTTATAAAGACTGACCTTTTGGACTCAGGATGTGAATTATGCAGTGTTGATGTAATCATCTTTTGGTCTTAAACTTTCAGCTGTCTAGAATAACCTGTGTAAGGGGAGAATTGAAAACTTTAGATATCAGTTGTAGTTTCTGAGATGAAAGTCCTTTGTTATAACCAAGTAAGCTACATGATCTATAATTTGCATAGTCATTATGCCATTGGGACACAATTGCATGACAATCATGCAACAGCTGCACAAGAATAAAGTTAGAGAAGTTTTTTTTTAAATAGCCAATGATTTTTTGAGATCTGGAAAAGGATTTGGACTCCTCACAGAATATTGCCAGTTCTGAACTAGATGTGCTGCAAAGATGAAACAAGTGACTTGGGGGGTGGGAGAGCGGACTAAATAAAGTTGTTAGTGTTGACTAATAAGGCAGTGACAGAGGAGTATTTTTCCACCGCTTTGTCCTTTTGAGGAAATATGGCTGGGGAGAGGAAGAAAACCTTTAGCTCCCTTGCTTGTCCAGGAGCTGCTGTGCATTCAAAACATCTGATTTATAACAATTTTGTGTGTTTTTTGTTTTTGTTTTTTTTCCCTGTTCTCACAGCTGGGGATGGAGGAGGAAGATGTGATTGAAGTTTATCAGGAACAGACAGGGGGTCACTCGACAGTTTAGATCCTTCCGTTTGTTTTTTCTTTCCCCTTAATCCTTTTTTATTTTTAAATAATAGTTCTTTTGTAATGTGGCGTTCAACACTGAACTGAAACTGGCACCCCATCTCTGGGAACTTATTTTCAAACATTTGGTATCTTGAATTCTCGTGCTCATTATACACTATAATTTCTGTTTTCATTGTGCTGAACTCTTGTGATCCAGCTGCAGCCCTGCTCCTTTTCCCCCTCCCCTTTAAAATTACGTGTACACACATGCATTTGTATGTTCACTAGGATCGTGCATTTCAGGCACGAAGGTTGTAAGATCTGCCAGGTGGGCAAGTGTTCCTAATGACTTCCAAATCAGCCCTGAAGTTTTGATGTGTGACTGTTTCACTCCTGGACTATAACTTTCAGTGGGAGATGAAGTTTTTCAGAGAACTAAACAATGGAGAAATTGTGTGTCCATAATTGAGAGCTGTTTTCCTTAAGTTGTGCTGGGGGCCCAGGAAAGAAGATTGTCCAGTTGCAAATGAAAAAGATAGAACTGGTGTCATCTGTACTTTCCTCCAGAGATGGCTACACAGAAGACATAAAATTGAAAACCCTGTTGATTCTTAAATTTTGGCAGAAGAGCCCAGAAAAGTTCTTTCATATAGCAATTAATACACAGATATTCATGCAAGAATGTACACAGCAGACACTTGTAGTATTCTGACATTCTTGTTTGTACCTTTTGGCCTGGGACATGGGTTTTGAATGGACGTTGTCTGTACCAGCTTCATTAAAATAAACAAGAAAAACAATTTTATAAACATTAACAATTTGTATTTTCTTTTCAAATATTTGGAGATGAAAAAGCAAGAGATGTGCTTATTTAGTAAATATTGATCAGAGCCAGCAAATATTATACTCTTAAAATATACTCTGTAAACTAGAATTCTATTGTTCCCTGCTTACTCCAAGTGTTGAATACTCATTGATTTTTATTTTTTTAATAGTAATGTGCATTCCTTTCTCTTGAAACTATCAGCTGTTTCTGGTACCTGTTGAATGATGATATGTACTTGGAGCTTCAGTTTGGATTCTAAAACTAGAGGTTAGATTGAAACCTGTAACTTGGAAGGGAGAGTTGGAAGGAAATCGTTTTTTTTTAACCCTCCTGCCCCTCACCCCCCCCCCCCAAAAGTTAACCTTTTCCCTCTAGATCAGGGGTGGGCAAACTTTTTGGGCAGAGGGTCACAGCTGGGTGGGGAAATTGTATGCAGGGCAAGGGGTGGGGGGCTGGAGGTAGTGCGGGGTGTGGGAGGGGGTGCGGTGTGCTGTAAGGGACTCAGGGCAAGGGATTGGGGCAGAGGAGGGGTGCAGGCTGTATGAGGGGGCTTAGGGAAGAGGGTTGGAGTGCAGGAGGGGGCTCGGCAAGGGTGCAGGAGGGGTGTGGACTGCAGGAGAGGGCTCAGGGCAGGGTTGGGGTGCAAGGTGCAGGCAGGGGGCTTAGGGCAGGGAGTTGGGGGGCAGGGTGCAGGCAGGGTTCGGGCTCCGGCCTGGCACTGCTTACCTAAAGCGGCTCTGGGGTGGCGCCAGGGCAGGCTCCCTGCACGCCTGCCCTGTCCCCGGCCCCGCGCTGCTCCAGGAAACGCTGCGGCCCCTGTGGGGGAGGTGGGCTCTGCGTGCGCTGCCCTTGTCGCACCTCCAGGTACCTCCCCCGAAGCTCCCATTGGCCACAACCAAAGGGAGCTGTGGGGGGCGGTGTCTGGAGGCAAGGGCAATGTACAGAGCCCTTCCCCCTCCTCTTCCCCCACCCCCCCCAGGGACTGCAGGGACGTGGTGCCCGCCGCTTCTGAGAGCGGTGCGGGGCCCACGGCATCATGGGGGGGCAATCCCATGGGCTGGATCCAAAACCCTGAGGGGCCAGATCCGGCCCGCGGGCCAAAGTTTGCCCACCTCTGCTCTAGATCACTGCATCACATATGGTCCAGGTCAGTAGTGCCCCAAACTAATTACCATCTGATGGTTGAATGGTGTCCTATCTAAAATGAGTTGTGGGCTCATTGCAATTCCTAACCAGGTATCCGCATCTCAAGAGGTACCACCATTGTGGGTACCTGCCTGGGCCATCTCAACAGTGCATCACACAGTTATGAATGGGTCATACTCAATGTCACACTCAAATGGGTCTTACAGCTCAGGTAGGAGGTGGATTGGGAGGATGGTGTAGAAAAATGCATTGCTCTGCCTCTGCTTCACGTGACGTGCAAATAAACAGGACTTGCGTTTGCAGGTTTTTACATCAAGCACTTCTCATGAAAACTCAATTTACATTGCCATTTTGCTAAAATATGTTTTATGCTTTCACAGATAGGTTTTGAGGGTTTTTTATGGAGCTCACTGTACAGTTATAAATGCATTTCCTTTCATGCTTGTGGTTTGTGTCCCTTTTCCGATCTGGTAGTACACTTCTTTTGTACTCCTAGCTGCACTAAACAATTCTTTTAAAATTATTAAAATTTTGATTTAAAAGAGTCAGAGAATATGGAATTTTTTAAGTGTTATGTCTATCCAAATGATTCCTAGAAGAAAAATGCCCTTCAAAAGAACAAATCACTATTATAACACATGGTGGAGCAAAATACTGTTTCCTTGAGGTGTTCCCTATATGCTTTCCAAAATACCAAAGATTGCTATATCTTAAGTACTCACATGCCTCTGTAACAGCAGTATCTGAGCACATCTCCATTTTTCTAATAAATACATGCTCACAACATCTCAGTGCGGTAGGAAAATTACCACTATTCCGGCTTTACAGAGGAGGAACTGAGGCAGAGAGAGACTGTAGCACAGCTGGGAATTGTACCCAGATCTCTTGACTTCCAGGCTAGCATACCAACTGCTGGACCTTTTTCCTCCCAATCTACGTTTTATATGCTGATTTACCTTAACTTCTCAGGTGAGGAGGGACTGCATAGAACCCTCTTTTGAGACTACTAGAGAGTTTTAGCTAGGTGGAGAGCTTGCTGCACATGGCCTTCTCTCACCCCAGTGAAGATGAAATGGTGAGGTCTTTTCTATACTAGACTTTTTTTTGCTCTTCTTTCAGCTGCATACATATGATGCTGTTGGGCAGCCATGTTTTATCTGGACTTGCTGTGAGCAGTTAAATAACCTATAGTTAACACTCCTCTACCATTGTGACCATCAGTGGAGCTGCACTGTTGGGAAGATTTAGGGGAGTGTACACTATAGTCTTTCTCATCCCCCTCCCCAAGACTAATCTTGGAAACTCAACCCAGGCTTCATGTAGGAAGATACTAAACACTGTTCCGGTGTTTCTTTAATCTATGGTTCTTAGTATCTAGCAAAGTTACAAATCAAAGGTCCCAGGCTCATCTGTGCTAAACAATCTGTTACACCTTGGATTTAGCTGTGACACGGAGTACGTTTCACAGAGCTCTCTGTAAGCTCAAACGTTCGTCCTCTCACCAACAGAAGTTGATCCAAAAAAGATAATCACCCATCTTGTCTCTCCCACCTAATCACATGCAGATACCTGTTTTGTGGTTTTGACATGTTTTTCCATGGTCCCTTGCTCCCTGGAAGGAGTTAAGGGGCGTGTGGAAGGAGCATTTCTGGCTGAAAATGGAGTTCTGTAGGAACAGAATTCATAAGTTCTTATGCAAGCTGCATCCAGGTCTCTTTTACCTGGAGAGGGGGACTGGGCTTTGCTTGCATGTTGCTGGTAAGGGGAGGAATCAAAGTGAAAAGAAATTATCTAAATTCTGCCCTTCCACTCAAAATCTCTCTTGATATTGTATGCCAGGCACAAAATGTAATACATTGTTTTAAAAAGCCTATAACACACACTGCATCTATGTAAAATAAGGATATTATTCATTAAGAGGTCTTCTAACATTCAGATATGATGAAAAAGCTTGCAGGTGGATACTGTTTTATTATAAGAACGCAGAAAGGGAAAATTATTTTTGTATATGGAATATTTTAAAAAATCTGTGCTGTGTATATCCACTGAGTGCAAACTATGCATGGCTGGTGCACAGCCAGACATGCTTATTAAGGATCAGCCACAGGCAATATATACAGAGGGCTAAAGGAGCTACATACATTAAAAGACACCACTCAGTACCATTTTTTTTTTTTTTTACACAGGAAAGCTCAAGTACTGTAAATCAATTTATTTTGCTTCTAACACTAGTAGTTAATGCACATTTAATTAAAATGAAGTCCAGCTCCAATTCAGCAAGAGCATAAAAATATTTGACAGAGTTTTAAATCTATTGAAAATGTGTAGTATGGTTTGCACATATAAATTTAACTTTGTTACATGCTATAAAAGAAAACAATGCAGAAGAAAACACGATTAACCTGATTTTGGGAAATAAGAATTGTTCTCTTAGTGGTAGCAGTCTTTATTTGACATCTTTGTTGGCTTCTTGGGATTGTATGATGCTAATATGCATAAAATCTAGGTGTTTCTGGATCTGATGAGCATAGGTAAGTCAGTTGGCCGGAGGATCCTTCTGCCAGTCGGAGAGGCCCTCATACCCTCCACAAGATTGTGGAAAGCTACTGCCCTGCTTCTACAGAATGGTCCTGAGAATCTGGGAGGGGAGCACAGGGTAGGAGAAGTCTGCTCTTATAAGGTCCACAAGAGACTGTAAGGCTAACTCAGGCTGGTAATTAGGTTGTCTATTGGTTAACTATAGCATCTTGAATGCTTGATTTCCCACCTATTGGATGAGCATATAAAAAGTGTACTTATCTACTGGGGAAGTGGATTTAGAAGAGAAAATGTCTCCCCAAGAAGGAATAGGGAAGTCTTAGGCCATGTTTTGTACTTCCCATTGGGTCAGACGAGTTCAAGGGAACTCTTAATTGGATTCAATGAATTGGAAGCGTCCACTGCAATAACCCCGATCCGTTCAGTATCCTCACATTTATTTGTTTTCATTTGCTGTCTCCAGGCCTAGCATTTGGAGCAGCTGAAAATAAGAATAAACCCATGGCCGTGAAATTTGCTGTGTATGTTCCAGTCCACTTGCTTCCACTAGCAACTCCTGCTGGAATCGCAGGTGCTGCTCCAGAGCTTCTCTTTGCCTGCAAACAAACAGTGCTAATTAAAATAGTTAGAGAGAAATGAAAGGAAGGCAGCTAGTATTCCTCAATTCACTAGGAGGGGGCTAGGTCAATATTTTTTTGGTAATAATTATAAACTCAGCAATTTAAATTCATTGCTGGTGTAACTTTTTACTTCAGCCATACTATAATTTCAGCTGTATTGGGAAACTGGGCATTATGCACCACTTTGTAGTATAGATGGGATATTTGCTGTGTCCCTGAACTATTCAAAAACCTGGGAGCCATGTAAAGCTTTAGCACACAGTTTGGGGACGTAATGAAAACATGGTTGAGTTTTGTCTACACCACAAAGAATCATTTTGTAATTTGGAGTTCTAGAGTATAGAGGACCCAACGTTAGAATTTGAGGTTCGTTACTGGAATTCCAGTAGTGTGAACCAGTGAAGATATTTTCACTGAAATAGTTCCAGCCCTAGTAGTGATTTTGTTTAGGTTGGCCCCAAGTGACTGATGTTAACTACTGATGTGTTACTAGTCAGCAGGAATAATTTCCTTTTGTGAATAAGTCTGTTTACCTGGCTAGAAGTTGTGCTTGTGTCTTTGCTTCCTCCAAAGCTAATCTAGCTGCCTCTTCCGCTTTCTTCCTCCTTTCCTCGGCCTCACGCCTTGCCTGTTCCTCCTCCTCCAGTTTCCTTCTCTCATACTCCAAGCGTTGTTCTTCTGCCATCTCTGCTAGCCGTTGTCGTTCCACCTCTAGCCACATTTCCCTTTCTTTCTGTCTGCGTTTTTCTGCCTCTAGGGGGTGGATGACCAGATAATTAGTAGCTGCCAAGATTGCCTATTTAGGAAATGGTTGTTTTACTGTATTGAAAACACAAAATGATATTGCTGTTGCAGTATTGTCAACCCCAAGTGTTTAAAAACCCCAGGCTCCTAAAATTGAGGAGTTTTGCTTTTTTTTAATTTAACTTCTCATTCAGCACATTTTCAAGTATTTGTTTTCAGCTATTAGTGCTAAACTATTACTTACTTTTTTAAGGCAAACAAATTCTGATGTAGTTATATGGCTCCAGGGAGCGTGGGTGGGCGGGAGGCATCGGTGGCGGTGGCAGGGCTGAAATAGCCCCAGCCCGTAGCTTCCCAGGTGGCGGGGGGACTTGAGTCCCGAGCCCCGCCCTGTTCCAGGCTGCAACCCAGAGCCCTGCATCGCACCTCGAGAGGGGATGAAGCCCCATGCCCTAAGAGCATCTGAAGCCCTGAGCAGGACTGAAGCCTCAAACCCGCAGCCCTGACCCAATATATAGAACCCTCCCCAAAATATTTAAATAAATGGTATTCTAATATTAACAGTGTGATTAAAACAGCAACTAATCACAACGTTTTAAATCTCATGATTAATTTTTTTAAATTGCTTGACAGCTCTATTTTTTCATTCTCTGCTCTTGCCTGAGGGCCAGGGCATCAAACCCAACCTTTGTATTTCTACAGGGCCTTTCTTCCAAGCATCTCACAGTGCTTTACAAACTTTAATTGAGCTATTAATTATCACAAGACACCTGTGAGTAATGAAGTATTAATTTCCCCTATCTGTAAAATAGGGGTAATGAGGCACACTGAGGTTAAGTGACTTGCATAAGATTATGGGTGCAAATCACTGGCAAAGCTGGGAATAGAACCCAGAAACTAACCACTCCCTCTTACAGTAGCGCTAATATCAAGCAAATGGACTGGAGTGCATCATGGTTGATTATGTTTAATTAAACAAGATGAGATGTTTCCCGAAAACTTTACTATAAACTGAATTTCACTGTAACCGGAGAGGGCCAATATGGCAAAGCTCCCCTTTTCAGCTGTGGCTGGGGGAGGGTCTGTCTTCCACCCACCCCCCTGCCAGAGGGGGCACTAGCAGCTACACAAGTGCCTCTCAAAAGCCATGTTTTCACTTCCAGCAGCTGCAGCCAAAGCAGAAGGTAAGGATTCCTTTGCCTCTCACCCACCCACACAGTAGTGGCAGCTTCTTTTCAGTCAGAACAGGGATGGTAAGAGTGTCCTTGGAATGAAATATTCCTAGAGGATTTAGAACAATGGACCCACCGCTGGTGGCATGAAATTCACTCCAACTGCGCTGATGCAATTTGGGATTTTCACTCCACTATAAGCAGATTCTCCTGTATTATGATCAAAGGGGACTGCTTGAGAAACGTCTCTGCTGCCTCATTGGATACTAGGCCACCTGTGGTGAATTTCTCTGGATCCCTTATTACTAGAGCCATGGAGGAATTTAATAAAGAAACTCCTATCTAGGTTCTTACATAGATGGCCCTTATCTCTGTAGTATCTGGGTGCCTTATAGACATTCATTAATTCACTCTTTCAACACTCCATGAAGAGGGAGTATTATTATCATCATCATCACCATTGTACAGATGATGAGGAACTAAGAGACTTGCCATAGGTGTCTCAGGAATTCCAGGGCAAAGCCAGGAGCTCCTGAGTCTGAGTCCTGTGCCTTCACCAGAAAACCACCCTTCTGGGTGAATTATCTGCAGATACAGTAAGTTTTAGTCCTTCTTTAGAGCACCTGCACGTTCTTGTTCCTCCTGCTGTCTCTTCTTCTGCAGCTCCAGAAGTTTTCTACGATATTCCTCCTGCTGCTGTCGGATACGTTCCTGTGCTGCTTTCTCGTGTTGTAGCTTCCTCGCTGCCTCTTCCTCCTGGCGTTGGTGCTGTTCTTCTAGCTCCTGTTTCCGTAAACTGAAACATAAATTATTAATTGATAGAGCACCGAGGGCATGCTGAGCACTCTTTACAGATCATAAGAAGAGCAGGTTCCTGGCCCAAAGATCTACAAATGAATACAATGTAGAAGAAGGGATGGTTAAAACAGGACAAAGTGGCTGATTAGTGATGGGTCATTTTGGTTCCACAAATTTGTTTAGATTTTTTAAAAATACATAGTTTCTACTGTCTCATTTAATCTTCCTTTGAGGAGTGGACGAGGGTTTTTAAGCCTCCTAGAAGAAGTCTGTTTTAAAGAGGGAGATGAGGGAGACAGGACCAAGGAGTGGGGGGTTCCAAGTGCCTGGGCCACATGGAATGGAAGAAGGCATTGAGACAAGAGTGGGAGGAGGACACCAAGGGAGGGCTAGCATGGAAAATGTAAAGGGAGCAAGAGGTGGGGAGCAAATGGAAATGAACAAAGAGGAGACAAGCCAAGTTGTGCAGGGTCTTGGAGGTGGGGACAAGGGCTTTAAATGTGATGTGGAAGGCAGTGCAGGGATTTGTGGTCAGAGTGGTGGGCAAGGTAGGCAGTTGTTGCAACAGGATTTGGGTGAACGTGAGAAGACTGAGAAGAAAGTCCAGGAGGCAGTAGAAGAAGAAGAAAAAAATGCAACAGTCAAGGTGACAGGTGATCAGGACTTGAGCAAGGACTTTTGAAGTAGGAGTGGACATGGAGATAAATGGTTAGGGGCCAAAGAAAACTATGAGAAACCAATAGCAATTCCCCTTAGGGAAGAGAGCAGTGGTCTAGTTAGTCTGGTACTGTATCATGTTTCTGACAATGGTCAGTTCTACAGTCTGAGGAAAGGGTAGGACCCATACTAATACACCTAGCTGTGCTGAAATGTATTATTGGGACTGGGGGAAGGTAGCAGAAGGGGCTTTCTTCTTGAACTCAACTGATAATCAGCTTATGTTCTGATGTATAAAGATTGATAGCTCTGTAGTTTTCACCTTGCTTCCTATAACTGTAGATGTTACTTTAATTCAAGCATCTAATCAATGTAAACTTATTTGCCTCCAAAATATCCTACTGCAGTGAGTTCCACAGGTTAATCATATAGTGAATTTAAAAGGTTCCCTTTTTTCTGCTTTAATGTAATTGTGTTCTCTTGTTCTTGTATTACAATTTTTGGGAACAGGTGAACTGGGGGAACAAATTGCAGGGCCTTGCGTACAGTTATTTCTCACCGTGCCTCCTCCCCCATTGCTTATGGAGACCCTATTTTTTCCTCTAACATCCTTGTTGTGCCCCATGCTGCAGTTGAGGGTCAGAGAAAGTTGGCTTTGGAGCACAGTAGCAATGCAGAGCAGGACCCATTTACATGTCTGACAACCAACTATGTTTAAGTATGGTTTAAAAGTGACTGTGACCAAACTAGATTGTAAAATTCAGTGTGGGACCAAGCACTGTTAGAATTAGAATAGCTCAGGCCCAAGTTGAGACCTTGGCTGGACCATGTCTTTTAAACCAGATTTTAACACAGCTGTGCCTCTTCCACACTGGCCAGCTCGACCAGGTTAGAACACTGTACAACCACAAACAAGTTGAAACTATGCAAAGCAATCTAAGGCATTCAGATTTGATAGCATTTTTACCCTATTAGCACTCGTTTTGCACTGGTGAGAATGACTATGTGGCGGGGCAAGGCAGTGGCAAATCAGACATGCCGTTTCTTTGGCTAACAACAGAGATTTCCAGTTTAGGCTCACCTATGTTATCAGAGCTTACTCCTGTCTGTCAGTAGGCCCTTTCAATGTGGGAGAGAGAAACAGCTGCAGGCCATGCTGTAGCTGACTGCTGTAGGTTGCCTGCCTTTCCCTTCTAACTGGTATTGTGCCTCTTGAATTTCCCCTTCATTCCTGAGGTCTAGGGGACACAGTTTGTATGATATTTACTAAACATATGAAATAGCTGTAAAACACCCAGCTAAAGTATCTTCCCTCTCCAATAACTGCAATAACCCAGAGTCTTCCCAATCCTCCCCCACCTATAGCTTCTGAAGTGCAGTCAGGGGAAGGAATTATTTCCCTTCTATCAACTGTTTAAAAGAAGGGAGTAACTTCAGGCTTCCTCTGGCCCTTCCAAAATGCTACCATATCAGTCTCTACCACCATCTATATTATTTAAGTATGTGTCTACATAGGGATAAAAGACCTGGGGGCATGGCTGTTGGTGGCCTGTGTCAGCTGACTCAGGCTGGTGGGGCTTGGACTGTGGGACTGAAAAATCACTGTGTAGACCTTTCGGCTGGAGCCTGAGCTCTGGGACCCTCCTCCCACTCAAGGTACCAGCCTGGGCCTGACTGTCTACTCAGCAATTTTTCAGCCCCAGCCCATGAGCCCTTCAACCTGAGCTAGTTGACCCGAGCCAGCTGCAGGTTTTTTATCCCTGTGTAGATGGTGGCCTTGTCCTCATGGGAAAACCTATGGAGAAGTGCTGGGAGGTGTCCCACTAGCAATAAGTGATACAGCAAGCAGGCAGAATTGAATGAAATGGGGTTGGGGGCTCTGGAGTGGAGATGAGGGGGTTGGGGTGCAGGAGGGGGCTCACGCTGGGAGGTGGGGCTGAGGAATGTGGGAGGGGGCTGTGAGTTGAGGAAGGGAGTTGGGGTGTGGGAGGGGGTACAGGCTCTGGGCTGGGGATGAGGGATTTTAGGGTGCAGAAGGGGGCTCTGGGCTGGGGGGGAGTGGGGCCGAGGCATTCGGAGTGCGGGAGGGGGCTGTAGGTTGAGGCAGAGGGTTGGGGTGCAGGAGGGGGTATGGGCTCTGGGCTGGGAATGAGGGGTTTGGGGTGCAGGAGAGGGCTTGAGGGTTGGGGGGACTCAGGGCTGGGGTAGGGAGTTGGAGCGCAGGCTTACTTCGGGTGGCTCCTGGTCAGCAGTGCAGCGGGGCTAAGGCAGGCTCCCTGCCTGTCCTGGCTCCACGCTGTGCCCCAGAATCAGCTAGCAGGTCTGGCTCCTAGGCAGGGAGGGCCAGGAGGCTCTGCGCGCTGCTCTCAGTGCAATTAATTGCAATTAATTTCTTTAATCACATGATTAATCGTGAATAATTGTTTTAATTGTTTGACAGCCCTGCTTTTTATTTATATACTTATATTTTATATATATATATATATAAAATAAGGTTCCAGAATATATCTGTGCTGCCTTGTTCTACTGTTTGGAAATGCAGTCAGGGAGTATTGGTATAAGAGGACGCCCAACCCTGAGATGTCTTACTGAGTTCCTGGTGTGAGCAGTGGGATATTTGGAGAGGTGTATTTCCCGATGTATTGGTAGATGGAGTTTGGGGGTTTAAGTGCTTGATGTGTTCCTTAAATAGCAAAGAACAATCATGCTTTTTATGTTGCCATTCAACCCAAATATTTCCTTTCCCATCCGGAACCTTATCCCCACTAACCGCATCTCCTCTGCCCTTCTCTTCTGCTCCCGTTCCAGTTCTTCTTTCATTTTTTCCATACGCTCCTGCTGCTCTTGCTGTTTCCATTTCTGTTCCTCCTGTTCCCTTCTTTTCCTCTCTACCTCTAGCCGTCTTCTCTCTGCCTTCTCTGCTCGCATTCTGTCCCGGGATAATTTCTCCTCCTGCTGATTTCCAGGGAGATCCTGAATGGATATAAGGAAAAGACACCTACTAAATAAAGTTTGCACTCTGCTAATTGCGGATTGGTTCATTTGTTCTATTGTTAACGATGGGATTCACAGCCCCTGAAATGGATGCACTTTATATGAGATTTACATATCCTAGGGTACATTTGCCTTACCTGGGACGCTCATTGTTAATGTGATTGACTTTATCTGCGCCGTTTACTCTGTACAATAAATATACCTCTCGTTCCATGGATGACTCCTAGCAGGTGCCTTGCATGATGACATCTGATAACTATCACAAGGCTCCCCCATAGTTTACGTTCCCCTGATTTTTCACTGTTGTAAACCCAATTCTATGAAGCCCGGCTCAAGTTCAGATTTCTGATACCACCTCCTCTCTATTTCTTTGGAAACGCTTTGCCTGTCCAAAAATCGGTTGGGGAGGAGGAGGAAAAAGGGTTGGGTTTACTCCAAAACACTGAAGCCAGTTGTCTTGCATTGTCGGGAAATGGATATGAATGATGTGTCTCATATTTGCAAGGCAAAATACTGGTTATAATGAAAACAAAGCTAAAAATACTACAACAGAAATGGAAGGATATGAAAGGTCTCAGCATTGAAGTCTGAGGATACAGAGTTTCTAAACTGGGACCAGGCTCTGAATAAATTGAACACTCATCAATAACACAGGATTGTAAGATTTGCAATGCCAGATTGGACCACTGGCGTATCAAGGCCACTATCCAATTTCTGGCAGTAGCTGATGCTTTAGGGAGACTCCACTGTCTCCATAAGGCACACCCGGTGCAGCACTGTACATGGGTTAGGGAAAGGGAATCTTTTCTGACCCTATGATGATATCTTCAACATGGGTGTAAACCGGCGTGGGCAAACTTTTTGGCCCGAGGGCCACATCAGGGAATAGAAATTGTATGGTGAGCCATGAATCCTCACAAAATTGGGGTTGGGGTGTGAGCTCTGGAGTGGGGCTAGGGATGAGGAGTTTGGGGATGGGATTGAGGGATTTGGAGAGCAGGAGGGGGATCAGGGCTGGGGGTTGGGGCATGGGGAGAGGCTCAGGGGGTGCAGGCTCCAAGCAGCGCTTACCTCAAGCTGCTCCTGGAAGCAGTGGTATGTCCCTTCTCTGGCTCCTATGCGAAGGCGCGGCCAGGCGGCTCTGCACGCTGCCCCATCTGCAGGCACTGCCCCTGCAGCTCCCATTAGAGCACGTAGGAGCCAGAGCAGGGTCATGCCGTGGCTTCTGGGAGCTGTGTGGTGTGCACCCCGGCTGGAGCACCGGAGCAGCCCCCAACCCAGTGCCCCCACCAGAGCGGGGCTGAGCCATGTGGTGTGGCCCCTGACCCAGCACCTTGGCCTGAGTGGGGCCGAGCTGTGTGGTGCAGCCCCATCCCAGAGCCCCGGCCGGAGTACGGGGCCGAGCAGCATGGTGTGGCTTGCAGGCTGGCTTAAAATGGCTTGCCGGCCGGATCTGGCCCACGGGCCATAGTTTGCCCACCCCTGGTGTAGACAGCTGGGGGCTCAGTGCGGCTGAGGGATTGCATTAATAAATAAAGGAAACACTGAATTTGGAACAGAAGCTTGTTCATCTCTCTCTGTTAAAAGTGGACAAATTTAGTTATGGTACAAACTACTCATTGAAGTGATAGAGAACAGCTATTATTTTTTAACTCTAGCCTCTCCAAATAAAAAATGTTGTCTGCACCCCTGTTGAAGCACAAGATTCAGTTATTCTTCACAATCACATGATCTACTATCCCTTTAAGGACAGGCCTGAGCCTGCCCATCCCCTCTCTGAGTTCTGTCTCTTGAAAGACTGGCATTCTGAAAACTCTAGTGTCTCCCTAGAATTATAGGGCTGTAGGCTACTGCAAAGCATGCTAGGAAGTGGGAAGGAGAGGCAAGGAACATAAGCAACACTCAGATGTGTGAGTCAGTGAGGTTGATCGATAGATATCGGACGTGAAACCTAGTGCAGGGTTTTCCACTAAGAGATCCTGGGGGGCTGTGGAAAAGGCCCATCAAGAAATAGAAAATAGAAGAAGCTGCGAGGGGTGAAACAAGAGAAGGAGAAAGCCTGGGACAATACAGTCTGGGCTAGACTCAAGGCTCAGTGTTGACCTGTTTAGAGGTCCCATGTCAGGGCTTCCAGAGAGGGTAGAACTCTCATCAAGGGGGCAGATCACAGCTGACACTGGGGAAAGGACAAATGAGCCTGCTTGACCCAGAAGGAGAGGATTAATTGATTTCCTATCCTTCCATTTTCTCTCCTACCAAACTGAGGATGACTGTTTTTGAAGAGCAGCCGAGGCAGTGCTCTCCTCCCCATAGCAGGAAGGTAAAGTATCGGTTATATTTACTGCAGCAAACATAATTACACATTATTGGTTATAATATTAATCAGCCTTTTTAATTCCTTAGTTACAGTAGTTAATGCTCTGGTGGCAGTGAGGCCCACAAAGCTGACTATACTGCTGTATTTCCTTTTGTTTGTTCTAAGTTCACCAGCCATAAATCTCATCAAGTGATTCGCTTGAGACGGGATTGCCGGGGGGTGAATAACCTGCTGACCTGCAATAACCAAAAGGTAGCAATGAGCTGGCTCTCTAAGGGGTTTGGGCTGAGGAGCACGGTGCTAGAGAGCTGGCCTCTCCAAGTAGAGGAATGAGCAAAGTCACATGAGGGGGCAGCCTGTGGCTAAGAGCAGGCCTGCAGGAAAATGAGCAGCTGGCCATTCAGTCAAATGGGGAGCCAAACAGGGAAAACAGCCTTGGGAGTCAGCACTCTATTAGGAGCGGATGGGCTAGTGAATGGGCAGGAGGGTTGGCTCTCAGAATAAGCCTTTGGAAGGAGAGTCAGAGTAGTTGAGGTGATGGACGGGCAGTAAGCCCAGTTGTTTTGGGTTCCCAGACCAGGGAGCCCGTAGAAGAGGATGGGTGTGATTGTGGGTTCCCTCAGCTACTACAGGGGACTAAGAAACAGTCTGCACTGCCACCTAGTGAGGTGACACTGTGATCAAGAGGACGCTGGAGGGACTCAGCAGAGCCCCAGAGGGCTGGAGCTGAGCCCAGAGTTGGAACAGAAGAGCAATTGTGGAAGAGAAGACAGGTGTTCTGTAAGGCAGGGCTGGGTCCACCTTGAGACTGGGGCAGAAGATTTTTGTTTTGTGTCTGGACTTGATACACAGGAAGGGGTGGGCTTGTTGTGATCTGGCCAGAGGGCTAAGTCACCTCAGTAGCCGAACTGCGTTGAGGGCGAGAGAGTCATGGAAGATGAAGCGGGCCCTGAGCCAGACCAGGTAGGTCCCTATTGCGATCCTAGAATGTAAGATGCAGTTCAGTGAATCATTCTTCCCTATCTCTGACCATAAAGGAAAACCCCAGTTCTTACCTCTGAGACCTCATTGCTTATGCCTGCGTCCAATTCCGTACCACTGACTGTGGTGATTATTGGGCGAGCCTGAGTAAGTTTTTCGTGAACGGGAACTGGACTAGACCCAGAAGGACTGTCATAATGTTCAAAACAAAACTGAGGGCTCTCAGGAGGGAGCAAATGGTCCTTAATAGGAGAGCTGGAGGGAGAAGGGCTCCTGTCATCATGTAACTCTTCATCTCCAGCAGCTGCACTGCTCTGATCGGCTTCTTCTGCTTCCTGCCCTCCTTCCTTATGCTTTGGTTCTTGGATGGTCTCTGGTCTTTTGACTCCAGTAGTCTTTTTCCTGAGAGAGGATGTTCTTTTCTCATCAGCCTTTTTCTCTTTTGGTTTTCCTGTAAGAACACAATTAATTCCAAATTTTGATTTGTGTCAGCCACGGGCATGCACAAGGGGGGGCAAGCAGGTGCATGCACAAGGGGGGGCAAGCAGGTGCATGGGCCCCTCCAATAATCAGCAGGGGCCCACAACTGCTCCAGCCCTGAGGTGGTGGCAGGGGCCGAGAACGTGCCCCTCCAAAAGCAGTCAAACTTTTATTCCCACGCACATCCCCTGGTGTCAGCTGATATAGCCAACCCACTGTAACCTGATCTCTAATCAAGATGCAGAATGTTTTCCAGATGTCATCAATATTGCAGTTAGTTGTCTATGTGCCCATCTACAATGCAAGTACTTAAATCCATAGGCAAATCTATTCCATATTTTTATTATAGGGAGCTGGTGTTAGTTTATTGTCAGGCAGTGTAAATATTAGGTATGATACATAACTTTTTTCTAAACACTCATTTTAGACATGAACATTTCCCTCTTGCACAGAATTTAGTGATTTTTGAAAAGAAGAATTTGGTGCTCTTGTTTTTCTGGTTTTGTCATGTTTCCTGCTCAGCTTAGGTCAATTTAAAGAGCCAAAACATTATACCTTTTCTGACTACTATGATGAAATTAAAAATAAGGAAGTTAGCTCTGTCAATGTTTAGAGATGAATCTCAGAACAATTATCCAGAAATTCTTCATTAGATTTTTTTTGAGACAGCCAACTGTAATTTACTATCTAATTATTATTCTTATATCAAACACCAATCATAATTACTGCATTAGTTGTATTTTTCTCTTCTTATGGTGTTGCTTGAGGCCTTCTTTCTCTAGACAAAAATGATTATGAAATGCTGATGTTAACATTTTTAGGTGTGTTCTCTCTTGTGAACAAATGGTAAAAGAGTGTGATCTAATGGATGGGGCATCGGACTGGGATCCAGTAGACTTAGCTCTGCCACTGACCTGCTATATAACCTTGGACAAGTCACTTCCTCTTTCTGTCCCGCCCCCACTCCTTTGTCTATTTGCAGTGTAAGCCTTTCAGGCAGGAGGCTAATCTGTGTACAGTGAATAGCAAAATGGGAACCTCAGTCCCTAGGTGCTACTGCAATACAAATAAGTAATAATGTAGAAATAACATGAAAAAGGAAGAGCAGCTACTATGTATGTGCACCTCTCAGTATGCATGTTTCTTTTCTGCTACACTGCAAACACCCTTGGAGGAAAAACCTAGCTACAAACCCTGTCTATTTGCATAACTACATACAATTATTTGCTTCTGGCAAAACAGAAAATATTTCCTTCTAGGTATGCATGGTTACAACACAGCTATTTGCTGCTGCAGTGACTGCTAGCCTTTAGCTGATTCAATGCTAAATAGCAAGAATTAATCTTAATAAAAACTGATCACACATCTAAAAATAAGAACTGAATGCCAGAATCTTCCTTGGACCTTTTGAGCTACAGGACAGAGAGCAAAACAAAAACATCATAAAAATATTATCTTCTCAGTTCTGCGTGGCAGATCTTGGTTCTAATATTCTGCTCCTGGTGATATTTCTTCCAGATCTCTTATTTGTGTGTGTGTGTGTATGTGTGTGTGTGTTTTTTAAATAAATAAATAATAATTTTTTTAAAAGGTAGGATACTGAAGCTGAAATTTTTTCTTTTCATGTGTGTTCTTACCTACAACAAATTCTTCTCTGCTGTGTCGTTTGTCTTTGTTACTGCTTTTTTTCTGTGCTTTGGATACTGGATCCATCTTGGTCAATTCATTTCTCTGCCTTTTCATGGTTTTGTTCTCTGCAACTTCTGTGTCCTGGAACTAGAAATGACAGTAATAGTGTTTATCTGAAACATACTGATAAGTTATATTGATTTAGTTAAGAACAAGAATATATGTTTTTTTTGTACCAAGCAGCCCAGCCTCAAACACTGTTCAGAATGAAATGATAAAGAAGAGTATCTTTTTTTTTATAGGCACAATGGAACTTCACCACACCTGCAGCAATAACATGTATTGTTTTCAGAGCATCCCACATTAAAGGCTTTCCTATGGTACCACTTCTGAAAATCACACTTTGGAATCAGTCTAGTAATTGCCTTGGCACTTTGGAATTACCCATATTCTCAGGACCACTGACAAGTGACTTTCTGGCATATAGAGGGAAATAGTTTTCCTCTATAAGAGGTTTTGTACCCAGGCTACAAGAAAAGCTTATGTTTATTACTCAGGGGTCAAAGCTGTAAAACAAAATGGAGGGCAGCTTTACTCTTGATAGGTCACTCACTGTGCCCACAATCACTCATAATGTACCATCCATCATTCCCTTCCCTCTGTTCCCACAGCTCCACCTCATTCTGAATCAATCCACAGGTTTCTGGACCAAAAACAGACCACAAGGAAGGATGGGATTGTCCTTGGAAACATTGATTCATAACATTCCTCTTCTCTTCTCTGTTGCTGGTGTGTCCATCAGGGCTACTGGCCCCAAAGAGGCAGCGCAGCTGGGGGAATAGTGGTGGAGTGCCATTCTGCCCACTTGGTGTCAGTCCTGTACAGTATTTATTATTTGGCCTTTGGTAGCACTAGACTTATTCTGTGCTTTCCTAATTCTGTCCTTTTGGTATAGAACTGAGTCTGACTTGGTAACATGAACCAAAGGCTACTTCTTTATTGCACTGTGTTCTGTGTCTGAGGTAGGCTGTAAGTGATGAAGTCAGTGTCTGTTTCGTTCTAATGTAAATAACCAGTATGAATAATGTTAACTCTCTTCTCAAAACCCTTCCAGGAGGAGGACGCAATAGGCATTTTGCTACTGGAGATGTGTCCTGTGATACTTACAGCATTGATGCTGGCAGTAGTTTGCTTGCAGAGCTCCTCTGGCAGGGTGGTCTTTTCTCCCTCTGTCACATGCTGCTTTTCCGAATCACTCATGGCTACTCCAACATTCTCTTGTAACATCGCCCTGTGACTGGAAGGTCCCAGGAGATAGTTACCAGATTCAGAGTCTTGACCCCTTTAAAATTAAAGCAATACAAATAACTAGACCAAGATTTTGGTGAAGTCTTAGAGCTCCAGAGATAGTCTCTCCTTATGAAGGAGTAGGGAAAGCTGATGTGTTTTCTTTTTTCCCTTGCAAGTCCTGAAACATTTTGGAGTGATCTGTCAGTATCATACAGTGAACAACTTATGTAATTGTAATGGCCCCAGCAGGTAGCTGCTTTTTCTGCTTGGAGGTCTCTTGTCTGCTCATTACTGAGGAAAGCAAGTACTGTAACATTCTCTCTTGTGCTGTAAAAAAGATCCAAAGACTGATTGGCGGGTGCCTTGGCCATTTAATAACAAAATCATATATATTAAAATACTTTTCACTCCTGTAAAACTTGTCATCTTAAGATCTAGAAAATGTTACAAAATTCAATGTCGTGGCTCTCAGAAGTGCTGAATACTCACAGCTTCCACTGAAGTTAATGCGAACTACAAGTGCTCAGGTGATGAAATCTCACACCACCTCTGATAAGCAGGTATTGTACATATTTTTGAGTATGAAACCTTGTTGTATTCAGTGCATCTATCTGCCATGCAGGTAAGTAATGCTGTATACAAATTAATAAAATAACTGATTATAATAAACTGAGACAAAGAGTAAGAATTTTGCTGAAAGTCTCACAGTGAGTCAGTATCAGAGCTGGGAATAGAATCCAAAAGGCGTGACCTTCATCCATGCTCTAAATTAAACACCTTCATTTAATGCAAGTTACTGCTCTTCTAGCAGTCAAAGCAATACCAGAGCTAAGAGACATAATACCACATTATACTCAAAGAAAGAAATAATGATAATTCCTAGCAGGGGGTGTAGCAGTTCTAGCTCAAGCTAGAACTTCCATATAACAAATCAGTTTAATAAAAGTGAGGGGCTGTGATTTATCTGATGATAAACTATAGTACTAATAGGAAAAAAAATTATTGTTAAGGACAAATTCTGTCCTGATGTACACCCAACACAATCTCATTGAGGTCTGTTCCTTCAACTAGACACTGTGACTTCTCATCCCTCGGTTAGTCTAAGATCTTATCTTTACCTTTTCCTTTTGGAGCAGATTCTCTAGTAGGTTCCAGGTACTTTGCACCACTTCACTGATGCAAAGCAACCACAGATTTGGCTTAAATGGCTGGCTGCTGTGTGTCACCGGCTGCTTTGCATCACCGGAGTAGTGCAAAGCGGACAGAACATACTGAAGAATTTAGCGCAGTGTTATCCAAACCTCTTAGTTAGTTTTCAGTAATGGATTTTCTGCATAATGCACCACTGTTTGTTTTCCTTCTTACTTTGGGGTTTGTCTAGACAAGAGTCTGTGGTTCTGTTTTAACTCAAGTTAATTGATTGCCTCTGGGCAAAAGTGACTGGTCTGGAGAGGGGAAAGATGAGAGGTGCAGAGACCAGAGAGGAAGAGGAGGCTACAGTAGTCCATTTCCCTGCCTATAATTTAATTTACAGTAGGAAACCATATTTTTGTCCAGAAAGATCTGTTATTCTCTGACTGCTCTGCTTAAGAGAGTTAGTGCCTCAAAGGCATTTTTCCAAAGTGTGCTCATTATCAATGGATCAGTTTGCTCCTTGCTTTCTGGGACACACAGAGTGCTTGATTTGAAGCTCTAGCACTGTGTGTGTGTGTGGGGGGGGGGGGGAGGAGGGGCATTTATTTTAAATTAATGAAAGCAAGGGAGTTTGCACCACTGTGATGTAACCTTGAATGTCCATTAGTTTTACAGGTGTGTCACAGGGGCGAGGGGTAAGATAAGTAGGAGAGACAGGTGATTCCATCTGAAGTATTTCCAAATCTCCTATCACTTTAGTATCAAAGTGCCTAAACACTACTACTATCTGGCGGTCTTGGGTTTCCTCTTGTGCCCAATACTGTACCATCTAAGCACTTCTGAGGTAAATAAGATCTTCACAGGGAGGCCCTGAGCAGACTTCGCGGAGTCGCCTCCTCTTCTCCCAACCCTGGTTATAGGAGAGTCTCGCATCATGCCCTAAAGACGATTAGACTCTGGAGCATGATGCACGACCCGTCACCATAGTTCTACAGTCATATCCCCTCATCCGAGGAGAACTGTATTTCTGCCTCAGTATAACAAGAGTGTGTGGGTGCCCTCTGTCCTTTTGGAATGTAATTCTCACTACCTAATATGCTTAAGTCACAATCACTCAGAGAGAAATCCTACTCTGATGTTTCAGTGCTCACTAGAAAGTAATTCAACCAAGAGTCAAAGCCCCTGGCTCCAGATCAATTTCAGCTTCCTGCATTTCTACTTTCCAATAGAAATGAAATGTAATTGAAAACCAAGGTAGGATGCAAAAAAGGAAACTTTTTAATTAAAAGAAAAAAGCACCTATTACTCACATTTCTTCAGTAGGGCTCGCTGTATGGCCCCCATAGGATCCCAGGTGTGAAATACTATGGGATCCAGGTGCTCCATCCATTTGCTTACCTGGATCTGTAAAAGGAAAAACATTATTCTTATTCTCCAAGTCAGGGTTATAACTGGTGAAACTACTCAGTATCATTGTAATACCTGTATCTGTGCTTTTGTTTTAAAGCCAGGCTTAACATAGTTTAAAGCGAGCAGCATTGGTGGCATGTAACCATTCCCTGTGGACAAGTGTCCAAAAACAAGATGTGGGAGAAATAATTTTTGCCAGATTTAGAACCCACTTAAATCTAGAATTTAGATTTAAACCTGGAATCTAGATTTAGACTAGAGCTTGAACAGAACTCAGTTTTGAAGGCTGAGGTCCCGTTTCATTCAAGGGTGCTGCCTGTTTTCTCAGACGTTATTCCCTGTCCATTCTAGAAACAGGCCAAGAATGTAGTTCAGATGAAAACCGTTATTGTGTAAATTACACATTCCATGTAATTAGAAAGTGAGGGTTACATTCTGCTCTCGTTCACGGACAGTAGTATAACTCAAAAGTAACGCCACTGACTTTGGTTTGGAACTGAGGGTTTTTGTTTTGGCCAGAAGCAAAATTAATATCAAAATTTTGGAATTCCCCCAACGTTGGGGTGTGTGTGTGTGTTGGGGTAGGAGGAGGGTGGTTTGGATACGAGGGTTTTGGATCAGACCCATCTCTAGATTTTATTAAATATTTTTGAGTTTTGAAACTCTACAAGGTTTCATGAAATCTAGAGGCCAGTAATCTGGGATCAGCCCCAGTCTTTGAGGTGGGTATTGTTTTCAAAAATAGATATGAATTTTGCAGGCGACCCTTGTTGCTCTCTAACAGGCTGAACCCAAAGCACTGGATCCACATTGTGAATTCTGAGGCCAGTTCTAATGAAATCCAGAATGTTTATAAAAAATAAACATGAAGGGACTTCACAGCAGTAGGATCTTCTCCCGCTGCCAAAAACTACCACTTCTTTTGGCAGGTTTGATGGTATCTCAGCAGAAAGCCCAAGGACTGAATGGGACATAGAGATGAAAGTAACCTTTGTGCCTAGAGGTGGGCCCTCCACTTCGGGGTTGATGCCCATAAACAGGATAGGGTTGGGAAGCATTCACTGCAGGGGGGGCTCTGAATCTGCAGAGGAGGGTGTAAGATTTACTCTTAAAGGAATAAGTTGTCATGTCAGACCACTACTTTTCTCTGTAGAGTTTGCCTGTGATACAGGATGTTAAGGCACCAGTAGAGAGAGCCCTTGTTCCAAGCATGCATAAAAAGTCAGACAGTGTTGACTGCTCTCAGTGATTTATACCATTCCAAGAGGCTGTGTTATTCCAAAAACTCACTTGTTTTTAAATTAAATCAAGTCTTTTATGGAAGGACCCTTCCCTGTTACTTTGTACAGAAATACCTGGACAAAGTCACATGAGGAGCCAAGAAAGCAGGTATGGTTTCTGTAGCTCTGTGCCTTTGCTTTTCTACACTTGTTTTTGCAACATGTGGCCTTTAAGTAACATATTTTTTTACATAAATAGACAGCTTCTGGGAGGGTGGACAGTACACGGCCAGTCTCAAAATAGTCCAGTGGGCCAATCTCACATGTCACAAATGATGGCATAAATGATATATTGGGTATAAAAAGGTTGTAAATGGCTAAGTTGCTTAAACTTTTATCAATCTGACATTCAGTAAGAGTGTGTCTTGTGTAACTTGCATCAGAATCTGTGGGAAGCAAATTCAGCCTTAGTGGCAGTAGGTGCAGTGCCCACTGAACTTAACCCACTCGTGCCAAGTGCATTATGTCCCCAGGAGTGCTAGGGATGGTGCAGTTGAGTCTAAACTAAAGTAGAAAATCTGGCCTGGTTTAATTTATACCTTCCTGTTACTCCTCCCTCTTCAACTGTTTCAGCATGCAAGTTACACTCATTTTGCACACCCAACCCACTAAATGCCAAATGGGAGCAAATTATGCTTTGGCACTTACACGAGTCTCCTGATCAGTTTACACTCCAAGTGTAACTTACAGGAGTGACAGAAAGAATGGAGTATGTGGCACAGAAACTTGCATGGGAGTTGCACTGCTTACTCTAAGCTGCATTTGGCTAAATTTGCCCTTGAGTCTGCTGAAGATGAAAGTGTCAAGTTCCCAGCTCTCCTGTACCTTGTGCCCATCTCTAGGACTGAAAACTTTGATGGTTTCATTTTGCTGGGGTCTGGAGTGTCATTTCTCTGATTTGGTTTTGTGAGCTTGAATGAACTAAAAATCCCAAACCAGAATTCAGCCAAACCTGAGTCTCCTCTCACTTTACATTGAAAACTTCCAAACCATGAATGTTACATGACCAGTACTGGGTTTACAATGGCGCCATGGAGCTGGGGTCCTGGCCTGCTCCACTTGCACTGCAACCCGAGACCCCGCCTGCCCACTGGCTCCCCCCCACCCATCATTTGTTCCTCTCCGCCGGCCAGCCGAGGGCTCCCTGGACTCACGTGCCAGTTCCTCCCTGCCCCCTGGCTGGAGCACAGTGCACCTCTGGCTGGCAGCTGTGGTGGGGCTGTGGGTAGGGGGGCACTGGGCAGGGGTGGTGTTGTGCAGGTCGCTGTGCATTTGTAGGGGTGGTCAGAGGGGGTGCTGGGTATAGCTGGTCCAGGGGGTCTCTGGCCATAGGGAGTTGAGGGAGTGTGGCAGAGGTGTCGACTTTCTGATTTCCCCAGGGGTGCTTGACCCCCGCTCCACCCCAGGCCCCACCCCCACTCCACCCTTTCCCCAAAGGCCCCACCCTGGCCCCGCCTCTTCCTGCCCCGTTGCGCACCCTCCCCCGATCAGCCCCCACCCTCACTCTGCCTCTTCCTGCCCCTGTTCCTCCCCACCCAGCACCTCCTGCCCACTGCTGACCAGCGACGGGTGGGAGGCGCTGGGGGAGAGTGGGAGGAACTGAATAGCGGGGCTGCTGGTGGGTGCTCAGCACACACTATTTTTAGCACCCATGGAGTCAGCACCTATGGGGTGTTGGGTGGGGGGGGGGGGCTGTGTGGTGTGGCATGAGCCCGCCACCAAGAGGAAGGGGCAGGATGGTAGCACAGGGCTGGGTGGCCACTGTGCGTCTGGCAACTGCCGGTTTGTAAATAGTGCCTTTGCACTGGGCTGCCCCTGCCATGCCATGCACCATTGCCCCTGGCTGGCCCCTCGCTCTGGGGACTGACTTCCCCATTTCATGCTCCATTGCCTCCATGGGGGCCCACAAATATGTTTGGTGCTGGGCCCACAAAAGGTTAATCTGGCCCTGCCCATGACTCTGATACAAAACCATCAACTGGGCCCAGTTCTCTCACACCCTAGCTAACCTTTCAGTTAGCTTGGTGATGAAATGTGAAACCAAATAAGATTTGCACATGTTAAGATTTCATCATATGCATTTCACACAGCCTTAGAGAGGTAAACTCCCATTGTCTTTCTGCCTGTAAGGAAAGGCAACACCTGCACAGCTCCCTCCTGTTGGCTGATGTATTGATTTAGGTCTACACAGCAAAAACTGCATAGGCGAGTGTGACGTTGTGCAGTCTATATGGTTTTATAAAAACTTGATAATAAGTCAATATAATGTAACTGAGATAGTTTTAGAGAAAATACGTTAATAAGTGAATGTAAGTAACTGGGATATGCCTCATGCAAAAGGTCTCTTGTAAGGTATCATTACAAAGCTTATAATCTACTGAGTGTGATCATCTGATTTGTATAAATGTACCACTCTTGTATCTAAAACTAGAAATATAAAATGTAACTCTGAGGGCCTATTGTAATTGTGTAAAGTGTGGACCATTAATGATGGTTTGGAATCTTGATGACTCCCATTGTCTGCAGATGGCTGTATTTACCTGTGAGTCTTCCTGTATATGTGTGTGCTGGCAAGTGAGTAATGAAGTCTTGCAGTGACATGTGATCATGTCACCTGAACTGGAATCCATCTTTAACCTGGTGCTTTTCCAGTGAGGGGGGGTGGAAAACCAGAGAGACAAAGAGTTCCCGCCTTATGCAAAAGATATATAAAGGGGTGGAAGAGAACAGAGAGGGAGAGAAGCCATCATGAAGAATCCCCTAGCTACCACCTGAGCTGCAACAAGAGCTGTACCAGGGGAAAGAATTGTGCCCAGGCCTGGAAGGTGTCCAGTCTGAGAAAAACTTACTGAAACATCTCTGAGGGTGAGATTATCTGTATTTAGTTTGATTAGGCATAGATTTGCGCATTTTATTTTACTTTGCTTGGTGACTTACTTTGTTCTGTCTGTTACTACTTTGAACCACTTAAATCCTACTGTCTGTATTTAATAAAATCACTTTCTATTTAGTAATTCACTCAGAGTATGTATTAATACCTGGGGGAGCAAACAACTGTGCATATCTCTCTATCAGTGTTATAGAGGGCGAACAATTTATGAGTTTGCCCTGTATAAGCTTTATACAGGGTAAAACGGATTTATCTGGGTTTAGACCCCATTGGGAGTTGGGCATCTGAGTGCTAAAGACAAGCGCACTTCTGTACGCTGTTTTCAGGTAAACTTGCAGCTTTGGGACAAGTGATTCAGACCCTGGGTCTGTGTCTGGAGCCAAACAGGAGTGTCTAATTCAGCAAGACAGGGTGCTGGAGTCCTGAGCTGGCAGGGAAAACAGAAGCAGGGGTAGTCTTTGCACATCTGTTGGCAGCTCCCAAGGGGGTTTCTGTGATCCAACCCATCACAGCGAGGCTACCCAAGCTGGCTTGAATGGAGATAGCACAGGTAACAGTAGCAGCGAAGACAGTGCAGGTAATACAAGGCTGGCACGGACTCTGGCTACGTACTTGGCTCACCCAGCCCATGCTGTGCTGTCTGCACACTGCTATTGTGACCTGTGCTGTGCTAGCCGGATTCAAGCTAACGTAGGTAGGCTAGCCTGTGCACGGCTTTTGCTGTTTAGACATGCCCTTAGTCACAGGTGAGGAGTGAGCCGCATAGCACCCTATCTGTATGTGATACTTGTGTAATACCCAGCAAAACCTAGGGACAGCCCTGAGGAGACGTGATGCCAGCAGGAAAAGCACACCTTTACTGACAACAGTCACAGCTTTCACTATCAAAGCTTCAAACAAAAAATCCAGGTGCAGAGTGAGAGAAATCCACCCTGCCAAACACAGCCCTGCTTGTCAAATAATAATGAAGTGCTGATTTTAGAAGATGCAAGTGAGGCATCTGGGAGTAGCAGAAAAGCCTGGATCACTTGACTTAAGGGGTGGGGGGGAGCTTAGAAGGAAGGGATATCACATGTCTGTTGGCACTAACTCTTCCAGAGCACTTCTGTTTTTTCCCAAAATTCTGAGAGAAGTCCCAGAACAGTAAAAAGACCAAGTCTCAAAGGCCTGGGCTACGCTAGCGGGGGCAGGGGTTCGAACTAAGATACGCAACTTCAGCTATGCTATTCACGTAGCTGACGTCGAAGTATCTTAGTTCGACTTACCTGGCCGTCCTCACAGCGGCAAGTCAACTGCCGCGGCTGCCCTGTCAACTCCACTTACTCCTCCTGCCGAGGTGGAGTACGGGCGTCGATTTGCAGATCGATTTATCGCGTCCAAATGAGATGCGATAAATCAATCCCCCATGCATCGAACGCTGAGTATAGACGTACCCTCAGTAATGTTCAATACTTTCCATTTCTATAAGACCATCCTTCAGAGGATCTCAAAACACTTTACAAACATTAAGAAATTCTCACATCACCTCTGTGCAGTAGGCAGGCATCCCCATTTGATAGTTTGAGACACAGAGAGCTTAAGTGATTTAATATAAATTACTGCAAACTAGTTACAGAGCCACATGAATAAAACCAAGAAGTCCTGATACTCCACTCCCCTGCTCTAACTGCTAGAGTGCTACACGGCTCTTGCCTTAGAATCATAGAATATCAGGGTTGGAAGGGACCTCAGGAGGTCATCTAGTCCAACCCCCTGCTCAAACCAGGACCAATTCCCAACTAAATCATCCCAGCCAGGGCTTTGTCAAGCCTGTCCTTAAAAACCTCTAAGGAAGGAGATTCCACCACCTTCCTACGTAATCCATTCCAGTGCTTCACCACCCTCCTAGTGAAAAAGTTTTTCCTAATATCCAACCTAAACCTCTCCCACTGCAACTTGAGACCATTGCTCCTTGTTCTGTCATCAGGTATCACTGAGAACAGTCTAGTTCCATCCTCTTTGGAACCCCCTTTCAGGTAGTTGAAAGCAGCTATCAAATCCCCCTTCATTCTTCTCTTCTGCAGACTAAACAATCCCAGTTCCCTCAGCCTCTTCTCATAAGTCATGTGCTCCAGCCCCCTAATCATTTTTGTTGCTCTCCGCTGGACTCTTTCCAATTTTTCCACATCCTTCTTGTAGTGTGGGGCCCAAAACTGGGCACAGTACTCCAGATGAAGCCTCACCAATGTCAAATAGAGGGGAATGATCACGTCCCTCGATCTGCTGGCAATGCCCCTACTTATACAGCCCAAAATGCCGTTAGCCTTCTTGGCAACAAGGGCACATGGTTGACTCATATCCAGCTTCTCGTCCACTGTAACCCCTAGGTCCTTTTCTGCAGAACTGCTTCCTAGCCATTCGGTCCCTAGTCTGTAACAGTGAATGGGATTCTTCTGTCCTAAGTGCAGGACTCTGCACTTGTCCTTGTTGAACCTCATCAGGTTTCTTTTGGCCCAATCCTCTAATTTGTGCAGGTCCCTCTGTATCCTATCCATACCCACCAGCATATATACCACTCCTCCCAGATTAGTGTCATCTGCAAACTTGCTGAGAGTGCAGTTCACACCATCCTCCAGATCATTAATGAAGATATTGAACAAAACCGGTCCCAGGACTGACCCTTGGGGCACTCCGCTTGAAACCGGCTGCCAACTAGACATGGAGCCATTGATCACTACCCGTTGAGCCCGACAATCTAGCCAGCATTCTATCCACCTTATAGTCCATTCATCCAGCCCATACTTCTTTAACTTGCTGGCAAGAATACTGTGAGAGACCTTATCAAAAGCTTTGCTAAAGTCAAGAAATAACACATCCACTGCTTTCCCCTCATCACAGACCCCGTTGGGGTTAGTCAGGCATGACTTGCCCTTGGTGAATCCATGCTGACTGTTCCTGATCACTTTCCTCTCCTCTAAGTGCTTCAGAATTGATTCCTTGAGGACCTGCTCTATGATTTTTCCAGGGACTGAGGTGAGGCTGACTGGCCTGTAGTTCCCCGGATCCTCCTTCTTCCCTTTTTTAAAGATGGGCACTACATTAGCCTTTTTCCAGTCATCCGGGACCTCCCCCGATCGCCATGAGTTTTCAAAGATAATGGCCAATGGCTCTGCAATCACATCCGCCAACTCCTTTAGCACTCTCGGATGCAGCGCATCCGGCCCCGTGGACTTGTGCTCGTCTAGTTTTTCTAAATAGTCCCGAACCACTTCTTTCTCCACAGAGGGCTGGTTACCTCCTCCCCATGGTGTGCTGCCCAGTGCAGCAGTCTGAGAGCTGACCTTGTTTGTGAAGACAGAGGCAAAAAAAGCATTGCTTACATTAGCTTTTTCCACATCCTCTGCCAATGCCTCCCTCATTCAGTAAGGGGCCCACACTTTCCTTGACTTTCTTCTTGTTGCTAACATCCCTGAAGAAGCCCTTCTTGTTACTCTTAACATCTCTTGCTAGCTGCAACTCCAAGTGTGATTTGGCCTTCCTGATTTCACTCTTGCATGCCTGAGCAATAGGTTTGTACTCCTCCCTGATCATTTGTCCAATCTTCCACTTCTTGTAAGCTTCTTTTTTGCATTTAAAATACAGCCAGCTCTCCTGGACTCCTTTCTCCCTCATGTTATTCTCCCAGGGGATCCTGCCCATCAGTTCCCTGAGGGAGTCAAAGTCTGCTTTTCTGAAGTCCAGGGTCCGTATTCTGCTGCTCTCCTTTCTTCCTTGTGTCAGGATCCTGAACTCGACCATCTCATGGTCACTGCCGCCCAGGTTCCCATCCACTTTTGCTTCCCCTACTAATTCTTCCTGGTTTGTGAGCAGCAGGTCTAGAAGAGCTCTGCCCCTAGTTGGTTCCTCCAGCACTTGCACCAGGAAATTGTCCCCTACACTTTCCAAAAACTTCCTGGATTGTCTGTGCACCGCTGTATTGCTCTCCCAGCAGATATCAGGGTGATTAAAGTCTCCCATGAGAACCATGGCCTGCGATCTAGTAACTTCTGCTAGTTGTTAGCTGCTGCTTCTCCCCACTTTGCCCATTCTGTTTCTCTCCCTTACCAAACAATACAATTTTTTTAAAAGGCCTGTGATAGCTTTATTTAAAACGAGAAGCTAATTAACTTGTAATTGATGTTTAAGGCCAGTTGGCATTCTCCTCCCAAACTAACATTGCTGATAATGTTGTCTTGGCAGCTTCCACCACTGGGCCTGTACCGCCTGATCTGCACACATCACTCCCTGCTGCATATGTGTGGTGTGCAGATCACACGCAGCACTGTGGGGCAATCCTGGTACTTGAGGAGTGCCGGGGGTGCTTGCAATGCTAAGGCTATATTAAGCATAGTGCGGAGTACACTATAGTTGTGTCTACACTGAACCTTTTTGGGGAAGTCTCCCACCATTGTAATTCAGCGACATTAACAGCAAGAGCGCTAGTGCAGAGAGGAGACCAGCATCCTTAATACTGGGTCATCTAGCCCTGCTTAAAGCAGTGGTTCAACCTTTTTTTACCCAGAGACCCCTAAAGTAAAATAGACAAACCTGTGGACTCCCAACGAGGGGTGATCCATGTGGGGAGCACAGAGAGGGTCATGTGACCCCCAGATTTCTGCCTTCCATTTGGTCCTGCTCCATGAAGTGCTGATGTAGCAGGGCAGAGCAGTGGAGTGTCTCCATGGCTAGCTGCTGCCTGCTCGTAGAGTCAATGGCTGTGAGGCAACCCCTTCTGATGATGGGGAGATCTCTCTTCTGCAGTGACGCTACCATTTTTGTTTCCCCCAGAACACAGACAGGCTGAGTAGCCAACTGAGGTGAGTCAGAGGGTGGAGGTGACACTCCCTCCCCCCACCCCACCACCTGGGACTGAAGACTGAGCCCGAGCCCTAGCCCTGCCACCTCAGGCTGAAACCCAGTCCTTGGCGAACCCCCTGAAACCTGCTTGTGGCTCCCTGAGAACCAGTGGCTTAGAGCATTCTGGTAAAAACTTGGCAGCCAGTCTACACTAGTGCTTTTGCTGTTGCTAACGATGGTGGACCAGCACCAATGGTATTATGATGGGAACTTTCCCCAAGGTAAGACAATGGGTCACAACGAACCAGGCAAACATATAGGGATATTTGGGGAAAAAAAATGACACACCTTCATTTAATCACAGGTACTGTAGTATGTCTCAAGCTTCCTAAGACCTGAGATATAGCCGCATCTTCTCCCCTCTTCCCCTCCCCTCTCAGTGGCCTTTGAAAATGATTTCACCTAGACCCTCCTGTATGACCATATTGATTTGAGATTTAAAACCTCCAGCAAATTCAGCTTCTTGTCTTTGCATCCGCGCTGCAGGAAGCACCACTATGCAGTGAAAGATCTAGGGATTTTTGGTGGCTTGTTGTCTGGAGGAGAAAAGAAACTAACCTTAAAAAATGAGTTCTTTGGATACAGCTCTAGAGGGAGTCTTCAGAAGTGGGATTGTATAGCCGTTATGGGCTTACTAGCAAGAAATTCCATGTGTGTGGAGTTCAGAAGGAGAAATCAACTAAGAGATAAAACTCATGCTGTGTGAAAAGGTGTGCTTTAAGAACTTCCCTGTTGTGAGTAATGGATAGCTGGGGGAGTTAAGAGGTTTAGCTAACAAATGCTGGAGAATCACAGATAAGCGAATGAAACTCCCCTGCTTATGCACTGCCCTGTTTTCTTTAATGTTATAGACAGCAGGAGAGAAGTGAGATTACTCAGTTGTAGTGGTTATAGTCTGATATATGTTTGGAAGTCCTGTATCTGTAAAATACAGGAAAGAAAATCAATGTCAATTCACTTCTCCTCCTCCTAAACCTGTTCACTTTTCCCCAAGAGTATTCCATATCGCTGATAGAGTCCTAAGGATCTCCTTCATTTCCCTCTGCTTTATTCCACTCAGACTTCAGACCCAATATCGCAGTCACTATCTTTCTGGCTTTGAAGGACTGGGCAAGACACCCACAGGATACTATTAGGGTGGAGGAATTGCTATAAAGTAACACATCAAGCATCCGTTCCCTCCAGGTGCTGAATTTGCTACCTTCTGTAGCACTCCCAGCCTTTTCTGGCTTAGGGCCTGAAGGAATGGACCAGTGAATGGAGCTTCCCAATGCCTTTGCTTGCAATGTGACATACCAAGTACAAGATTATGTCCTTAACTTTCCAACACGGGTGGCCACAGTCAATGGGAGCTGCAGCTGCTGAGCCCCTGTGAAAAGCAGGACACTCAATATAGATTTAGGGGCCCAATTTGAGGCTTTCAGGTATGAAAATTTGACTTAAGTTACTTGGGCCAGCTCCTGGGTTTTAGCCACTAGCCCCATTCTAGGGGCTGAGAGAGAATCATACCACAGTGCAGGTCACTGGAAGAAATTTGTCCGACTGCCAGAATTCCTCCAAAGGCTCAGGGAAAGCAGGTGCTGTACTGAAGTGTTACGGTGGCACTATAGGTATGTCTACACTGGAATAAAAGCCCCCCGGCATGGTTGTGGCTGGCTCGGGTCAGCTGACTCAGGCTTGCAGAGCTAGGCTGCAGGGCTAAAAATTACCGTGTAGACGTTTGGGACCCTTGTGGAGTCTCAGAGCTCAGGCCCAAGCCTGAACATCTACACAGCAGTTTTACAGCCCCGCAGCCTAAGCCCAGCGAGCCTGAGTCAGCCAGCCACAGGTGTTTAATTGCAGTGTAGACATATTAGTGCTGTCCACTGTACCAGCTTGGCTCTGCTTGACAATGCAAAGGAGAACTAGGGCCGTGGCTCTGGTTACATCCTACCACTTTTGGGGAGGCTACAGTCACCAATGACACCAGTCTAATGCAATCCTTGCACTCTGCGTCCTGATTGCGGCTGGCCCTTGTATGTGTGGGACTGCTCCTTGTGGCCTCTCGCTCCCTTGTAACCCATGCAGAGCCAGCTGGCACTTTAATAACCTGAATCAGTCTCATTCACTTAATCTTCTGTCCGATTATCATTAACCTGTCAAGCCCCTGATATCTTTTTCTCCCTGCCCCGAGTCTCTGCTGGCTGGTGTAGTCACTGAAACCTGTGCCAAGTGTGTGTAAAGCACTCCCACATCAGAAGGGTAGCTCTTTACATTCCCTTTGCACATGATTAAAGGGCTCCACAAGCTGGAGGCCAGTGAAAAATCAGGCCCAGATTTCCTTGCCACACTTCCCATTGATGAACTGTGAACAAATGACAAGTCATAAGTGCCTCCCAGCAGGGCATATCTGTAATGCCTCTACTCTGTGCCTAGTGATAGGTTCCATACTACAATCCTGGATCTGTTCCAGAGAAAAATAATGGTGCCTGACAGTTCCTCAGTTTTCATGACTGGGAGACATTGAAAGGGTGATGAGGAAGGATATGTCCAGATTTCAGTTCACTCTTGCTATGTGGTCGGTCTAAAAGCAGCTGGCAATCTAACAACCCCCCATAGTGAACTTGGACAACTATTAGAAGCACAGCCCCGGTCAGATTTGCCCATGTAATGTTTGCCACATTCTCCAATTGCTTTCTCCAGCCAACCATCGTCACCTCATTCTTATCCAGACTGAGCTTTCACAAACTTGTCCCCATGCAAGACCTGATCTCTACCAGACACAGACACTTGAAGCACCCTCTGTGTTGGATGAAATGGTGATATAAAGCTGTCTGTGATGAAGTGGGAATTTTCTGTAATATTTTTATGATGCCGGTGCATGCCTCAGTTTCCATCTGTACTCTGCATTGCTACCCAGAGCGTGAAAAAGGGTTAAAGCCACTCTTGGGGCAGAGAAAGATTTATGAGGTGTTGTGTTGTAACTGTCTGGGGTGAATGAATGGGTCAGGTTATTAAAGGACTGACTGAAATTGACTATATCAATGGAGGGTCCAGAAAAGAAAATGGGAACTCCTAGGACTGAACAATGAAGACCTAACAATGGGAAACTCCAGCAGACGGAGCATGGGAGCTCAGCGTGCCTCTGCAGCAAGGCAGTGGAAGAGGAAGTGTCAGGATACTGGGATAAGAGTTGGCTTTTGGAGGGACTCAGCAGCTCTCACCTTGGACTGAAAAACAGATAACAGGAGACGGCCAAAAGTGGATTCAATGGCAGCTTGGCAGGGTGGGGAGAGTTGGCTTGGCCAGACTGGACTATGTCTTCACCTTTATTTCTCTGTTAACCTAACGGCTAGTCGACACTAGAAGCGCTACATCGGCGCAGCCACAGTGCGTCTGGTGAAGATGCTCTATGCCGATGACAGAGAGCTCTCCCATTGGCATAATTACTCCACCTCTGCAAGAGGCAGAAGGTATGTCAGTGGGAGAGCGTCTCCCACCAACATAGCGTCGGTGTGGACAGAACTTAGGTCACTGTAACTTGCGTCGCTCAGGGGGGTGGCTTTTTCACACCCCTGAGCGACATAAATTAGCTCAACTTAAGCGGCATTATAAGCCTTAAGGATTTCCCGATGCTGTGTTCAGGGGTGGCTCTAGCTTTTTTGCCGCCCCAAGCACAGCAGGCAGGCCGCCTTCGGCGGCTTGCCTGTTGGAGGTCCCCTGTCCCGTGGATTTGGTGGCATGCCTGCGGGAGGTCCGCCATTGCCGCTGAATCTGCAGGACCGGCGGACCTCCCACAGACATGCCGCCGAAGGCTGGCTGACTGCCACCCTCACAGGGACTGGCAGGGCGTCCCCCGTGGCTTGCCGCCCCAGGCACGTGCTTGGAGCGCTGGTGCCTGGAGCCGCCACTGGCTGTGTTCCAGTTGACTAATAAATCCAACTCTTTTGGAGAGGCTGCCTGGTGTCACTGTGAAAACTCGCTGAGGTGCATTGGGCCCTGAAGAATATAAAAGTCTCGGACCAGGTGTGTATCTCAGTTGGACCCATTGGACATAGCCCATGGTGTGAAGCAAGAGTGCTAGAGCCTGGAGGCTCAGTCTTGGAGGCACTGAGGCTGCGTAGCCTACCCTTAGGGAAGAGTGAAACCACTTGAGGGACTGCCACATCGAAGCAGTTCCTCCAAGGGACTGTTTAAAAGCTGGGGCCCTGTCACATTGCCATAACAACTTAATAAGGGTCAGGACAGAACGTTTATTGAAACAGTTGGCAGGGCCAGTTCGGACCGGCTGCAGAAACTGCAGTTGCAATAGTCATTCTGTTCCCTCCTCCTCCAAACTGTGTAAAGAAGAGAGCAGGCTGTGCTGCTGGCTACCTCTTGGAGACAGAAAGTGTCCCAGTGCTTGGTCACTCCAGCCTCCATCAACCAGCAAGGATGTTCAAGAGCTGCTAGGTGGCAACATGTAAACCCTGCCGCCCAACCTTGTGAGATACCACTTCTGATGAAGACACTCTAAGCCAATGAGAGAGAGCTCTCCATCGGCTTAATAACTCCATCTCCGCAAGAGCTTCTCCCGCTGACATAGCACTGTCTACGCCAGCGCTTAGGTCAGTGTAACTATGTCGCTCAGGGGGTGTGGATTATTATACAGGGCCTCTCCTAACACTGCCATCACCTACTCTCTCTAACCTGCGGCTGTTCCAGGACTACATGCCCCTGGCTGATGCCCACTTGAATGGTGCTGTTTTTTCCTCTTGCTTCCTGTTCTGACTCAGCGCTCCTTTCAATTGAATAATTACAGAGTGGGCTCAAATTAATGGGTCTGCAGGGGCTTGGACCAGTTCTTATTACTGATTCTTTACTGTTAACCAGTGGAGCTTCGAATCAGACTTCAGTCTAATCAGTTCACATTCCTTTGGGAGTTTTTACTGTTGTCACATGACAGGCTTTATATTATAAGGCTGCACAGTTATGAGACTCAGGTTACTGGCAGTGAACAATTAAGAGTAAAGCACTGTGCCGCATCTGAGGCCAGGGCTACACTACAAACTTACATTGGTATAACTACATGGCCCAGGGGTGTGAAAAATCCCCATCCCTGAGTGATGTAGTTATACTGACCTAACCCCTGGTGTAGACAGTGCTACGTTGATGGGAGGCCTTCTCCCATGGACATAGCTACCGCCTCTCACGGAGGTGGATTAACTACGCCAACGGGAGATGCTCTCCCCTGAGCGTAGCAGCATCTTCACTGAAGCACGACAGTGGTGCATAGCTGCGCCGGTGCAGCTGCACTGCTGCAGTATTTTAAGTGTAGACCTGCCCTTAGTTAGGTAACTCCCCTTGAAATAAATGGGAATTAATTCCTGTGTAACACCAAAAAAGCTTTCTGGGAATTTTGCTAGGCTCCTGCCTATGGTTTGTCTTTTCAATCCAGTCCACAGCAGTGCAGAAATAGGGAGAATGAAGCAGCTTTCTCTGGCTTGTCTATAAAACCTGAGATAGTAAATGGAGACTGGGACCAAAATCAGACCTGGTGTAAGTGTGTGGTAATCCAGGGACTAAAGGGAAGTTACGCCTACCTACTCCAGGTCTGAATTTTTGAGCTGGGCCTATGAAATTCAAGGAATCTAGGGGGGAAAGATGAGAGAGAATTAGAAGGTACTGTTTTGAAAGGGTCATATGTGGAGGGGATAAACTACACTCCCTTATGATCCAAGATCTAAGAACCAGGGAAATGATTCAAGTATTAAAATAGACCTGTAATGTCAGTCTCTTCAGACATACATGAGTGTTACTAGGCTCGAGAAGAAAAAGCACAGGAGCAGAGTGACAGTTTCTCACTGACTCAACAGGACCTGTCAAGCTATTTGCACATTTCTTGCACTTGCTCATTAATGACCTCCTGCTCTATAAAAAGAACACCCCAAATATTCTAAGCCCTTAGGAGAACATTTCATATGGTCTATCAGATATTAAATGGTCTGTTAGCAGCAAGGAAAGAATTTCCTGAAACTCTGGTCAGCATTTCCACCTCACCTACACGCCTTAACAAGAAGTTATGCATGATTAAATTGGCCATTACAAGATAAAACAAATGCAGGTGACATATTTAGCCCCAATCATTGACATCTACACTTCATGTCAGACCAAACCCCAAATCAGTTTCAAAGCAATGAAGTCATAGGTGTAAGTAACTCAGAAAGAAGATAAAGCTGTCAAACTCTCCATGAATGCCCCCAGAAGTGAGTGAACTGTCTGGAAGGAAAACATCTTTGTCATTGACTGACCCATGGTTTTGAAAAATAAAATAAAACTGTACTGGAAGTTAAACAAAGCAATGTAGACCAAACGATTCTTTCTTTCATGTGCAGGCTACAAACTAGTCAAGGGAAAAATGCATTCTTTTGAGTCGGAAACTGAACAACTTCTGGCATACAAAACCAATTGGCAAATGACATCAAAGTCCACTTTGTTAGCTTGGGACTCAATTCTGCAACCTTTATGCTGAATTGTACCAAGTAGTAGCAATGGCGCTATTCAGGTAAATGCTGCTCAGTATCATAAGAGTTGCAAAACCAGGTCCTCTGCTTTTAACACAATGGTTTAAGTTTAATCCACGTGTAACTTCACTGAGTTCAATGGAATCACACCAGGGATGAACTGGCCCATGGCTATCATACATGAGATCTGGGTTCAAGAGTAACTTTGGGATTAGAGCTGTGTGAAATGTTTGCAGTGAAATCCCAGAATCATATACAACTTTCTTGTTCTGGCATTTCATTTGAAATTCAAAACTTGGTAAATTTTACTGAAAGGATCATCAAGACTCTCAAACTTCTGAGTTGGACCTTGGCTCTGTTTTAAGTTGGCTCAGATTCACATATGGTAGTGCCTCTGTTTTGAGTGTATTTTGCTTTAAGTTTTTGGCTTGTTTGAACCTGGAATGCAAGGAGCCAAATTCTGCTGTTATACCTTGGGCCAAGTGGTGTAGACCCATCCAGATTGAAACCAAAGTAAATGTCCACACAACCCCTCCTCTGAAATGAAATCAATGACTCAGCTTGAGTCAGAATCCCCATCTCCTAACAGAAAGTTTGTATAAGTAAGGGAAATTGTGCTTAATAATATTAGGCCAAATCCTGATTTAACTGGAGTGTCATCTGAATAAGGGCTGAGTTAGAACATTAGGCTTGATTCCAGAGCAATAATAAATATATAATTTTTATTTATTGTGCACCCAAACCTGAAGACTCCCAGATGCCTATTAGCTAGAGGATGGTTGCTGATTAATAAGGTACCAACTCACTGTTGGCTAAAAAAATGACGAAGTTCCCACGCATGTTAAAATTAAAAAAAAAATACAGAGGAGTAAAATTTTCAGAAGCTTCTATATCCCATTTTCAAAAGTCCCTATGGCACTTAGGATCCTAAATCTCATTGGGACTTAGGAATTCTGTGTAAAATTTTCAAGAGTTCCTGTTATGCAAACTTTGTGTTTTCCCAGAGACCTGAATATTGGAGAAGCTTTGAATATGGACTATTACCTAGGAAGAAAATAGCACAGCAATGATTCTCAAACAATCACGTCACAGAAATTATTGGTTTCTAATCCAATGCATTTTCAAATGATAGAAAAATCCTTCTCTCACATTGCTGTAAACAGGTATCAGCCTTGTATGAAAAAGAGATGATCATGGATTTCTCACCTTTCACAAAGTTACTGGCCTCCTGCTGCTTTGCTCCAGGTGTCTGTGTTACACCGTTGGAATGCATCGGTGAGTCAGAGCACAACTTAGTGTGTTGACCCTGTGTCAACCTGAGGTGTCCAGAGAGACTATCTTGGCTCTCCTCTTCGAATTCAGGAACAGAGCCTCCATTTCCTACCAGCAAAATGGAGGAAGAATTAGCAATAGTGTTTGCTCGTAGATCAAATGATGCAGTAAAAATTAAAATGAATGAACAAGCACCAACTAACTTTACCTTTATGTTCGTTTTCTATGCAGTGTCTATATCCTTGCTGTGTTCTAATTTCCTGTTTGTTTTTTTTTAAAAAGAGAAGCACCTTTTTAATATGAACAGTCAGTGTAGATGGGGGCAAGTAAAATGCAACATTGTGGCAGCTGGTCATAAAAATCCTGGCCCCAATAAGGTTTACCCAAGACCATCTGACACAAGGAACTTGACTTGTCCTTGTCTATGGTGACTGCAAAGTTCTGGTCAACAATCTGTTGGTTAACTACTGCTTAGGGTCATGTTCTAACTCACTGTCCAGTGAAGAGCAGCCCCATTGCTCCTGCCACAGCTGCAGAATAGGTTGCTGCAATAGTATTCATAGAGCAGTCTGGGAGAAAGATTCCTTCTATCCCCTGGAACCTTCCCTGTGCTGAACCTGGCTACTTGGGATTAGTGCAGGAGGGAGGAAGATTTTGCTTTCAGAAAATCATGGAGGGAGTTTGTGTTAGACTGAGCTCCTGGCTCTCAATTCTGTCACTAAACCAGGTCTCTCCACTGAAGTTGAATTAATTTTCATATTGCATCACATGTCCTCCCTCAAGTAATAACGTCTATGAAAAGAAAATGAACAAACAAGGTAGTGATAGACAAGGCAGTGAGAGACATTGGAAAGTGAAGACAGAAATGTCTGGGAGCAACAGTAGCACCGCTCCCGTATTAATGATGATTAATAAGTTACTTATTCAAGAGCAGATCCCCTTCTGACTGCTGGAGCTGCACATAGTGAAGATGATTGTAGACTAAAAAAAATTGAGACAGTGCAGGAAAGTATAAACTGAACAATAGCATGAGATGTATTGTTGTCTGTGGCACATGAGGCTCAATGCTATGAAGTGCAGTCCAGTGAGAAGCAGAGTGCCCTCAACTCCCACCTTGCAGGTTTGAGCCTATCTGAAACAGTCATATCTAGGGTAGCTGGGCAAAGAGAGCTTAACAAATTCCAAAGAGAGTGATTTTCCAGACCATAGACAGGCAAAATTCCCATTAATTTCAATAGGTTTGCCTATGACAGGACAGCAGAATCAGGCCCTTTGTTTCTAATTTAACTCAAAATCTGCTGTTCTTTACACCCAAGCAAATCTGGAGTGAACTCCACTGACTTCAGTGGCCCTATTAATCTTCTCATATTTGTTTTCTTCAGATTCTGTCTCTGTTTGTTAGTTCCTCTTACCTCAGTTGCTCTTCCTCAGTTGTGAGGTTAGTTGGTGTCCATAACCAACACCATGTTCTATCTGGCACAGGCAATTGACGGCGGCTGATTGGTACATGGGGTTAATTAGCTTGCTTCCTTTTTCTGCATCACTAGTCATTGAACAGATCTAGCCTCAGGTAGAATTCCTGAGTTCTCATGCCACTGTTCTCACTATTGTGCAAGATAGAGCTCTAGTCTTGCCATGGTAAATTTGAGAGAAAATCAGAGATTTGTCATGGCAAAATTCATGGGTTTTGGTTAAAGCTAGTAAAAAGTCACACCCAAGTGCTTTTTTAAATGTGTGTAATGTACATTGCACAAAAGAGAAGTGTGGGTGATACGTGCCTCCTTTGAGCCTTGCTTAGTTTTATCTGGTTTAATTATTTTTAAACTTCTTTAGTGGGGAAGAAGGGGTCACCTCTTTTCACCTCCCCTCTGACTTGCTTATAACTTCACACACCTGCCTTCTTCATCCTAAATTGCCACTAGAATTCTTTATATTTTGGGGTTTTATACCCATTAACTTTAAGCACATTTAAACAGTGATGTGACAGAGCAAGCAGTCATGGAGAAAAGGAAGGTGCCTCAGTAGGGAGACAGTCGATGCTATTTAAGAAGTGGGGATAAATCTCCCTGATTGTTGGGGTTCCCATTTTCTCCACTGTTACCTGGCTTTTTTGTCAGGGGGAGGGAGGGAAAGTAGGGCCTGGGAAGTTTGTCCCTACCTCAGAAGTAAACTCAGGGCATGCTGTAGAGCAGCCTTGGTTCATGAAAGAGTAGGGGGAGAGGAGGCCTGTCTGTGAATATCCTTTTAACAGGGCACACTGGGAAGGAGAAGAGTCTGTGTTGCTACCCCAGCGCAGGCACTCCTACCTCTTGGTCAGTGCTGGAGAAGCAGTGCTAGAGAAGGAGTTGTTCCGAGAGCTTGAGATATAGTTTATTGGAGACCTACAGGCAAAGGTTCTGTGGAACCAATAATATTCTGACTATTGTGTATTCTTGGATTTTGTATGTGTACGGAACTTTGTGTTTCTATTGATGCTATTCAGTACTTTTATGTCTGCAGTGGCCTAAGCGTATAACCTGGTGTCTGTCTGTGAGCAGTTCAGCACGCTGTCTCCACAGTGTACAAGACACGCTAACCATGTTTGTCTAACTGGTTTGGCCAATCCTCCTTTCTCCCAGCTCTGTGAGAAACAGGACATCCCAGAGTGCATTGCCCCATGTGCTGCTTATGCCATGCTAATGCCATGTGCTTTAGGCACTCTGTTCCCTACTGCCCAGAATACTGATACAAATATGGCTGTGATGGTGGAAGAGCTTCTGTGCGGGATGGACACAAACTGAACCATATTACTTGTAACTGGTTAAAGTCGCCATGCTGGTAACTGCTTCCAAATCACAGTTTAAAAACTCTAGAGAGAGACTAAGAAAACAAAACTAACTTGACACAGGCTACTGAACAGCAGTTGGGTGGTAAAGGCTTTCTCCAATATCTAAACGTTTCATTTTCATGGCAAATTTCAAACCTTATGCATAGTGGGCCAAGTCTTTTGGCCCCATTTGTGGATGCTCCAAGGCTTAAATGCAGCATTTGGACTATGTTCAGGTAAGGGGCACAAAGTAGGGTTCTGTGCAGGAGGATTCTGCAACTCCGCTTCTTCCCCGCACATGATAGGGAGCTGAATTGTTCTGCAGCTGAGGAGGGTGGATTGTGTAGCTTTGGTGACTGGCAGTGTAGCCAGGGAGCTCATACACAGCTAAAATCCACAGGATGATTACCCCACTAGGGTACAGCAGGCTACATCACTGTTCCTCTCCACAGCTGCTAGTTCAGGCTATGGGGCCACTTTCCTCAGCTCTACGTGCATTTTCCTGAATGTACGGCCCAGTCACTTGGGTTGTGTGTTCTGTCCAAGGGTTTCCTTCCATCCATTTAAATACATTTGGTGAATTTCTATTTTGAACATACCAGCCCTTTAGCTGTACATGCCCCAGAATCTCCTTTCTTCAGGGCAACTGCTTCCAAGGGCAGGGTGACTTCCTGTGAAGATAAATCCCGTCAGAGGCATGACAATTATAGTTAGTACTACTTAAACAACTCCCATATCTATTGATTTCATGCCTCATGACATCCACCGCTGAAATAAGAACAAACACTAAAGAAAGGAAAAGCTATCCTATAGTATATGAGATTAGGGACATCTGTTGTTTGCTTACACAGCATCACAAATATGCATTGTGTCTTACAGACAAGTAAATTCTCCCACAAAGACGTTATAGGCAAAGGCCACAATGGTGAAACCGGATCAGAATGGGCAGGTCTCTGCACCATGTAGAGCCCCAAGTGAAGGACTGCAGCCAAAGTTTCATGGCAAGCAGCTATTATAAATGCTAAGGGATTGTGGGGAAAGGAGGTTGAGGGAAACAGCAATAAAATCATTGGGTTGTTTTGGCTGGTAATGTGTGTGTCATGGAGGTTCTGAGAGCTCTCCTTAATCTGTGTGGCTGTGCAGTACTGCGTATTTCAGGGAAGGGCATGGTTTGTACTGTTCACAGAAGAGGGTGTTATAGGAGGAAAGAGCAGAGCCATGATGGACCAGGTCAGGAAGATGGGTCCAGAGCATGTTGTCGATGCTTAATAAACAATGAAAAGGAAACATTATTTATTATGGTCAAACTCAAAGGACAGGAGGTGTAACATCTTGTAGAGTAACCTGGCTTTAGAATTTACCCCTTTGCCACAGAATTATGCTCCAGAATCAGATGTAATGATTTAAAAATGTTTCTAGACTTCGTGGTTGTGAAGAAAATCTTAGCAATGTGAACCAGGTGTAAAGTGTAACAAGATGAAGTGATGTCTCTGTTAATCTGGCAGACAGCCTGAAACCAAAACTTGTAAACTGCCCCATTCCTCTCAATGGTGTGTTAATTTTGTAACCTATTTATTAACCAATTTAAATGTAAACGCTGATCACTTCAGCCAAAACATCCCAGGGACAGGACTGGACTGGGACTCTGAAGTGGTGCAGGGACTTGAGAGATCAGACTCGCCTCACTGTGACTCTGTTTCCCCACCTGTAAATCAGGAATACTGATCAGGTGCTTGTACTAGATAATCTAGTGGCTGGTCCCTGTTGGCCTTAAAAACTATGATACCTTTTGCAACGCACTTTGAGATGCAAAGCACTGACTGTACAATTGAAAAACATTGTTTTGGGTCAAACAAAATGCTTAGTTTCTGGGCATTTAGCACTTTATTTTAAAAGAAGCAAAGGAAATGAAAGGTGACCGTTTTGTGACTAACGGGCAAACTCTCAGCTGGTGTAAGGTGTTGTAGCTTTGTTAAAGCCAATGGAGAGACACTGTTTCATCCCAGCTAAGCATCTGACTGAATGTCTGTGGATTATAAATTTTAGAGATGATTTAAAATTAGTATTTCTGGTTTTAGATTTTAACCAATAAAACTGCCCCAAGGCCATCTTTTACCATTCCATTTTTAAATGCGCACCGAAAATACCTGGTTTAACTATTTTGAAATGTCTTTTTTTAAAACTTTGTCTCCTTTGCTGGATTCTATTCCCAATTTTGTTACTGAGAAGTTAAATAATCTAGAAGATATTCTTTGCAATGTAACTAAAATCTTTTCTAAAATTTTAGTCCTACGTGTGGCATAAAGGGCTGTAATGACATATTATACATGACTTATGTAATTTTTTCCTGTTTTAACATACCAGCTTTTTAGTTATAAAACTCTGAGGCTCTCCTTTCTTCAGGACAGCTGCTCCCAAGGACTCTGAGCCTTTCTGTGAAGATAAACAAGAACTGCAGAGGTTTGACTTGCAATGAATGCTATTTAATATCACAAATATTTTCAGAACTGGCTTTCATAACAGAAAATATTAACTCCTGAGAGCAGCCTGAAACTAGCACAAACTGATTTATGGTTAACACATCTCCCTGCTCTAAATAGCTGTGCAGTGTTGCTGCACACTGTTAAACAGCTGCTGTGTTACAGAGCAGAGGTGGGCGTATTTCAATGGTGGGCGAAGTGATTCCTGTACATTCTATTTTCGACCAGGGTGTTGTCCTAAGCAATGTTTATAAAGTGTTCCTGAGACCTTTGAATGAAATGTGTTACAAAAAGCAAATTATTGTTAGGATGTTAACCTCTGAGGACTTACGCAGCTTGTCTGTGCTGGAGAATTGAACGGGTCAGATTGCACCACTGTGTGCCCACAGTGTGGTGTGTCCACACTAGATTGTAGTTAACTAAAAGAATCTGCTGCTGTTTTCTCTCTCCTCACACTAGCTCTGCAGTACACCACCAGTGCAATGTCAACTGGATATTTATCCCATTGATCCTGGCACAGCCCCTAGAAGCAGTAGATTCTGGGAAATTTTGAAAGGCCTTGTGGGATACTTCAGGAAGCGTTTTACAGGAGTGCTGAAGGATGTGGTTAGTATGCTTGTCTAGTGTCAATGAGGCCACAGAAGAAGCTTCATGTCTTCTGTTATGCTTCACACTGTGCTCGGACCAGCCTCCCACTTCTTAGTCACTATGTGCTCTTTTTCTTCAGCTCTAATCAACCTACACTGTTTTCCTCCTCATTGTTGTATCCGCATTCTCTCATTCCTGAGCTGTTGCCCTGAACTAGTGTAAGCTCTTCTAACTTGCAGAGAGATACTGTCTCTAGTTTGTGTGTTATAAAATGCGGGGTACATTTATGGTGTGTTGCATAAATAATTAACTATAAATACAGTGGTGCTCACTAGGATTACATATTGTTAAGTGGATCACAGTGGATAGGCAGTAACTTGCAGAAAGGTAATTTTGCTGCCAGCTGATGCTTTCACATAACAATCATCACTATTTATCAGTGTTTAAAAATGCTTAATCACAAAACCATCACACAATTTCGAGGCATAGTTCATTCACATTGACTGGCAGCCTTTGCTCTAAACAGGCCCAGGACTGGAATAGCTAGGTTGTTGCAGGTCAGGATTGAGCCTGAATTGGCATAGATGTGTGGGAAGCTTGTTTAATACAAGTTGCAGCTGGTGGTATTGGTACCTCATTTTCATGAGCACGCAGGTCAATTTATCTGCCAGTTGGCAACTTCCCATTGTGTTACTGGGATCATGAAACAGAGCTGCAAGATTGCATTGACTATGCATTTATTTCCCATACCTTTTATAGCCTATCTCTTGTCTTTTCTTTGTTCAGTCATAAAACACTTTTTAACACTTGTCCTGCTTTTAAGAGCTAGTAAGGGCATAGCAGTTGATAGCCAGTACCCTCCCAAAACAGCACTTCTCAGCTGTGAAATGTGTTGCCTACTTGAGAATTTCAGGAACTGATTCCTGGCTTTTATAACATGAAACAAGATGAATCAGATACCAGGAGACTGGCCAAGTAACAATTGTTTAGTCTCTGGTGTTGATTACTTAAACTACAGCCAAGAACTTCAGAAGTGACTAGTGTCTTAGGGTGCCCGACTTGAGACGCTGTTAAGGTTCCTGATTTACAGAAAGTGTTGAGCACCTGCCATCTGAAAACAAGGCCCCATCAAGGTGTATGTAATTTGGTCTTCAGAGATTTCTAAATGCCCAATATAGCCTCTGAGCCTTGATTTGGCCTGATCAGCTGTTCCAATCATGTAATCATAGTATCAGTTGTGGTACAATAAGATCTGTTTGTATGTTGTAAATAATACTTCTAATAAAAAGGGTTCAGTCTGTAAATGTCTTTTTCCCCAGCCCCTCATTACAGCGCCTGAATAGCCGCAATCCTACCACAAGTACAAATAATCTAAAACATGACCCCAGGCCTTTTCCTTCTATCACAGGGTAAAATCTAGAAGACTTGACTTGGTTTTTAAATCAGTCCTCACTCAGGCAAAACTTTCACTGAAGGCGGTGAGATAATTGTCTGAGTAAGGATTGAGTGGAGAGAGGCCTAAGAATTGGGCCCAGCAGACTGTGCAATTCCACTGTCACAGAGCTTGCAGCAGAATTCACCCCGCCCCCGCCCCAGAATTGTGCTCTAGAATCCTGTCTTAAATGTTAATTTTAAAAAAATGATTCTTATGGTCGTGGAGAAAACCACAAATCTGAACAGAGTGTAAACTGAGGCAGCATCTAATGCCTGTGTCTGCAAAGAGGCTGAAACAATAGCTCCAAGTGATGTGAATTGCTCCGTTTATCTCCTATTGATGTGTTCCATGTTTTATTATGGTGGGTGGGCCAGGGTATAGACTTTGAGGACTCCATACTCCCCTCAATCCCCAGCAACCTCCCACTGATGTCACTGTCTTGCGGAGGTAGAGTGCCTATGCTGATGGGAGAAGCCCTCCCATCGCTGTAGGTAGAGTCTTTGCTGCAGCAGTGCAGCTACGCCAGTTAGGGTGACCAGACGTCCCGATAAAATCGGGACCGTCCCGATTTTTCAGTGTTTGTCCCGCGTCCCGACCGATCTCTGGTCGGGATGCAATTTGTCTCGATATTTTGCTCTGCTGATGGGTTTTTTTCCTTCCGCCGGCAACACTCGGCTTTTTTTTTTTTTGCTGTGCCGGCGACCCCCTCCCCGGTGTCCTGATATTTTCTTCCTCTCATCTGGTCACCCTAACGCCAGTGCACCGTTTAAGTGTAGACCTGTCCTGAGGCGTAGCTGTGCTGAGTAACAGAACTCAGTACTGTCAACACCAAGTGTTCAAAAACCATGTCAGGCCTTTCAAAAAGGCTTAAAAATAAAGTGTTAAAAATGTGGGGTTCTTTCTATTTGCCTTCTGGAAAGGGGAGCAAGCTATGGGTGAAATGAAGGGCACAGAGAGGGACCTTAAAAAGGAATCAAAACTCCCACACTTGATATGCTCCATATGATTATTAATAAACAAAAATGCATTCATAAATACTTAGAATCATAGGACTGGAAAGGCCCTCGAGAGGTCATCTAGTCCAGTCCCCTGAACTCATGGCAGGACTAAGTATTATCTAGATGAGGGGTGGGCAAACTACGGCCCGTGGGCTGGATCCGGCCTGTGAGTCATTTTAAGCCAGCCCGGGAGCTCCTGCTGGGGAGTGGGTTCTAGGGCTTGCCCCCCTCTGGTGCTCCAGCCAGGGCACTGGGTCAGGGGCCACACCACGTGGCTCGGCCCCGCTCCAGCCGGGGCACTGAGTCTGGGGCCGCACCACATCGCTTGGTCCTTCTCCAGCACTCCAGCTGGGACGCAGTGTTGGGGGCTGCTCCACGCAGCTCCCGGAAGCCGTGGCATGGCCCCATTCTGGCTCCTACTTGCTCCAATGACCCCCTCTGGCGCTCCAATGGGAGCTGCAGGGGTGGTGCCTGCAGATGGGACAGCGTGCAGAGCCGCCTGGCCGCACCTCCGCGTAGGAGCCGGAGAAAAGACATGCCACTGCTTCAGGGAGCCGCTTGAGGTAAGCGCCACTCAGAGCCTGCACCCCAAACCTCTCCCCACGCCTTGCCCCTGCCCTGATCCCCCTCCTGCTCTCCAAACCCCTCTATCCCAGCCCAGAGCATCCTCCTGCACCCCAAACTTCTCATCCCCAGCCCACCCCAGAACCTGCACCCCCAGCCAGAACCTGCACCCTTCTAGAGTGACCAGACAGCAAATGTGAAAAATCAGGACGGGGGTAGGGGGTAATAGGAGCCTATATAAGAAAAAGACCCCAAAATCGGGACTGTCCCTATAAAATCGGGGCATCTGGTCACTCTAACCCCTTCTTGCACCCCTGCCCCAGCCCTGATCCCCCTTCCCCTCTCTAAACCCCTCGGTATCAGTCCAGAGCACCCTCCTACACCCCAAACTCCTCATCCCCAGCCCCACCCCAGAGCCTGCACCCCCAACCAGAGCCCTCATCCCCTCTCGCACCCCAACCCCAATTTTGTGAGCATTCATGGCCCGCCATACAATTTCTATTCCCCAATGTGGTCCTCAGGCCAAAAAGTTTGCCCACCCCTGCTCTACCACTTAAGTTAGCAGCTGTGAGGCCAATCAAGTAACTGCTTTTTTTCCCTCCTGCTGGTGATCCAGCTAAAATGCGATTTGCTGAATTGGATACAGTACTTGCCATCAGCCCTCATACACCTGAGTTCTCTACTTTGCCAAAAGACCAGTGTTCCTAAAATCAGTGTCTTGCTGTCTTTCTGGCCTTAAGATTTATGGTTTGCTTCTCTTTATGCTAGAGATGGGTTGAACCAAAACCCTAGATTTTGGTGTTTAAAATCTGGATCCAAATTCTGCAATTCTCACCCCGTTCTGGGTTTCCCGGGACTTAAAATAAAAGGTAGCTAATCGAAATGCACTTTCCTCTGTTAACATCATCCTCTAGTTTACTAAGCAGTCAAGAAGAGGACAAGTGAGGTACAACAGGGAAAGGATGTGGTTTAAAAGCTGAGAGTGAAAAAGCTTCCTTTTTTAAAATGTCTACTAGTAGTGTCCCACCTTTACATTGTAGGTCAGAGGATCGAAGGATTAGAAACTCTACAGTAAAACAGAGGTAGCCCAGTTGATTTTCAAAGCTCGATATATTAAAAAAATCTTTTTTGTTGAAAGTATGTGAGGGAGAGGGAAGTAAATGCAAAATGAGGCTGGGAGATAAACTCTAACTGGAGCACACTGGAGCTATCTTTGGGGCCTCTGTTAGCCACACAGTAAATTAAAGGTCCAGTCTCTTTTCAGACTTGCCTAAGGCAGAGAGACCCTCGGTCTTGACGTTTCCACTTAAACGATGTCATCAATTTTTATTCCTCTATTGTCAAATGACGTTGATAATTTTTCAAATCAACTTCTTTCTTTCTAATATTTACTCTTCCTAAATACTGTTCCACAGGTTACTTAAGAAAGGATTGCTCTACCAGATTAGATCACTGCTCCATCTAGTCCTGCCTCCAGCGATGGCCAGTATGGGATTTTTCAGAAGAAGGTGAACCCCCAGACAAATTATAGGTATACTTAACCTGAATAGCTGCACAAATTGTGGAGAAAATCACCAAGAGATGCTAGAAAGAAACACATCTAATTCTTTCCTCACTTGATGCAAAGCAAGCTTATACTGGGCCTTTCCTTAAATATTTTATGTGCACTACTTCCATCTTGCCTCTGTATTGAACTTACAAAACGTAGTCATATATCGCACCTTGTCATTCATCTCTTGACTCAAAGGGGAGGTTTCATGTGGATTTATATGAAGACTGGTTCCTGTTTCAAGGGATAATCCACAGTCTCCTGCAATGAAAATGAGAACATGTGGATCAGGATATATATAACATTTTCTATATATTTTTATAGAATGATTTTAATGCTCCTCTAAAACATGCTAGATCGACAGTCCTGGAGACTGAAGTTGTCTCTCTGTTACAGAAATGTTACAACATAAGCAGTGCAAGCTTCCCCACAAGACCCTGCAAATATGTCCCTATCTGAACCCTTTAGTGGTGAGAGGATGCAAGAGGCTCCATGCACATCCAATCCTGGGTTTCACTGATAAAAGTGCTGGAAAGGTGCCAACTGTGTTGGTAGATTCAATGATGCAAAATGCCTGAACACTGGAAAATTGGCTAATTTAGCACTGGAGGATTAAAAACTGCATAGCAGGAGTTTACTCTGTTTAGGGTCTCCCCCAGCATTGGTCCCGTGTGTTTCAGCAGCATGGTGAGGTAGGATTTTTGTCTTTTGTGTGTCAGTGTTGGGAGGCAGAACCAAGGAATCGAGTTATCAGGTGAATGAAAACAGCTGTCTCTTGTCCTGACTTCTGTCAGTGCCTGTGTAAATGGGCTTAGACAGGGACACTCCAGGGTTAAAACACTGTGCTACATCCAGAGCAGGGTCACAGTCACGGCCTCTTGTAGAAATGACCTAAAAATGTAATGGACCAATCTGAATGTGACATTCCACAGTCGAAAGCCGACCCTCTCCCCTGAGAACTCCTCACTTCTCAACTTCTTGTTTAACCTCATCTGTGGGATCTTGTGCGATTAAACTTGAAGGGCCACTGTGAAATCCCAGAAACAACTCAAAAAACACACTGTTTGCTTTCTTGCCAGTAAATAGCTCCACATAAGCATGGCAGCTTTTCAAGGAGTAGACAGAGGCAGTCTGGCTTTCTACTACTTGCTCTTCCAAACAGGATGCTGTAGGGTTTTTATACCAATTAAGTTCAAATAACATCAAATATAGTTGGGATCTTTTCATGTGATTACTTTTCCACAATCTCTTTTTGTGGGACCATTTTGTGTGTTTTTTCCTTTCTCATTTATATCGAAAGACCCCCTCCAATCCAATTATAAACATTTTTTACCTTGAAATCTCCATGAAGAAAATGACTGACTGCTAGAAATACTTTATGTGCTTTTGCTCAAACATCCAAGAGGGTCCTATAGGATCTTGTCCTCTAACAGTAAAGCGCAAGCCTTTACCCCCATGCTATAGGAGAGAAATCTTTTATGATGTTCTTGTAGACAGTAGTGTTTAGATTTTTTGTAACAAAGGGACCAACTTGACCTTCGTGATCTCATGTGTTTTAAAACTTCTCTTGAATCCCTTTGGCTAGAATGGAAAATAGCTATAGTGAGATGTAATGAAGGCTGTGTCTGAATGCTTAAAAAGTTTTGTGTAGAGGCCTTTCTAGTCCAGCCTAATAAAGACTTAGACTGAGTAGCTTGCAGACCAGTTGGCACACAAGCCATCAACTCATCCCAGCCTGTCACTAATCCTTGGTGAACGTGTGGTGACTCAGTTGTTCCTGCTGAAATCCTGACACAAGTATTACTTTATCAAAAACAACAATTTTACATCTCTTTTAAACTGAATGTGAATTTAAAAAAAATGGATTCCCCTCCCTATCCCCCACATATTTAACAAAAGTGTCAAGGAACCATCTCATGCATGAAAGTCTTCCCAGAGCTGGGATATGTTCAGAGATATTTTCTGTGTGGAAAAACTCTTCTCTGTGGCTGGATCTTAGAATGAGAAAATGCCACCTGTCCAAGTGTACTAATTCTTAAATTAGTGTTCTGATGTGCCTTCCCTTTAGGGAATGATGTTCCTCCTCCCTGTGGAACCTTTCCAGTAGAAAAGTCTTCTCCAATTGAAGGAGCTTTGCACCCTTGGAAAAATAATATCACTTTTTTGCAGATGAGTTGATGGATCCTATTATTCAAATAGCCTCTTACTGCTGAACACAGTGTGGGAGAACTTCAACTTTACCTGCCTGAATGTGCCAAACACCTGACCGCGGTTCCTCATGGCTGATATCTGAATACAAAGACAAGGTGGATGAGGTAATATCTTAAGAATAGCCATACTGGGTCAGACCAAATGGTCCATCTAGCCCAGTATCCTGTCTTCCAATGGTAGCCGGTGCCAGATATTTCAGAGGAAATTAACAGAACAGCGCAATTATCCATCGCTTGTTATCCAGGCTCAGCTTCTGGCAGTTAAAGATATATGGATACCCAGAACACTGAGTTGCCAGTTGTGTCCCGGACCATGTCAGCTAATAGCTATTGATTGATCTATTCTCCATGAACATCTCCTGGCAATGAGTTCCACAGGTTGACTGTATGTTATGTGAAGTAGTATTTCCTTTCATTTGTTTTAAATCTGCTCCTATTAATTGTGACCTCCTTGTTCTTGTATTATGTGAAGAGTTAAATAATACTTTCCTATTCGCTTTCTCCACACCAGTCATGATTTTCTAGACCTCTCTCATATCCCCCCTTAGTTGTCTCTTTTCTAAACTGAAGAGACTGTCTTTTTAATCTCTCCTTATATGGAAGCTGTTCCATACTCCTAATTTTGTTGCCCTTCTCTGTACCTTTTCCGTTTCTAATAGATCTTTCTTTTTCAGTTGGAGCAACCAGAACTTCATGCAGTATTCAAGGTTTTATATAGTGACATTATGATAGTTTGTGTCTTATTATCTACCCTCTTCCTACTGGTTCCTAACTTTGTTAGGTTTTTTGACTGCTGCTGCGTTTTGAACAGACATTCTCAGAGAACTATTCACAATGATTTCAAGATCTCTTTCTTGAGTGGTAACAGCTAATTTAGACCCATCATTTTGTATGTATAGTTGCAATTATGTTTTCCAGTGTGCATCACTTTCCACTTAGCAACATTTGAATTTCATCTGCCATTTTGTTGCCCAGTCACCCAGTTTGTGAGATCCCTTGGTAAATCTTCGCAGTCAGCTTTGGACTTAACAATTTTGAGTAATTTTGTATCATCTGCAAACTTTGCCACCTCACTGTTTACTCCCTTTTCCAGATCACTTCTGAATAGGCTCAACAGCACTGGTCCAAGTACAGATCCTTGGAGAATCTCACTATTTACCACTTTCAGATGGAGCAAGAACATTAAAATGACAGATGCTGGAGTCTAGGTGTGGGGGGGTGCACAGAGTATTAGTGATGACTAGAGGTTATGTCTTGTAGGCAGCTTGATAGCTGCCTATCAGTGTTATAATTTCAACAGAGTAAGTGTGTACAGATTGAAAATATACATTGGCTGATTAGTCTAGAGGTGGAAAGAGGCTGATTTGTGCATATTGTAGCACCTAAATTACATCTCGGTTACAGCTAGAGCTGGGCTGGAAATATTTTTCCAGTCCTGTGAGAGTTTTGGAGATTTCAACATTTTTCCTGATCCCAAATCATGATGAAGAGTCAATCTTGAATTTTCACAAACCAATAAACTGAAAAAATTCCTGGGCAGATCAATGAAAACATTTAGTTTTGATGTCTACCTTTTATATTTTTAAACTTTTAAAATAATAATATGGAAATATGGTCACCCTGCAGCTCCCAGCTGCCGTGGGTAGAGGGGGAACCCCACAGCTCCCAGCCACTACAGTGGTGGGGGAAACCATAGAGCCGCAGACAGGTCACAGCTTCTGTGAATTTTTGTTTATTGCCTGTGGCCTGTCCATGACTTTTACTAAAAATAACCATGACAAAATCTTAGCCTTAATCATGAATACCAGCCCATGTGCCCATTGCACCCTGTGAGTACCAGGTTCCCCTCTCTACAGCCAGGGCCGGCTCCAGGCACCAGCCCACCAAGCTTGTGGTTGGGGCGGCACCTCTGCCAGGGAGAGCAGAGCCGCAGTGGGCTCGCTGCTCCCCCCGGCGCTCTGGCCCCCGGGGAGAGCGGAGCCCCGGCCGGGCTCTCCGCCCTCCCCCCGGTGCTCTGGCCCCCGGGGAGAGCGGAGCCCCGGTCGGGCTCTCCGCCCTCCCCCCGGCGCTCTGGCCCCCGGGGAGAGCGGAGCCCCGGCCAGGCTTGCCGCCCTCCCCCCTGCTCTCCGGCTGGTCGGGGAGAGCGGCCCGCGGCCGGGCTCGGCGCCCTCCCCTGCTGCGCTCTGGGGGGGGGGGGGGGGCTGCAGGAGGCTTTTTTGCCTGGGGCGGCAAAAAAGCCGGAGCTGGCCCTGTCTACAGCCCATTGGCTTTCATTTTTTATTGATTTTTTTTTCACCCATTTTGTAAATTTTGGAATAAACACCAATAAATTCCTGGGAAATGAAAATAATAAGAATTAATAATAAATAAACCCTTGAAAACAAAGGGCCTTAGCAATACTGTATTATAGGCAGTATAGGTAACAATACCTTCAGTTAGGCTCTTTTAATGCACAGTGCCAGGCAACCTAGTTTTTACTTGCTTATAACTTTGCCAAGCTTGAATTGTTTGGGATTAAATTTTCCACCCTGAGTCTCTGCCTCAGGCTGAGTGTATGGTTCTGTTTTTCCTTTAATTTCTTTGAAAGGTTCAGCCATCTCCAAGAATGAAGTTAGGGAAAAATATGTCCTTTGCCCATGTTAAAAATAAAATACAAAAATTCTTAAAACCAGTTAGTCGGGAAGCTCTAGTGTCTACGTGCTTTGGAGCAGGGTCTCGGAATTTGGCAGGAGGATGGCTTTTGTGTCAGGGATGTGCTTGTGGCTATTCCTGTGAAATTTCCCCCCACCTTAAGCTAAGTTATAAGCCTTTAAAAAAAATCTGTTTGCATGGTCCAAATAGTCCAGTGAACCTTGTAAGGGTGGAGGTAGGGGGGAGGGAATATCTAATAAACATAAATGCCTTTTTTTCTGCTGTTCTGAATACGTCACTTTCCCTGTTCTGTCTGGTCTTCTTAGTCGGAATTATTTCTCATAGAAGGATACTTTAGTAACTCTGCCCTCTGACCCCGCACAAGATTTTTTTAAAATGAACAATAAGCCACTCCAGGGTGTGCATGAGCAGGCTACCTGTGAGGGTATTCTACTTCTTGTGCCTCAGTGGGCACCCCAGGCTTGACACAGTGCCCACTGAAGTCCACAGGAGTCCTTCCACTGGGGATCATGCTAGTCATGTAGATTTTCTTGTGGCTTATTTGGTAGCCTCTATCATTGTCCTGTAGTGTAAAGCGTCATTGGCTGTAAAGCATGGGAATTATCAAAGAAGTAACATATATTCAGACAACCACCATTCTGAAGCATGGTTTAAAAGCCAGTGCAGATGGGGCCTTAGGGGAGTTAACTATCCCTGAAACTATTTTTAAACACGCTTTAAAAAAAAAAAAAAGAGTATCATGGTTAACACAGTTTGCATCCATAGTTAACACGATTATAAAATGTGTCACACATGATAAGGGCTTCTTCGGGGGGATACTTTAGCACTGCTTGGGCTAGAACAGTTCTTAAAATTAAAAAAGCCCTGTCTATAATGAACAGGAATAACTGGAAAAAAGGCTATTGCCTGCACAATTCTGGAGATGTGTTTGACAATCATTTCTGTTCAGAGCTATTTCTAGCCAGGTTAAAATTATAGTTTATAGAAGGCCCTATTCGTTCTACAAAGATGATCAAATTCATACATGGTTCTGAAACATGACCATGCTCCTAAGTCTCTTGACCTAGGCTAAAACCCTTTCCCCTAACACCACTTTGAAATGATATTTGTTCGTCCCACACTGCCAAGAGTGGCTGGGTGGGTTCTATGATCAGGCAGAGGTACAAGCACGTTTCCCGACTGTGTGTGTCACTGCTGTTGTGTAGGCATGATAAGGTAGGTTGAGAACAACGTCTTAGCCTTTATTCTGAACTCCCTTGCTCTAGTGGGTTTAAATGGGATCCTTGATATCGTCAGAAAATATCTCTCTGGGTTTATATGGATTAAGGTTAATTTTGTGTCTGACATCGAGCACCCAGACCGAATGTCAGGAAGGTTCAGTTCATCCCAGACCATAGAAAAAACCCACAGGAGGAGGTGCTGGGGGAGGAAATATTTGCAATGGTTCTCTCACAGAGATCCCTCTATATCCTCCTGTTTATAGCTGGAGGGTGTATTGTCTTCTCAGGGGATCTCTGTAGGACCAGAGTGGGAATGGTGGGCATTGCACCTGCCTGCCAAGCCCCCATGCCCTGCCTCTGCAAAGATCCAGGACCCTGTGGAGAGGCCTACACAGGATCCAAAGGGGATGTAGGAAGGTACCATGGAGGTGACGGTCTCCCTTGCATATGGGAGGACAGATCTGGGCATAGCTGGCACTTTTCATGTACAGTTCTAGGGGGCATAAATCCTGGGTGCTGATCAGTTAATGGTAATAGGTGACCTTATAAAACCTAGATTCTGCCACTGGCTGCAGAACTTTGTTTGAAGATAGTAAAGATAGTTAGAAAACTAACTTTTGAAAGATGAAATCTAGATGTTCTACATCTCTTCTTCATCAGTAAAACAGGTTAAAGCAATCTAATTGCAAGCTCACCCTGAGCTCTGAAAGTTAAGCTGTGCACTTTTCTTCTTTCATCATCAGCCACCACCAAGATTATGGAATCAAATCTCAAAGTGCAGCTGTGCTCTCAAGCGAGACTGTTAAAAAGGCATCTTTGTAATCAGCAGTCCTATCTCCTGTGTATAGCCATAGCTTACTTCAGTGATCCAGTCTGTGCTGCTCATAGACTTTAAGGGGGGGAGGGATAGCTCAGTAGTTTGAGCACTGGCCTGCTAAACCCAGGGTTGTAAATTCAATCCAATCCAATCCTTGAGGGGGCCATTTAGGGATCTAGGGCAAAAATCTGTCTGGGGATTGGTCCTGCTTTGAGCAGGGGGTTGGACTAGATGACCTCCTGAGGTCCCTTCCAACCCTGATATTCTATGATTCTATGAAGGCCAGCAGGGACCACTGTGATCATCTACTCTGGCCTCCTGCACATCTCAGGTCACAGAACCTCGGCCACCCACTCCTGGAATAGACCCATAACCTAGGGCTGAGTTTTACTGAAGTCTCAAATCATGATTTAAAGACTTCAGGTTACACAAACTCTACCATTTACTCTAGTTCAAACCACCAAGTGACCCATGCCCGAGGCTGCAGAGGAAGGTGAAAAACCCTCAGGGTTTCTGCCAATCTGACTGTGGGGTGGGGGAAGTGGGATTCCTTCTTGACCCCAAATATGGCAGTCTTGCTCATGCAAGACTCAGCCTAGCTAAGAAGAATGAGCTGGATTCTATTCCTTCTTGTGTATCAACATAATGGTCTACCTTTTATATCTGTCCAAAGCCACTGAAGACAATGGGGTTTGCATAGGTGTCGCTGCGGGCAGACTCTGAACATACTGGAGCAGCACAGGTGTAACTGAACCCCTAACTCGGCCTTCAGGATCTCTGTTACCAGTGGTGATGCCAGAGAATGAAAACCCATCTCTCTGACACCAGAGTGAGTTGGGCACTTAGAAGAAGCATCCACTTACTTACAAGCTTGTAGCCGTATTGACTCTGGGGTGCTGTCAGTAACAAACACTTGCTTTAACCACAAAAAGAACAGGAGTACTTGTGGCACCTTAGAGACTAACAAATTTATTAGAGCATAAGCTTTCGTGGACTACAGCCCACTTCTTCGGAAGTGGGCTGTAGTCCACGAAAGCTTATGCTCTAATAAGTGGGCTGTAGTCCACGAAAGCTTATGCTCTAATAAATTTGTTAGTCTCTAAGGTGCCACAAGTACTCCTGTTCTTTTTGCGGATACAGACTAACACGGCTGCTACTCTGAAACCTTGCTTTAACCAGTAAACTATGTAAATAATGCAAAGAAAACACTTAGATACAGTAACAAGATGGTGCAAATGGGGTGTGTGTGTGTGTGTGGGAATATGGTGCAAAGAGGATGGAGTAAGGTGGCTTTGTGTCCCCTTTGCTCTTTCCCTGATCTGGTCTGAGCAGGAGCTGCTTTGGCTCCTGACGCTACTTAGGGCAACGTGTGTCCAGCTGCCTACAGCCACTCGTGGGAATAGCTGGAGTGCAGTAGCGCTCTGAGAACGCCCTGACTTCTGTGGACAGTGGTGTAGAACTAGTTGGGGAGGGATACTATGTCTGGGGAATTCCCAATTAATGGCCGGCCCCTTCACTCCAGTGGAGCTGGCACAAAGGGACCATAGTTGCAGTGATGAATTATATCATTACTGTAAAATACTGTGGTCAGGGCCGGCTCTAGGCACCAGCAAAACAAGCTGGTGTTTGGGGCGGCACATTTTTAGGGGCGGCATGACCAGCGCCAGAATGCCACCCCGGCCGCCCTAGCTCACCTCCGCTGTTGCTGCCACGGCGCGCGAAACAGCTGATTCACGCGCCGCTACTCGCCCTCCCTCCCAGGCTCTCAAACCTGGGAGGGAGGGGGAGACTCCGAGTGGCCGGGGCGCGGGCACCGCTTCTCCCCCTCCCTCCCTCCCTCCTAGGCTTGAGAGCCTGGGGGGAGGAGGCAGGGCTGGGGATTTGGGGAAGGGGCGGAGTTGAGGCGGGGCCAGGGGTGGGGTAATTAAAGAACGGGGGGGGGGGGGAGCGGCCAAAATTGTTTTTGCTTTGGGCGGCAAAAATCCTAGAGCTGGCCCTGACTGTGGTACTTTCAGTGAGAGATAATGTCTTCACTGGGGAGCAGAAGCATCTCTCCCCTTTGAAAAGATCTGGGTTTTGAGCCAGAAATTAAAGCAGCAGACCAAAGGCTGTTGTGCTGTGGGGTTCTTTGGTCAAATGGCCTGGCTATTCTCTAATGATATAAGCCAGCTGCTTCTGTAGTAACCCATCATTTAAACCTCCTCATGCAAATTGTATTGACCTTATCATGAATCACACCTTCCTTGCAGCAGCTCTCTAGCTCATCAGCACACATCTTGGTTATTCTTGGGGAAACAAACCCTACCGTCTATTGGCTGCTTGGCACTAGCCACTCTCAGGCTTCTTTTCTTGTGAGACGGCCCTTTCTCAGAACAAACCATTTTCTATTCCCACCAGCTCGTATCCCTGTCGGTTTTTGGAGATTGCATGACGTGTCTGTCAGAAGATGACTCACACTGGCTGTCTGAGGCACATAGCACAAATACCCGAGCAGATTATAAATTAGCCATCTCCTCTTTTTGAGGTTCACCTTAAAGGAGAGAAGGACATTGTTTATAGTGGGCAAATTCCACAGCAGTTTTGTAACCCCTTTTTAAACTCAGCTACACAATCCAGCATCCCTTTTAATAGCCATTCCATGATCTTGCCTATCCTAGAGCACAAGTAAACTTGCTGTGAAAACATTAGCTGTGGTGGTTGAGTTGGCAGAAGTTACCCTGTCTCAGTGAAAAGAGCAACACTGATCTGGGTCTGATTTTTATTTATTCAGTTTGTCTGAAACTTTGGAGAGCCATGCATGCCATTTCTTCCTCTTGGAAAAGAAACTTCTTCAAATTATGTGGCCTTACCTTTATCTGGAACGAAGCTAAACTGAGCAGGAACTTCTGCATCTTGGACAGATCCCAAGAGGGACAGACAGACAATTTCTCCATCAGGGCCCATTATGAGGCTGCCTAGTGAAGTACCATTATAACACTCTTGAAAACATAAAGATGAACATTGTTACTAATACACAGCGTCAACAAGGATACCTGGAGACCTACTGCACTGCTGTTCATTGCATGAAAATATCCTTCTCAGTAGCTCTGTGCATGCATCCACATTATCATGTCAGAATTAAAAACAAGGTTACTCTAAGAAAGCTCTGTACATTACAGGAGATGGGTTCTGAACACAACATTCAGTAGCAGATTTTGAAAGCCACCCCCAAAGCTCATGAGTGTTTTATTTGAGGTTTTCGTTCTGTCCAGTATGACCTTCAGATCAGGTCAGTTCTGAACCCCATTTCTCCTAAGCTTGAGGGGCCTGGAAATCCAGCGCTTTTGTTACAGTTTTCTTATTTCTAAACATGACTCTTCTGAGTCTGAAAAGCGCACTTCATGTCATTCAAGTATTTGGCATTTTCCTTTCCATCTCCCCCTCATGCCACTCCCCACCCACCATCTGCAAATGAAGTTCCAGTTTGGTAATTACCCATTATCTTTTTTTCTTTCTGATACGGTGGCAACTTCAGGTGCTGACACTAACTAATCCCTGCTTTCGGCTGGCTGATGTTATCTGGCATAGAGGCAGAACTGTGGATTTGCAAGAGCACCTGTTTAATAAACATGGGACGAAATAACTCCCTGGTGTAAATGGGCACAATTCCATTGACTTTAACTGAATTATACTTTCTTACTGTAGGCTTTTGGAGTTTAGTTCCATCACTGGCTTCTCCCCGTGAATTACTGACTTTGTATTTAACCGGCATGCCTGTGTGCATGCCAGTGGTGTGTGCTGGCTTGGTCATGTCTGTTTGCAGCATAGGGTAGCTATCTCCTTCCTGCTGGAAGTATTGCCCCTGCCCCTTCTCAGGTCCTAAGAATCCATGTAATGGGCATGTTTTTTCAGTAGCATCTTATCTCAGGAACTAACTTTTCTAGAAACATGCACACACTGAATATTAAACAATTCCTGGAATTCCCAGGGCTGCTGTCAAAACCAGCATGTTAGTTTCTCCTGGAGCTTTAAAAACAAAAGTATTGTGTCCCTCCAGCATGTACAGTACAAACAGATCAACATAATTACAGACTCCATGCACAGTACAAACATGTTACCTCTCAGCTCTTCTGGTAGGGTGCCACGAGTGATTCCTACAGGGAGAGTCTTAGAAGTGCTGCTGCTCATCGTTTTGAAGTTTGTCTTGCTACTCTGGTTCCCTGGACCCTTCTTTCCGTATATAGGGGGCAGCAGCTCTAATCCTGGGACTGCATTCCGGGTGAATAAATCACCATCTTGGAAAAAGCATATAAGGAACAATACTAAAGAGCTGCATAAAACAATACATTTCTGAGGGGGAAATAGAGACCTAGGCAGAAGGAGGGAATGCACAAAAGGGTCACAATTAATCAGTGACTTACTGGTGTGTGGTTTGTCTATCCTGCTAAACTACCCCATCTAATTAATCTTTATTCTCACTGCCAATGTTATAAAGTGCTGCGTGGTCTACAAAGTGCTGCGCAAAACTGATGAGCAATTGTATCAACCTAAAGAAAACATGAAATGTTCCATCAACATATTGTTGTTATTGAACTATGAGCTGTGGTACAGAATTAGAGTGATGGGTCTGATACCAGAATCACAGTAGTTGCCTTTGAAAAAAAGACTCATTTTCCTATAGTAACTCTATGATATCTGAGATACAACAGTTTCTCCCTCTACTTGGAATAGAAAATAACTGCTGTATCTTAGATTCCACTGGGTAATTGTGGGTAATGTGTAAATGTTGAATTTTTATTGGTGATCACTATAGTTTATAGAAAATAACTGCTGCCTTGATGACTTTAATACCCTTAAGATATTAAGTGCACAGCAGTGGTTTCTGTTCTGTACAATTATTTGCAGCCAGTGCTTGGGTTCCAAGAGCTCCAAGGAAAATCTAGCTGCTGCAGGAAGGTGGTGGTGATGATTCATGGGGAGCATTCTTGAGACAGGCTCTGTATTGATGCTAGAGTGGTGCTGTGCTGCTGGAGGTGCCATCTTTCAAATGACATGTAAGGTGTAGGTTATGACGAAGTGTAGTTATTAAAGATCCCACTTTCATTACTTTGGTATTCAGGCTAAATTCCAGTTTAATCAATGAATTCCGTCCACCTAAAATTCCCCTGTAGTTTCGACTGACATAGACGTTCTTTAATTTCTCTACTGGACTATTGTGTAGTGGACTGTCTGATATCTTCCATAGCAAAAGCGGCTGCATTTCAATAACAAATGAAGTAAAACCTAATATGTCTTGTAACTGGTTTATAAAATTTGTTAAACCTCTTGGGGTCGTTGGATGAAAAGTGTTATAGAATGTCAGTTGTTATGAATTAACAAAATTCCGTTATAACAGGCCCCTTAGAGTGTTATCTTAATGCAAAGCTTAGATGCAACACATACTCCTGACACAATTCAATGTGAAATAAATTCCTTTAGAGTGACCATCGGATTGGCTAATGTGGCCAATCACCATGTGATTGGCTAATATCGCCACAAAGATGAGCTGTAGTAGGTGAATAGCTAGAAGCTGAATTAGTTTTATAGCGGAGATGGTGTTAGTCTAGCTACAACTGAGGCAAAAGCTGAATCTCTGATTTGTATTGACTGACCTCTTTTATAGTGGCCCTCCTTTCCAGCATTCACCCCTCTTATTCCTGCCTTCCTCCCCTCCAGAGTGAACTTTCGATTGGTTATTGGAGGTAGGAAGAAGCTACCTTGATGTATCTCTGGGTTTTCGCCAATGACCATTTGGTGCTGTTCAGTTGGACCCTCTGGCCCAGAAATGAGATCATTTGGTGAAGGAGCCAACAACTTCTCACCGTCGTCATCAGCCTCTGATCTGGATTTGTCACAAGAAGCTGCTGGAATGAAAGAGGAACATGAAATGGAGATACTAGCCACCGCTTCTTTTCCAATAAACTGGTGAAAGTTTATTGGAAAAGAAGTTTCTGAACCTCTGTGTGTTTTCCTGTTGTTTGTCTTGTATTGTGAAATCAGACTTGGTGAAATCAGGACACACAGCAGCCGCAAGCAGCATCTTTAAACTCTTATTCATGTCAAGAAATTGACGAACTGACTAACATAACTTGCTGTCTCAGCCAGAAAGAGTGGTGCAATCCTGGAATGGGAGAAATCAAACTACGTGGTGGGCGAACCAGATTAGTGTTCCTAACCCGAGTACATTTGATAATTGAGCTTAACAGCTTCTTCGTTCAACACCTGGCCTTGAAGAAACATGGAATCCACCTCCATGATGCAAATATTCTCCTATAATTCAATATCGGGGTTCTACACACGGGTTCTCTTAACTTTTTTGAACAACCTCTGTTTAGTGCACAGTTCTGAGTATCTCACTGAAGCCAGACTCTAGATTTGTGGGACTGATGTTACATTCTGTTCTACAGTCAGATACTGGTATAATTATGCAACTACCAGTGACTTCATTGGGAGTTACATGCATATATCTAAGGGCAGAACTTGGCCCTAAATGGTTACTGGCATGCTGCTTTTTTGAATAAAATAATGTACCTCTAATCATTCCTGCAGTTGTTCTGGGATACACTTTAGTTTTACCCAGGTGGTTTTTCATGAAGATCTGTTGACTGCAGTAGCAATATTTTTATATGTAGTACTATAACAATTTTGTTACCGTGATTATTGGGTTTCCCATTTTATTTAACATTTGCAAATATTGAGAAGAGCAGGAGCATCTGGACCATTTCCCCCCCTAGTTCATGTTGAGCTGTAGCAAAGTTCCTTCTGTGTGGAGGGAATACAATCAGTAGCCAGACAGAAAGGAGTTGCTGCTTCTTAGAGTGCTGAGTCAGCTTGAGCAAATATGTGCTCCCTGGGTGACGGCTGGATGATGCTGAAAAGGGCAGGGGAAGAGGAGCTGTGGGGAGATACCAAAATCCTATGGCTTGTGTTATGCAGGAGTCAGACTAGATGGTCATAGCATCCCTTCTGGCCCTAAAATCTATGGAAGTAGCGCTATGAAAAATGGGAGAGAAAGAGGTGGGTAGAGGATGAAGGGAGGGGAAATGTGGGGGGAAAGAAGAGAACACTAATGTAGAGGGAGAAGGGAACAGTGGGAAAAGGGGAGGGAAAGAAGAGAATGAGGTAGAATGGGAAAAGGTGTCCAAAGAAGGAGAAAATTGGGAAAGAGGCATAACTACTGTTATAAGTGGTAACATAGTTCTATGTGAAAGTCTTCAGATTACTTGCTTACAGAAAGCAGGGGCCTCTGACGGAATATCCGCATCCCTCCCACCCCATCCATATCATCACCCAGTTTCTAGTTTCTGGACATGTTGAAATATATCCGTCCATGTAGCACATCAGTGTGGGTTGATAATACTGTACAGAAAGTGGTGTTGCCCTTGTCCCTTTGTTCTGGATTTGCAGAGTCTGTTGATTCTGCCCAGTCTGACAGCAGTGGTTCAAGAGTCACCTTGGTGAGAGAAGATCACTGCTCAAAGCTGCTTCCTTGTCAAATACATGACAAATGGAAAAGTTGTTGAACTTCCTTTCCATTTATAATGCAAATAAACACAGAAACAGCTATAGTGCATTAGCAACTTCAGACAAACCTTTTTCATACATTTTTATAATTCTTTGATATTTTTAAAAAATACTTGTCATCTGAAGCAGGGTTTTCCAAAGGTTCTGACAATGTCGTCCTGTTTGCAGTGTTGCTGTAGCTGTGTCAGTCCCAGGACATTAGAGAGACAATGTGGGTGAAGTAGTATCTTTTATTGGACCAACTTCCGTTGGTGAGGGAGACGAGCTTTCGAGCTTACACGGAGCTCTTCTGCAGGTCTGGGAAACTAACTCAGTGTCACAGCTAAATACAAGGTGGAATGTAATCCTGAGCATTTAATATTTAGATTAATTCTTTAAGGGACCAGTCCTCAAATCTTACTCCTGCAACAGTCCCACTGAAATCAGAGGGGCTATTTAGTATGTGAGTAACAGTTGCAGGAGTTCCTTTAACTAGGACATTGCCAGTTGAAGACTGTTACGGAACATGATGTCAGGCTTAGGATCTTACATGCCCCTTGTTTTATTTTCTGGAAGGGAGAAATCAAATCAAACCATGTGTCCTCTTTCCTCACTTTACCCCAAGGATTCTCAAACCGTGGGTCGGGACCCCTCAGGGGGTCGCGAGGTTATAATATGTGGGGTCGTGAGCTGTCAACCTCCACCCCAAACCCCGCTTTGCGTCCAGCGTTTATAATGGTGTTAAATATATTAAAAAGTGTTTTTAATTCATAAGGGGGATTGCACTCAAAGACTTATGTCGAAGGGGTCACCAGTAAAAAAGTTTGAGAGCCACTGCTTTACCCATTCCTCTCTCTCTCTCTCTCTCTCTCTCTGCACTGTGGTGACTCTTTCCAGTGGAAAATGGTGGACTCAGTTATTTCTGGGACCCAGCGGCACTGCTCTTTGCATCTTTCAAGGGAGTGTCAGTATTTATCTGAGGCAATTTCTTTCTCTACTCACTAAGATTAGAGCGTTCTCTGTCTTTAGCATTCTCAGCCCTTGTTGCTTGGACAGTGCAGGTTCCAAATTTGATTTCCCCCACAGGCAGTATGTCACGCTGCAGACAAACCATGAAAGGGCCATATGTGATCTGTGAAGTTCTGCAATGCATCCTGTGGCCAGCTTCATCTATAATAAGAAGATGTAGCCTTCAGAGACTACAGGTCCCAGCATGCAGGGCTCTGTCTTGATCTGATAAGCAGGCCACTCAAATCTAGATGGTGCATTGCATGTTAGGACCTGCAGTCTATGTGAAGCACACCTCTGTGTTCAAGATAAAGGAGGCTGCAATCTGCTCCATCTAAGACAAATCAGGTGCAGCTCCTCGGCCCCCAGCCAATTCCTCCCTGTGCCTCAATTTAATGAACTGTCTTTATTTCATAGCCAATGTTCCTTGTCCTCGACTGATATTGAAATACCAGTCAATCTCCAGCCCACCTTTTTCATGCCAAAAATGTTGGCTTATTCAGATAAACTTTGGAAAAACAATTTGAGTTTGAGGGTGTTCGATCTGATCTGAATCTCCTGAAGTTTGCCCAATATTAGCAGAAACTCTGCTGCTTTTACACTGTATTGAGGCGCAAACTCATCTTTGGGATATAAACCATGTGGAATCCAAAATAAACCTGCTCTGAATATCTTCAAGAACACAAGAGCTAACACTGAAACGATGCAGTCCAGGATGGGAGAGTTCCCTTTTTCTGCAGTCCCAATCTAATCATTGTGTAACTTACAAATACCTTGAATTTAGATAGATCAGAGAATCTTTTGTCTACAGCTGATGGTACCTGTTTGATTCTTTGCTTTGGTCTCGGGCTGGGTTTGCAACTGAATAAGCAAAGGCAGGATCAGAAGCTCCTTTGGGGGATCACTGGATCTAAATTGTTTCTTGTGGAGCACTTGGGCTCTGGGTGATTCTTCTGAGATTGAAGGAAACTTCAAAGTCTCTGGCGCCTGCTGCAAGATATAAATCAAAAGTGTCAGAAACCCCAAATACTCCCATTACTTTTGACTTATATTTTTATTCCTCACTCTATAGGCTTGCTAAAGCACAACCTACTAGCACAACAAAGCCAGGCTGGTTTCACTCTTTCATTCCCCATCTCCGCTGGGCATCTTCTGTGGAACATGGGATGTTTGACCCTCCCCAATTCTGTCCCAGTCCTGGCCACCGCATCAAAGCCTTGGACTTCTCCAGAACACAGTGGAAGAAGAAGCTGGATTAGGCCTAGGATGCTTAACTTGATGGTTCTGAATTGTTTAAAGTCTTTGTTTTTCTAAAACATACATACACGTACACAGTGCAGTTAATAGGAATCTTTCTCTGGACTCCAATGGGAGTTGGATCAGATTTTAACTTAGGGCTGGTCTACAGTGAAAAGTTACACTGGCATAGCTATGTAAAAAATCCACAGATATGAAGTTAAACTGATCTAACCCCCAGTGCAAATAGAGCTAGGTCAACAGAATAATTCTTCCATCGACCTAGCTATCACCTCTCGGGGAGGTGGATTACCTACAAACCCCCCCATCCCTGTAGTAATCATCTGCACTAAAACACTGCAGTGGCGCAGCTGCAACTGTCATGTTTTAAGTGTAGACATATACTCATAAAAATGAGGCTATGAAATCAGGCATGGTTAAGGGAAGAAAGATTTGCCTCCATGTTTTGGTTTTTTAAGTGTCAAGCAACTGCGGCATCTGAAGAACCAGCATGCTTGGATACCCCAGACCCTCCCTGCAGAGGGGCACATGCATGTGTTCATGCACCCGCACAGAAGCATTCAGTCTCTCCAAGCACAGTCCTATTTATTGAGGCTTTGTGGTGGGTACCAGCATTTGGCCTTCAGACTCGCAGCTCTTTACCTGTTGGACACTCTCTTGCTCCATTTTGAACCTGACTACCCTATAAATATAGTTGTATCATGAGGCCTGGTTGCCATGTTGTGGTCCCCTGATGCAGTTACAACATGATTAAAATGTGTATTGTGGATGGTACCTGATCATGTGGTAACAAGAACTATAACCCATGACATATAATCTGTTACAATGTTGTAACCATGCCAAGGAACAACCATGCTTGTCTTTGTAGTGCTGATGTGGCCGTAAGTATTTCAGTGTCTTTTGTTGCATCACCTGCTACTTTCACACTTCAAGTGCCCTTATTCCTGTGGTATAGAGTAGCCTCAGGACTGACCTCGAGAACATTCATGTATCAGCGTCTCCAGCATTCTCTTGCATTCTCCAGTTCAAAGAGGGCAGTAGCACTTTGTTTCCCTTTATAGCTTCACTTTCACTATTTTGCATCTACTGAAATGGATAAAACTCCATTTTCACAATTACAGAAAGGGGCAGACACTTCAACAGAGAAATATTTAAAAATAAATGTGTTTTGGAGGGGATAGAAACCCATAAGCCAACCTCTAACTATTGGTGTTCAACAAGGAACTTTCCATAGGGGCAGGCTGCCCAATAACTATCCACTACTGAGTTAATTGCACCTTCCTCTAAAGCATCTCGTCCTGGCACTGTAGGACACAGGATACTGGATTAGATGGGTCACTGGTCTGATCCAATAGGGCAATTTGTCTGTGCACAAAATTGCCTATATTCATGTTATGAGCCTTGAAAGGAGACCACTTCATACGTTATTCCCAACAACTGCATATTTGTTTTTAAAAATCTGACCTTTCTGTGTTCCACCCTGACCACACCTTGCTCTGAGTCCATGGCAGACTGAATAGGAGGAAAAAAACCTGTTTCAATCAGGTGCCCTTCTTCTTTGCCATCCTGGTTATTCAGATGTCCTTGTTTAACTGAGGGGGGGGAAATGGAGACGAGATGAAAAGGGGATGAAATTTTAATATGTATTAATGGCATCAGATAAGGGTCAGTATTTACTCTATCATTGAACCTGTCAAGGACAGGAGGAGGAATAAATTTACCAGTCCCTGCACCCATGGTAATAAGGATAAGGAAAGTTTCCTCATACAACTCTTTGCCCTCTTCCCAATGAGCACTGCAACACATGACCACTGTCATTAATTAAAATACAACCTTAGAGATTCTTGCTGTGCTCATAATCCAGAGGTGACTGTTATAACAGTACACATAAAATTTACTGGACTCTCCTCATTCTTCAGAAGTCCAGTAAATTCATTACAAACACAACTATGACAAGAAATAAAGCTAAGGAGGTGTATTTCTTACCACTGTAGGGCTTTTTTCTTCCAGGGAAATAGCCTCCGTAGAAAGTCATGTAGGATCTCTCACTCAAAAGCTGAGAAGTATCAATAGTGGCATTCCCAACAGAGCTCTTGACAGTTTGGTTCAGCTTTTCACGGTGCTCTTGACTCTCTGTCTGGTGTGACTTTTCCCCATGCCATTGGCCCTCCATTGCATGCTCCACATCTTGGTGATCTTCCACCTCTGTGCCCTAGGAGATGGCAGAATGACTGGCTTTACAATAGAGCTGGATAGAAAATGGTTTTCCCCTGCAGCTAACTTCAATGAAAATGGGGGTTGGGGAGGAATCATTTTTGTCAGTTTTCCACAGAAAATTTTAAAGTTTTATCAGAAAACTTAAAAATGTCTTCAGTTTTAATGCAAAAACTCAACACTTTCTTTGGAAATCACAGAATTTTAGTAAAAAACCAATTTTCCATTAAACTATTTTTTCAACCGAAAATTTTCAACCATCTATTTTTTACAAGCCCACATTCATGAATACCATTTCAGCCTGACTTATAATGCTAAGTATTTCTCTTCTCAGTTGTCACAGGTTTCATTCTATGTGGGGTATCAACTGTTTAAATATACAACCACTTCTTTTTTGTTACATATATTATTTGTATATGTTTTTTTATATATACCATATAGTCCAAGGGACTATGCTTGCTTGCATTGAAATCAATGGCAAAACTCCCACTGATCTCAGTGGTGCAAGACTGGGGCCCCAAAAGATTGAGAACTTCTAACGGGTATCTGATGCTGGGTATTACTCTTCTGCTGTCTCTCTGAATATGTACTAATTTATGACCATTTGCATAGTAGCTCCTGTTTTGTACGTAAATTTTATCTTTTATTGTCTATTCAGCAATTCTTAAATCAGATGTTGAAAAAGATACAGTGTTGAGGAAGAGACGAATGCTAAGAGTATAACAGCTTCACTTCTGTTCTTTACGTCAGTTCAGTATACTCAGTCAGTGCTGCCAAGGCATGCTTTGGGGCTAATTATACTGCCCTCCTTTGAGATCTACTGAAGAAAAGCGTTATAGAAGAGTAAGGGTATGTCTACACTGGCAGAGTTACAACGCCGACAGTTACAGCGCCACTCAGAGAGCACTGAAGGGAAACCGCTGTTGTGTGTTCACGCTGTCAGCTGCCTGCACAATAGCGTGTTCACACTTGTGGCACTTGCAGTGGTATTCGGAGCGGTGCACTCTGGGCAGTTATCCCACAGAGCATCTCTTCCTCTTCTGCCGCTAAGAGTTATGGGAAGACGGAGGGGGTCACGGGGCATCCTGGGTCCTGTCCCAATGCCCCGTGATGCATTGCTTTGCATCCCAGCAATCCCTGTGCTTCCGTCCGCATTTGGTGCCATCTTTCAATGGTTTGTGTACTGCGTGCTCTGCCTCTTCAGTTTACAGGAATGGATCCCGCACTGTTGACCAATGTGCTGCTTGCTCTGACCAACACATCATGAGTGGCAGTGGAGTTATTCCTTAAACTACAAAGGCAAGAGGAGTTCAACATTGATCTCACCACGCGTAGTAGCTACGACACGAGATTGCTTGTGGCATTCACTGAGGTGCTGACCACAGTGGAACGCCACTTTTGGGCTCGGGAAACAAGCACTGAGTCGTGGGATCACATTGTCATGCACGTCTGGGATGACGAGCAGTGGCTGCAGAACTTTCGGATGAGGAAAGCCACATTCATGGGACTGTTTAATGAGCGCGCCCCAGCCCTGCGGCGCAAGGACATGAGAATGAGATCTGCCCTGTCATTGGAGAAGCACGTGGTGATTGCACTGTGGAAGCTGCTACTCCAGACTTCTACCGATCGGTCGCTAACCAGTTCGGAGTGGGAAAGTCAACCGTTGGACTCATGTTGATGGAAGTGTGCAGGGCCATTAATCACATCCTGCTCCGAAAGACTGTGACTCTGGGCAACGTGCGTGACATTGTGGATGGCTTTGCACAAATGGGCTTCCCTAACTGCAGCAATTTGAAGCTGAAAGCCACTAATATTTGTTGCTATTCTCAGGAGCGCAGAGCTTGTAATTCTAGGAGGTGATTGTGATTGGTGCAGATGATGCACTGTGAAGGTTTAAGAAAATTGCCTGTTGCTTTGTAGGGCTCTCTTTGCTTTCGATTAATGGAATAAAGATTGCTTTCAAACCAAAACAATTCTTTTATTAAACAACAACAACCGGAGGGGAGAGAGAAACAAAAAAACACATCAGCACTGTGGGAGATGGGGGAAGGGAGGGTCTCAGGAGGAGGTGGGGTCTTGGGACGGTTAAAGATTTGTGTATGTCCAGCTATCATGTGCAACTAGTATCTGCTGCATGTTGAAGCCAGAGCTCATACTAGCAAAACTTTGCTGTAAGAATAACCACCCTGGTAGTACAGCATCAAGGGGAACTGAGGGGATTCTGATCTGTATGAAGACCGAGATCATCTTTGATAATGAAGAAGTGGTACCTGTGGGACCTTTGTGCATGCTGCATTCTGACTCCAGGTGGCCTCCTTTGCAGGTGGAGGTCTGAGTTCTAGACTCAATCTTCTCACTGAAACCCGAACAGGTACTCGAGCTCTTCTCTGGCCACGTGTTTCTACTTCATCTCCTTCCACCCGGTATTCTCTGTTCTCGGCCTCCTTCTGAGCTGAGTAACTTTGGCCTGCAAGACAGGTGTGTCAGGACTGGATCACAAAGTGAACTATTACACTTCAGAGAGGTTCTAGTTATTTAGGGCCAAATTGTGGCATTTAGCCACTGATCCCCGTTGGGAGCTGTACCACCCCAGCAGGAGAGCCGGGCCAGGTTGTGCCACAGGGACATGCTCCTTTCCTGAATGGCCTGGGGACATGTGATTAATGCAGGTTGAACCATCCTTTAGGAATGGGCTGATATGGAGGAGGGTAGCGCCACGGCCACCTGAGCTCAGGGACCGCAATTGTGAGCGGCCCTTCTACAGGGCATGAAAAGGGGAGAAAGCTCCTTGCATGCTCTCCCATGTACCTGGGAACAGGTGAATCACAATGTGTCTCAGAATTGATACTATATTCAAGAAAGTGGGGGTTCACTTCAATGATTGGATTTCTTTAGGGTGTTTCCCAGTGCTTTGGAAATTAAAACTATGCATCCTGAAGAAAGGATTGAAACGTAACTTGAATGCAACCTGCATTAATAATTCACATCCTGTATCCTAGCAGGGACGGTACTAAACAGGGGAGGTATTCATTGAACCAAGAGCAAAGCAACATCAAGTTGAAAAGGAAATTACTATGGAAATTAACTTTCAAGCCTCAGGCAGATGTGGGAGAGGTTCATTGTACAGGGGATTTTCCTTGTACTATATTTTATATTGGGTTTCCACTACTACTTTGACAGCTGTATGCTCCAAGCCTGCTCTGTGGTCAGCAAGGCCTTGGCTTGCAACAAATTTTTCAGCAGCATTATGGTCTGTTCAGTACATTTATTCTGTGGGAATTTTCTTATTAGCAAAGGGTTTGCATCAACACATGTCTTCTGCAAAGTGAACAAATCTTTCAGTAATGTTTTAGAGCAGTCACAGCCAACCTGTGCCCTGAGGCCACTTGTGGTTTCCGAGGATGAATGCGTTAAGAAAAAAACTGTGCCTTTTATTATGAATTGAAAACGTGTCCCCTGAGCTGCTACCTGCAATTTTTAAACTGACGTGTTTGAGTCATGTCTGTTGCTGTGGAGGAGTTGGGGGTTCACTTCTTCTCACATCTTGCCCTGCAGCTGCGGTGTGGCCAGGAACACTGGGACCCTTTCCTATTCCTAGCCTCTCTATGTGCTTAGCAGCCCTTCCCTCCTTCCCACACCCTCCGGTGGCCACCTGCTGCCTCGCAGGGGAGAAAGAGCAGAGTAGTCTTGGTTGCTCCATAACTGTTGGCCCATTGTAATAGCTTTCCGTGGGCCCAACAGACGAGGTACACACTGATTTGGATTTGCTCATGTAGCTCCTTGAAGCAGTCTGGCTGCACTGGAAGTACATTTAATTTGTTTTAGATTCATAATGCTTCCTTCACATAATCCTTGGGGGCAAATTCAAAATTACTGAAACAATGCACTGACCAGTCAACAGACAGAAAGCAACGGAACTGGTGCAATATAAAGGGTGGGTGGTTTATTTATTATTACTTCGCACAGAACAAACTGTGTATACAGGGCCGGCTCCAGCTTTTTTGCCGCCCCAAGCGGCAAAGAAAAAAAAAAGAAAAGAAAAAAAGGAAAAACCCGATTGAGCTGCCACCGAAGTGCCGCTGAAGAGGAAGACAGGGAGTGAAGGACCTGCCGCCGAATTGCCGCCAAAGACCTGGACGTGACGCCCCAATAACAAATGGTCGTGCCACCCCTTTCTATTGGCCACCCCAGGCACCTACTTCCTTTGCTGCTGCCTGGAGCCGGCCCTGTATGTCACCACCCTGCAAGCAAAAGCTTGAGAGGAGATGAGAGACTGACACCATGCCCTGAAATGATTATTCTGGCTTTGTTGGATCAGGGGTTCCTCTGCTGAGGAACAATCTTTCTTAGATGTCCAAATCTAATGACTGTTAGTTAGAGTACATCTCGTGGTCTCTGCTTTTCCTGCTGGTGTATAAGGAATACGGAGATCTCTCTGATAGCCAGGGCTCAAACTGTGGGCTGGGCTGGCCTAGAAGGATCCACATATGCTTTTATTGCATGGAAGGGAAGGGAGCTGGGTTACTAAATGGTACCATCCCACCCTTTCCATGTAGCAGGCTTCATGGGCTCCAGCATCCTTGTATCAGAAAGGGAAAGGTACACGCCATTTCCCTCCTTCCTCCAACCCCAAGGGGAATCCACTCAGAGTTCATGCAGCCTGAGGCTGTACAGTATAACTTTTCTGAGGGGAACTTCTTCCATGTAGCGGAAGCCTCACCTCTTTAAAGGGAGGCTCCAGGAGCAGTAACTGTCTAAGCCTAGAGTTGTGTAGAGAAAGCAGCAGGGGATTGAGAAGCAAAGTGAAACCACAGGGCCTGCAGCAGATCCCCCAGTTGGGGAGGCTAGACAAACTCCTGCCTACCCCCAGGAAACAATTAGAGGGTAACTCAGCACGGGGACCTGTGACAATTCCCACTCTCTCCCAGACACCTCTTGTGTGGCTTTTTTGAGGGGGATTTTGACTGATCTATAGGGGCTTCTGACACTGATCTATTTGTGTAGTGGAAACACATAGGCAATCAGTGCAGTCATTGGAGAACTGGGCCTAGATCCTGGGATGTATCAAACCTGTGCCCAGCTGCCCACCGCCCCAAGGGTTCACTCTGGCCGTCAGGAATCACCAAGGTATATCGATGCCCCATTCATACCTCCTGTGCTGGGGACTAGGTAGAGAGATGGTACAGGACCAGCAGCTATGTAGATGTTTTGTATTCCTGGAGCAGAGGCCAGGGCGTGGCTCTTGGTATGATGTGCTCATTTCAGCTAACATCCCCAAGCAGGCAGGCAGCTAGCTGCATTTGGAACCAGCTGTGTGGTTCTTGAGTGATCTTCATGGATAGCCCCATATAGAGGACAGTAGGTATGTCTACACTGCAGCAGGGAGCATGCCTCCCAGCGTGGGCAGACAGAGTTGCGCTAGCAGGGCTCGAGCTAGCACACTCCAAATAGCTGTGTGGGTGTTTCTGCACCAGCAGAGGCTTGGGCTAGCCATCCGAGCTCAGACCTGTTCAACCTCCTGGATCTAGCTCGGGTGCCTAGCCCTGAGCCTCCACTGGTGCAGCCATGTCTCCATTTTTAGTGTGCTACCTCAAGCCCTGCTAGTGTGAATCTGTCTACCTGGGCTGGGAGGGTTACTCCCAGCTACAGTGTAAACACACCCATTGTGACCTCCAGATGGGATTAGAGGTCTGTCGCATCTTACGCGGATTTAACATGCACGAATTCAGCTTTACGCGGCCGGCAAAAACAAAAAAAAGAGAGAAAAATAACTATTTAAATTCTGTACCTGCCTGGTTTTTTGTTTGTTTCGATGATGACTTTCAGTGCACCACTGGAGGGGGCGGCGGCGCGGAGGAGGGGAGCGGCTGTGCCCTGCTGGGAGCGGGCTGCATGCTCCGTCTGCCCCAGCCGGTGCCAGGTCTGCAGCAAGCCCAGCAGCCCACGTCCTTCCCTCCCCGCCGACCACTGACTTTCAATTCACCTGCAGGCGGGAGTGGCGCAGAGCCCTCCCAGCAGGCGGCACAGCGGGAGGGCCCGAGTGGCGAGCACCCCGGCTGAAGGAAGCCCTGGTCGCCCCCCTTCTCTTTCTCCCCCCCACTAGCCGGGGCGTGCACTCCGCTGCCCGGGGCATGTCTGCAGCGCAGGACATGCTAGCCAGAGTGCAGCCGCTGCCCGCCCAGAGGCTCGCCAGTGTGGCCGGGGGAGGCAGCCGCGAGCTGCCAAGTAAGTGGCACCGAAAGTTTGCACCCTGGGTTTTTTTTTGTTTTTGTTTCTTTTGTTCCCTGCTCCGGCCGCTCTGCACCCTGTTTTTTGTTTGTTTGTTTGTTTTGTTTTTTTGTTATTGTTGTTGCTTCGCCGCTCCGGCTACCCCTTTTTTTTTTGGCTTGGGGCGGCAAAAAAGCCAGAGCCGGCCCTGTCTGTCATGCGGGCGATTCCGCCCGCCATTACACGCAATGTAATTTTGACTATATGCGATTTTCGCTTTATGCACTGACTGCAGAACTTAACCCCAGCGTAAGATGAGACAGACCTGTAATGCGAAGGCAGCAGGTGACTGAGGCAAGGTCCACATCAGAGAGCAATGGTCACAGCTGCCTTCCCAGGTGTGCATGAGAAAAGATGCTTTTGGCTATTGACACCACTTGGAAATATAGGTATGAACCTGTGTCCTGGAGTAGCAGCAATGAATCCATTAAATGGGCTAAAGGAGAGCTGGGAAGGCTGGTAATGGGATGCAGAGCTCTTCACCTAGGTCACTGGGTTTGAATCCAGACCGTTCAGTAATGAGTCCTTACCGTCTGAGGGCTGTTCAGTCACCTATGTAAAATGACTTGGTAGTCCAGTTTCCAGTGGACAAGTATTCACACAACCAAATGTACCTGACAGGTTTGTGGCGAAGCTTGCTCTGCTGCTGTTCACGCTGTTCCTGTGGATAAAGGCAGCACTCCGCTCTTGGTGCGTGCACCCTTTTGAAGCACTACATTCACTTCAAAAATCCACTTATTACAAAAAGATGTTTACATTTATGGAATTGTCAGTCCTGGCTCCAGAGCTGAGGGAGACCATTGTGCACAAACCAGGGAATGGCTGGGCCAATGCATGAGCAGGCAGAGTACAGGGTTACCCTTGAAATGTTCCAGTGACGTGCTGAGGTTCTCAGCCCCCATTGCCTGCGATGGGAGTTGAGGGCACTATAGCGCCTCTTGGGATCAGACCTAAATGAGTTTTGGAGGCATTGGTCATGTCTGAGTGGTGCCAGCAGCATCACAGATAACCTTGGAGGCAGTGTTATGGAAGAAAGAGCACTATCATGGCGCTTTTCTACACCTACTGTAAAATGAAGGACATGCTAAGTAGAGAAATGCTGGGTTCTTGTGTTTGCAGTTTGTGGCTGTGGTGCAGGAATAATGGCATGAAGTAGAAACCTAAGGATGTAAACTATAAGTGCACAACTCCTTTAACTTTAACAGAGGATTGTATATGTGTAGATCCTCGTTCCTTGCCCTTAGCTGTACTGCTTACTCACTCTTTTATCTTATCTGGAGAGCTCACTGAAGGGTTCAATAGGTTTTGTTCTAATCCCAAACATTCCCTTACTAATTTTTGAAGTACACCTTTTCTATGAAATGTTTCCTTATTGAGAGCTATCTCGTAAGATGATAACTTAGTAATAATACATTCCTTCAAAGAAGACTTTATTATGCACATGATCTGCCCACAGGCATAAACACTGAATCAAATATTAAATCTTACCCAGGGTGGATTTTTTTCTATTAAAAAATAATACCTGCTATTATACCTGGATGGAGGTGTTGGCTTAGCTCAGCCCAGAAAGATGGGAACACAGGCAGGAGGTGATATTTTTTGGGTACAGCTGACAGGTCCTGTTGTCCTATTCTGTGATTTGGTGTGTTTAGGGAAATCTCCTGAAGCAATAAAGGGTCCCTGATATATCCTGGAAAGCATATATTGCAAAGCAAAGATATGTTACTTGAGATAAGACAGGAGAGAATGTTACATGTATTGGCTAGACCTAACTGAAAAATGGAGGGAAGGGGAAATACTGAAAAATCTTGAAGCCATTTTTCTTCCATGGGTTTTGAAAAGGATGAGTTTCTGTCTATTCAACAATTTTGGTTGTGAAACTTCTAATTTTTTCTGTTTTCAATTTGGCTTTCCCTTCCCCCCGCCCCCCATTCTCATTTTCTTTTTGTTCTCTCACTGAAAAGGGGGAGGGAGAAAGGAAAGGGGGGGAAAAACCCAATAAAATAAAAACTGGAAAAGATAATTTTTTTAATTTCCAATAATGTTGAAAAATAAAGTTTGAAAAATGGAAATAAAAACATGGCCTTATTTAACAAAATTGAACATTTTCATGAATATTCATTTTTCAAAAAAAAAAAATTCAACCAGTTCTGATATTGACAGGAATGTGTCTAGTACAGTATATTGGCTCAGATTGTAAACTACGCCATATATTACCTGTAGTTTGCAGGTTATTCAATTATGTACAGACTGAAGAATTAAAAATACATATGGACCATGAATAAAGCTTCATCTGTGGAAGATGCTGAAAGTTAGAGATTGGCCCAAACCAAAACCTCAGAGCTGAACTCCCCTGAAGTCCGGTAACATTTGAATCCAGATCCAAACTTTGTGATTATCCTCTGTTGCTATAGTGGACTAAACCAACACCCCCAAATTTGGGGGAAGTTTAGGTCTGACTCAGGATACAAATTTTGCAGTTTGGGCCCACCTCCGTTTTGATAGATTTGGAGAGTTTGAGAAGGGAAACTTCCACATCAGTAAGTACAGAACGTGGATCTTTTCCATGTTACATCTCACTTGTATTTAAATTATGAGCATATCAGATTCTAGTATTCAATACTGTAGCTTTCATAAACATTAAGTAAACATAACAAGGGGGTCCAATGCAAATCTTGTTGAAATCTATGTGTCTTTCCATTGATTTCAAAGGAAATTGGATTAGGCATCTAGAATTGAAGTCTATTCCTTCTGTTTATCATCAAGAAAGGGCTTGGTCTTTTAATTCCACTTGTAACACACAATCGCCCAAATGTTAGCTTAGAAATAGTTGCACAAACCTTGCATAACTTTAGGTTCTACTGACCTGCACACTGGAGCCTGTATATAATGCTAGGATCCCAGGTCTGAGAGAGTCTGAAGAGGTACCTCTTGGCTGAATAGCCTGGGCGAATCTGTCGGTCAATCTGGTTATCCGGCTTTTTCAGGAAATGGAGGTGTGGATGCCAAGCTGTCCCTTTCTGATCCTTCTGCAGCAATAATATGCATGGCAAGACTTCAGTTGCTTTAAATTTTGTTTCTCACTGCAGCTGGTGAGTTGACGTTAACAGATTCTAATCAATAACTCAGGGGAAAAAAACCCTCAAGTTGCCTGCAGGCATAGTAGAACAGGCATCTCAAGACAGTAGACTATGATGGGGAAATCACATGATGGTGAGTTTAAAGCAAACAGGTTGGGAGTGCGAGTCTGGAAATTGCCAAAAAAAAACCCCAAGGGAACAATTCAGATCTTCAGTTAAAATTAAATACCAGTGAAGGATAAAGATAATCTGTCAAGAAAATAAATGTTATACTCTGGACATCAGGGACTTACTCCTACTACTTTTGATGTTCATGGCTATGCTCCAACTGATTTTATCGAGAGCAGGACCAGGCCATGGATTTTTTTTTTTAAATCTCTCTACCCATGTGGAAAATGAGAGTGGATTAAATAAAAATTGATCTGGACCTTAACTGAAATTCCCAACCAAACCCAAACCCTGACAGGATGCTGAAGCTTGAAAAAGTTTAGTCAGCTTTCTGATGCTTTATAATTTTATCAGAGCTCTCATTAATACCATTAATGCAACCAACTCACTGGGCTTCAAGAACTACCGTATTTTCCAATCAAATCTAGTTAAATCAAAGTGTAAGAATGGTTGAAACAAATACCTTTGTTAAAGTCCCGAAATGCAGACTTAGTTTAAATTTAAATGAGACCACACTGTTCAATAGAATTAGATACTGATTGTTTAAAAGTCTTGATGGGTCTAGACCAGAGACCAAGCTGCACTATATGCTGCCATGTGGGAAACCCAGGTTTAATTCTCTTTTTGTTGGGTTGTGCACCTATCTAGACTAGTCAGATGGGATAAACTCCACTCTCGTAATGTTTGTAAAGTTTATGCTGTGATGCTGGGACTTGGTGTCCTTGTGCTATGGCTCAGTGTAGCGAAGTTGCTTTCAAAGATCGTGATATTGTATTATGGTGTTTTTATACCACACTGCAAAGTGATGCTTCACATGCCCTGGAAATGATTCTGAGAACTTTTTGTTCCTTGCAAGCATGATACTATGAATTGCAGGCCTACAGAATCCCTAGGGGGCATCACACTTAGTCCCTGATTAGGCAGGGAAGGAGCTCTTCATACTGCCCTACCGTAACTTTTCTGGCTAGTTAGAAGTAGCATTGAGACATTCCACCAAAGGGAGACCTGTCACTCTTCTTCAGCTAGAAAGACTTGGATCCTGCACATCACAGCCAGCAGGAGTGAAAGTGCTCAAAACAGAGGAGCAACTCAGTGACACACTTGGGAGAGAAAAGCAGTTCTATAACAGATACACTAGAACCTCAGAGTTATGAACACCAGAGTTATGAACTGACCAGTCAATCACACACCACATTTGGAAGCAGAAGTGCGCAATCGGGTAGCAGCAGAGACGGAGCCAAAAACAAAAAGAAAGAAAGAAAGCAATTACAGTACAGTAGTGTGTTAAATGTAAACTACTAAAAAAAAGGGAAAGTAGCATTTTTCTTCTGCATAGTAAAGTTTCAAAGCTGTATTAAGTCAGTGTTCAGTTGCAAACTTTTGAAAGGACAACCATTTCGTCTTGTTCAGAGTTACGAACATTTCAGAGTTATGAACAACTTCCATTCCTGAGCTGTTTGTAACTCTGAGGTTCTACTGTACATATTCATCTCAGTAACATTAAGGATGAAATCCTGGTCCTGTTGAAGTCAATGGCAAAACTCCCATTGACTTAAATAAAGCTGGATTCCACTCATGTTTATATATTTTAGAATATAATTATTTAATGGATTTATCATTTACATTAAAGTAAACTAACTCACCGTTTTCTAATCTTATTTTAAAGCTTTAACAAATCTACCATTCAGATGCCACTAGGGTGGGCAAATTAAAAATACCCAGAAACGTATCTTTCCCGTTAAGCCATCAGGAGGATACAGTACTTGGGTTTTATAAGAACATTTTTTTCTATTGGAAGAAAGAAATGGAAAGTAAATACAGGAAATTATACTAACTCTACAAAGGGCAAGTGCAATGTTGGGAGCGGGGATGAGAGGTGAAGGGCAGCATGAGAGGGAAATGACTTAAGGGGCCCATAACTGCAGTGTAAGAGCTCAGGATATAGGGTGATAATTGAACGGATTAAAATACAATATGCTGCTGCTATTCACGGGTGTGGCAGATGTAATGTAACTATCCCAAACTATGGGATACAGGAATCTTCAGCTTCCTCTAAAGCATCACCATAGATGTGGAATATTATTTTTGTGTTGGAGGGATGAGGTATGACAAGTTTGTATGTGAGCTCCCTAGAGCTTTGTGTCTCTTGACAATCCTAAATTGCAAGGAACCAGTCTGTCAGATCTGGAAGACTGTAAAACTGTGACAGGAGCCTAGAAAGGAGAGAGACAACTAGAACCTTGATCCTGCTCCCATTTAAAGGCTATGTTAAAATTCCCATTAGCTTCAGGGAGGCAGGGTTGGGTTCTAATTCAGAAGAATTGACATCTAATAGTGCTATAGCAAAATTTGCCAGTTAGCCTCAGTTTCTAGTTGACTTAGATTCTGTTGATCTGAACTATTAGCATGTACAGAGTGCCCTGTTAATGAAAATTGCCACCGTGCTTCATATAATAGCAGCAGGCATGTTGAGACTCGTCCATTTTCTTTGGTGCCACAGCCAGTTACTGTATGTAATCACTCTGCTCCTAGGTCCCCGTTTACACTTTTCTCATCGACTACTTGTGTAGGCATTTCTGGCTTCAGTAAATTTCTTCTACCAAGAGTTTTTTTTTCCAAATAGGACCTGTTTTGTATTGAAGAATTACACCGCGCCCAGTTGCCTCGCTTAATAACATATTTAAGCCTAAATTTTCAAGCATCCACTAATTTTGAGTGTCTCAAATTGAAGGCCCTTCTTGATGCACTTAGAGTCCGACTTTCACCCACAACTCCAGTTGAAGTCAGGTCCTGTGTTGGGCATGTGGAAACTGAGGCACCTGTGTGTATGAATTGTTGAAAATGTGAACCTTAGCTTTTACTGAACACAGGGAAAGTTTCCGATTAAAGAGAGAGAAAAAACAGTCTAACTCTCCCTTTGGAAACTGCTCCCTTGCACAGCTCTGCCTCCAGGCTAAATAAACTAAATGCATCTGCAGGCTAGAACCTCACTTGTAGCATTTTGAAATTTCACAGTGTTGTAATTGTAGGGGTCCTGACCCAACAAGGAGTTGTGTGTGTGTGTGTGTGTGTGTGTTGGGGGGCTGCAAGGTTTATGTAGGGGAAGTTGTGCTACTGCTACTCTTACTTCTGTGCTGCTGCTGAGAGTGGTGGCTGCTGGCCAGGAGCCTAGCTCTGAAGGCAGAGCTGCCGCCAGCAGCAGCGCAGAAGTAAGGATGGCCTGGTATGGTATTGCCACCCTTACTTCTGCGCTGCTGCCTGCGCAGTAGCCGCCACTCTCTGGTTGCCCAGCTCTGCAGGCAGCAATGCAGAAGTAAGGGTGGCATGGTATGGTATTGCCACTCTCTGGCCACCCAGCTCTGCAGGCAGCAATGCAGAAGTAAGGGTGGCATGGTATGGTATTGCCACTCTCTGGTTGCCCAGCTCTGCAGGTAGCAATGCAGAAGTAAGGGTGGCATGGTATGGTATTGCCACTCTCTGGCCGCCCAGCTCTGCAGGCAGCAATGCAGAAGTAAGGGTGGCATGGTATGGTATTGCCACTCTCTGGTTGCCCAGCTCTGCAGGTAGCAATGCAGAAGTAAGGGTGGCATGGTATGGTATTGCCACTCTCCAGCCACCCAGCTCTGAAGGCAGTGCAGAAGTGAGGGTGGCAATACTGTAACTCCCCTAAAATAACCTTGTGACTCCCTGGCAACTCCGTTTTGGGTCAGGACCCCCAATTTGAGAAATGGTGGTCTCCCCCATGAAATCTGTATAGTATAGGGTAAAAGCACACAAAAGACCAGATTTCACGGTCCTTGACCCATTTTTCATGGCTGTGAATTTGGTAGGGCCCTAGTTATAGTAAGTGCTGGTTGGGAATGTCTTGATGAAATGTTTTTTGTTGGAAAATGCCAGTTCATCAAAACCAAAACTTTTTGTGAAAACATGTCAGTTGGGAGACCCCAGAATAGCCAGTAACGTGATGTTTGAGGGCACTCACCTGGGATGTGGGAGATCCAGGTTTAAGTCCCTGCTCTGCCTGATTCAGTTTGCACAGGAATTCTCCACGTGCTCCTAGAGCTCTGAGGACAACTATTAACCACCCACAAACTCTACTTTTTTGGTGACCTACCTTCTGGATAAAGAGGGCAGGATGGACCTCCCTTTGGAGTCCAACAGTGCTGTCTCCTTCAACACCACTCCTACGTTGTCCAGAAGGATTGTGGCAGACTGATATGAGGTGCCCCCTTCCTCAAAGGGACTAAACATGTGGCCTCCACACTGTTCTTATCTCTTGCTGGTTTGGTGAAGGAAAGATTTTATCCATGTCTCCCATATTATAGAGCAAAGCATTAACCACAAGATGCTGGCTGGCTCCTTAATTTACAACAGAAAAAAATTAAATCTGTCTCAAGGGTAGTTACAAAAATTAGCAATTTTTACAACTAGGATGGCTCATAACTCTGTTTCAATAGCAGAGTGTTGTTATGGCTGAAGATAGCATAATGGGTTAATCCCAGCCCCATTTCCTCGGACCTCCTGTGGCCACATGATTTGCAAATGCCTGAAAATATCTCTGCTCAATTCTAATTGTTTGCGGCAGTCAGCACACGATTTCACGTGTTTGGTCACAGCAGTATTCGTTTTCTCTTCTTTTAATCTTTGAATGTCGTGCCTGGTTTCACTGATGTAGATCATGATGACACAGTAGGCAGTGATTTCATTTCAGATGTTTTGCCTTGACTCCAGAAGTGTGGATTCCTTGTGGGATGGCCAATATTTATTAATGGTATCCTAGGGTTTTAAAGGGAAAGCTATATCACAGACCATTACAACCAGTTTAATCTATTCCAAAATGCTGGATGCATTAGGCAAGAGCTACCTCGATTGGACTGAGGTCTTCCTCATTAGTTCAGATGCTGGTTCAGAAGATTTATTGAAGGCTGTCTCTTTTAAAGAGCTCACTTTTGATCCCTAAAGGATATCTTCACTCTGATGTGATGGAGCTGAGATAGGGCTGTTCTTCTGACATAAATGCTGCTACTGAAGTAATTTAAAAAAAAAAACAACCAGTCCCATAATTAGGAGTGTGCAAAATGTTCATTCCTGAATATGCATGGGTTGAATTTCTTGGGACTTTTCCAAATATTTAATTGGGATCATCAGTATGCACTCTTATATCTAAAGTTAAATTCTCATATCATAAGCAGAGAAGTTGGATTAATATTTTAACTGTAAATTTGGGGTTGGAGGGGTCATTACTGGGGATTATTTCCAGGGTTCTGAATGTATTTTGTACAGAATTCTTTGTATCTGAGATCATTTTAATATTTTACTCAGACAAATTGTTTAAATAATTGTTCTTACTATTTACACTTTGCTACTGCGGTAGGGCTGAAGTATTTGAGGTGTCTCCTAAAGTTTTACTTACTTAAGTTATTAAGCTTTGGCATTTGGCTTTTTAGAGACTATGTGTATGTGTGTTGCATATAGTGAAAATGACAATTTCTTAAATACCTGTTATATAAAACTAGATTATACAAGCATACAGTCTTTGGGGGGCAGGAACTGTGTTTTTATCATGTGTTTGTACAGTGCCTTTACAATGGGAATACAGACTGTAAATGCTACTGCAATTCAGATAATTAATAAAGCAGGATTTGTCAAAAACAAATTCTAGACGTCCATGAGGCAACTATTGAAGCAACTAAACATTTTTTGCAAAATGTGATTAATAATTTGGAGCCTACACTTTTTTCTCTTTGTGCATTATAATTACGTTAACGTTGGAATGGCTGTACACATTTGTTGTATATTTGTGGTAGCTATAGATTTAAAATGGAATGTAATAGTGGACTGGATGGCAGTCATGATACTGGTAAATGGGATCTGGATCTCCCCACATGTAGGTTGCTGGTTTGAATCTGGGTCAGAAAGATAGTGACTGAAAGTTGCTACTAACTGATGGCTATTCAGTTGTGTGTGTGAAATGAATTGGTGTTCTTGGTCCAGTACCTAGTGTACAGTAGATCATTTACATAATTGTTGACAGACACAGCAGAGAGTTCAAGCTTGGAATAAGAGTGAACACTAAACACTACTCTCTCCAGAGCTACCCTGCAAGCCCCGGCATTGACTTTTTTGGGGGGAGAGGGATGGGGAGCAGGAGCAGGAGATCCTTTAAATGGCAAGGCTAATAATCTCAGATTTAATTTTGCAACTGAGAAGTTTCTAGCTGTTCTAACCATGAAAATCTCATGGCTGAAAGGTTAGTGGCAGTGATCTTTCCTGTTCATGACTATCCTCACCATAACTGCCGTGAGGTGCTTGTTGGAGTCTATAAAGCCAGTGGCCATGGGTCCCGTGGAATTTTGGGAGAATTCCTGGGCTGGTGTGTGTTTGGGGATGGGGCGCCTGAGTTGCCACAAATGATGCTAGAACTTCTGTGAGTTCCCTCCTGCTTCCTCCTGAGCTGCTGGCGCGACTCTGGCTATAAACTGAAGGGAAAGATTGGATTTGTGCTTAAGGCACTGGATTGGGACTCGGGAGGTCTGGGTTTAATGCCCAGCTCTGCCACTGACTCCCTGTGTGACCTTGGGCAAGCCACTTGGCCTTTCTGGGCCATCTGTTCCTCATCTGTATAAAATGACAATAACACTTCCTTTCTCTCTGTCTTGACTGTTTAGACTGGAAGATTTTTGGGGCAGAGACAGTCTCAGTTTGGGTTTGTACAGTGCCTGGCAGAGCTGGGCCCTGATTTTGGTTGGGGCTTCTAGGTGCTACCTAATACAAACAATAATAAACAGTGGGGTAGGCCACAGGCACAGAATGGCTGAAGACAAGACTCTGACCCCTTATGTATGGCCTATACACACTCATTTGTGTCTTGCTTTGTGAGTGCTCCCTCCAAGGACTTCTGTCATTCACCTCCTGAGGCCTGTCCTTATCCTCTTGCTCCTGGTTGCTTGCAGGGCTGGTGCGACCATTAAGGCAAACTAGGAAGTTGCCTAGGGCGCCAAGATTTGGGGGCGCCAAAAAGCGGTACCCCCAATTTTTTTTTTACAGCATTCCTACACTCCCACCCCGAGCGCACGGTCACTGCTCCACTTCTCCCGCCTCCCAGGCTTGTGGCGCCAATCAGCTGTTTGGCGCCACAAGTCTGGGAGGGGAGGAGAATTAGAAAGGGGGTGGCGTGCTCGAGGAGGAGGCGGAGCAGAAGTGAGCTGGGGTGGGGAGCTGCTGCACGGCTCCCCGGGGGGAAGCTGCCACGGGGGGAGGAGGGGCACCTCAGGGCAGGAGTGGGGGAGGCACCTCAGGGAAGAGGGGGGCTGGGGAGCTGCCGCAGGGCTGGGGGGGGCGCAAGGTGGAAGTTTTGCCTAGGGCGTGAAACTTCCTTGCACCGGCCCTGGTTGCTTGACAGCAATGTTGAGGGATATTAGTGGCAATGGAGTGGTGTGAGGAAGCTTTCTCCACTGACCAACATGTGCTTGATTTGCAGATACACAGCGAATTATGTTTTTCAGTGCTGTCCAGTCGCCACCTTTCCATTAGCACTAAGTTCATGTTATTAAAAGGTACAAGTTATTATAAAACAAAAGTCAATAAATCTGTGGGTAGACTGAAAATCAGGGAGGAAAGGGCTCAGAAGAAGAACTTGAGGATACTGGGTCTGACACACCGGCTAGGTAAATGCAGTGACATGATCTTCTTGGAGAAGTAGTTCTCTTAAGTATTTCATTTCCCAACTAAGGATTAAATGCTGCCTTCTGATGCTGTTTTGCAGGAAATATTTACTAATCAGCGCCTGATTTTTTTCAGAAGTGCGGAATACCTGCAGCTCCCATTGACTTTTTAGAGGGAGAAGCGAGAACTCAACACTTCTTAACATCAGGCCTAACTGTGTGGTAGCCATTGTGAAGGCTGGATTCTGTGCTGTTATTACTGATGGTAGATGGAATGTATGGAACTGGCCCTGCAAGGTGCTGTCTCTTCTTTTTCCTCCCCACCATTCTTGACACTCAGGGCACCCTTCCAAAATCTGTTCAACAAGCCTCCACCCACACATCATTCCTGTCTCCCTAAAAATGCACTTCTGCAGCATTGTCTACTGACACTTTTTATTAAACGAATTGTGAACTAGATCCCTCGCCCCACTCTGGCCTGTTTGCACCCAGCAGCAGAAAGGGGTGCAAAGCCAGTTTAATAGGCCTCCTGAGGATTCTCCCACTAGAGGGGAAGGCCCTGATGGTATAGAGCCAGACTAGGGTTTAATGGGAATAGGCGGGGGAAAGAGGCCATGGCTAGAGAGCTCCTTCACTCCAGCAGTTTTCAGCTGCTAGAATGACCCCTTGGGGTCACAGGCAGCCAAGTGCAACTTGCAGCAGCCCCAACCTGCATTAAGTTATTCCGGGGCTGAGCAGTCCTCTGGTGACCCCAGGATCAGGGAACCACAAAGATGGCACAAAGTCCTATTTTCACAGAACCCTCACAGCTGCACCAGATGCTGCTCTGGCCCAGCTGAGGATCTGGCCCAGCATGTATTAAGTGGGCAACCATGTAATAGAGTCATAGTTCATGTCTCATGTCAGGAGTGCACAGACCAGGATGGTGTCGGTCCCTGAGCGGAGGCACAGATGTAGAGGACAGGCTCTTTTTGCCTTCACTGCCCGTGCCTTGGGTGCCCACGGGCACAATCGAACCCCATATATGAAACTTTCAGTCTCTGACACTGATCTTTATAGCAGAATATATGACAGTGAAATGCACAACCACTGCATGGGCTTGGCTCTTAAAACATTTAGTCAGCTCTGACTCTTCTTATAATGATATTTATGTATTTGACAGACAGTATGAGAATACATGATGTTGGGTGACGATCCCTGATGTTTGATATTCACCCTCACTTACTAAGAAGCTGTGTCATCAGCAAAGTAATACATCAGATGTGAGTTAAATTTGAGGACTTATTGTCATACACACACATCTCTCCATATACAGATCATTGTGTGTGTGTATATATATGGAATATGTGGTGATGAGGGATGTTGTAAAAAAAATTGCTACAAATCTGGGATGAGCTCATTACTTCATGAGCAGTGGAGCCAAGATAGAGTTATGCAAGTCTTCCCAGACAAGTGGCAGCAACAACTATATGGTACCTCACACCATCATGTGTTTTGTTGTGGTTAGATGTCTTTGTCTTTGTCTATGTCTTTGTCTTCTTAAAAATCTCACTCCATGTTTTCCCCTTTGAAGTAGGGTTTTAGTTACTACAACATAGAAAGAATCATGTCATGAGTATGGGTGGAGCTTAGTGACAAGTAGAGTATAAAATAATATCATATAATAGTTTGAGATTTATACCATAGCTTGGGAAATGTAAGAGTTTATGTGATTGTGATCATGTGGCATGAGAATGGCTGGCTGACAGATGAGCAACACTTTCTTTTTGTGGTCAAGAATGAAAAATGTCATTTTAGCATGAAAATTTCCCCACTTTTATATAAACAGGGGAGACTTGATCCTCACCAAGGCTGTTTGGGACCAACCCCAGGAGTGAAATCCTGGCTCCATTAAAGTCCAATGGCAAAACTCCAGCTGACTTTAATGGAGCCAGGATTTCACCCCATGTTGGCTGCAGGGAAAGGGCTACCGCTGCCTTCTATATTGAGTTATAGAAGGGTGAGATTCACCCTGTATAGAGGGCCCACACAGGGCCTAGCGATCACTTAAGCCCCTTTTAAGTAGGGTTACCATACGTCCGGATTTTCCCGGACATGTCCGGCTTTTGGGGGCTCAAATCCCCGTCCGGGGGGAAATCCCCAAAAGCCGGGCATGTCCGGGAAAATCGGGAGGCTCGGCCGGGGCCTCTTTGTCCGGGGCCGGGGGCATGGTGCAGGGGGCCGGGCGCCGGGGGGCGCGGGGCCGGTCCGGGCCCGCGGAGCCGGGTCGGGGAGCCGGGCCGGGCCCGCGGAGCCGGGAGCCGGGGTCGGGGTGTGCGCCGGGCCCGCGGGGCTGGGAGCCGGGGGGTGCGCCGGGCCGGGAGCCCGGGTCGGGGAGCCAGGGGGTGCGCCGGGGTCGGGGGGTCGGGGAGCCGGGCTGGGAGCCGGGGTCGGGGAGCCGGGGCCGGGAGCCGGGGCGTGCGCCGGGGTCGGGGAGCCGGGCTGGGAGCCGGGGTCGGGGAGCCGGGGAGTGCGCCGGGGTCGGGGAGCCGGGGGGTGCGCCGGGGTCGGGGAGCCGGGGCCGGGAGCCGGGGAGTGCGCCGGGGTCGGGGAGCCGGAGCTGGGGTCGGGGTCCCGGGGCCGGGAGCCGGGGAGTGCGCCAGGGTCGGGGAGCCGGGCTGGGAGCCGGGGTCCGGGAGCCGGGGAGTGCGCCGGGGTCCGGGAGCCGGGGTCGGGGAGCCGGGGGGTGCGCCGGGCCGGGAGCCGGGGTCGGGGAGCCGGGGGGTGCGCCGGGCCCGCGGGGCTGGGAGCCGGGGGGTGGTCGGTCGGGGCCGGCACCCCAGGGCCCGAGCCGACCCAGGCTGGAGCCGTGGGGGGACCAGCCTGGGCCGCGCCTCCTCCCCCCCCCCCCCTTACCTGCTTCAGGCTTCCCGCGAATTAAATGTTCGCGGGAAGCAGGGGAGGGGGCGGAGACTTTGGGAGGGGGCGGAGTTGGGGCGTGGGCGGGGCTGGGGGCGGGGCCGGGCCCCCGGGGAGTGTCCTCCATTTGGAGGCACAAAATATGGTAACCCTACTTTTAAGCCCTCAAAACTGGAGCACGTAAAATTGCAACCCATATGTAAATATACCAGAAAGCGCTTAAAGGGAAGAGGAGAAGAACAAGATGTTGCTTGTGTGTTTGCTTGAATACAGAATCCGGTTTTATCTAATTAGGAGCTTGCTTTCTTCAGTAAAAAAATACATTATCAGGACTCCCGAATCCCCTGGTGTTCAAGTCCAGAAGAGCAGGATTAGCATTTTAAGAGATCTCGCGCAGTCTCAATTCTGGTAGTGAAAGAACCATCCTGTGCGCTCTTACCTGTCTGCCGCCGTATGCCAAAATGGCTCTTGTCAAATCTTGGAGCGTGTGCAATTCAATCTGTAGCTTATTCCTTCTGTGTCTGAGGCCTTGCTGGCCACTCCTCCGTCCTCTTTGTTTCCATGATGGCTCTGCTAAATCTTCAGAGTAGAGAACCAGCGCACCAGTTTTTGTGCTGTAGGTTTTAGGAAGATACAGATCCCAGCAGCCCTTCATAAGCTGCCTCTCATTCAGTAATCTGCTGACATGGCAATAACCTTCACGAGACTTCCAGTTCAGATAGTCCTAGCATGGAAAAAATCAAAACATAGGATAGACTTTGCAGGGGGAAATAATCTTTCTCAGCCTGCAGTTGAGAGTATGTGGCTTACCAGATACACAGGAAATTATTCTTTGCTTATATGCTTACACCACTCTGGCCTTACTTAGTGAATTTAGGATTTGACCCAATGTGAACACTGAATTGTTTGCTAAGGTTTTACTCTATTCTTAAGGTACCTATACACTTACGGCAATGTGTAGTGTACAGACACTGCACGCCCAGCTAGTTTGGGTATAAATAGCAGTGCAGACAGTGAGTCATAGCTTAGACAAGTAGAGTAGAATAGAGTGCCCTATATGCCTGAACCCCCAGGACATATACCCTACACAGCTCTCTACATGCCCAAGCAGTGCCTCCCACGTCTACACTGTTATTTTTAGCAGTGTGGTGTCCTGCTGTCTCCTTGCTGCTGGAGCCTTTCACTGCCGTGTGTAGCTACACATGCTCTACACACCGCTGCAAGCATAGACAAGGCTTTACTGGGGCTGGACTATCACTGACGTTAGTGAGCACTTTCATTGACTTCTCATTGCCTGTATGAGGATTTGAGGACCAAAGCTCAGTCTTTTGTAGATGAAAAGTTAATAGAAATTTCCCTTTCGAAATGTGTGGGAACATTTTATGACACTTATTTTAGGACAAATCTTTAGGTGACAAATCTGAGGAACTGTCCCAGATTGAGGTGTCATTAGAGGAGGTTTTGGAACAAATTGATAAATTAAACAATAATAAATCACCAGGAATAGATGGTATTCACCCAAGAGTTCTGCAATTTCACATTTGAATTATTTCAGAACTACTAACTGTGATCTGTAACCTATCATTTAAATCAGCTTCTGTACCAAATGACTGGAGGATAGTTAATGTGATGCCAATTTTAAAAACGGCTCCAGAGGTGATCCTGGCAATTACAGGCCAGTGAGCCTTACTTCAGTACCAGCAAATTGGTTGAAATCATAGTAAAGAACAGAATTGTCAGACACATAGATGAACATAATTTGTTGGGGAAGAGTCAACATGGTTTTTGTAAAGGGGAATCATGCCTCACCAATCTACTAGAATTCTTTGAGGGGTCAACAAGCATGTGGACAAGGGGGATCCAGTGGATATAGTGTACTTAGATTTTCAGAAACTCTTTGACAAGGTCCCTCACCCAAAGGCTTTTAAGCAAAGTAAGATGTCATGGGATAAGAGGGAAGGTCCTCTCATGGATTGGTAACTGGTTAAAAGATAGGAAATAAAGGTTAGGAATAAATGGTCAGTTTTCAGAATGGAGAGAGGTAAATAGTGGTTTCCCCCAGGGGTCTGTACTGGGACCAGTGCTGTTCAACATATTCATAAATGATCTGGAAGAAGGGGTAAACAGTGAGGTGGCAAAATTTGCAGATGATACAAAACTACTAAGATAATTAAATCCAAAGCAGACTGCAAAGAGCTATAAAGGGATCTCTCAAAACCGGGTGACTGGACAACAAAATGGCAGATGAAATTCAGTGTTGATAAATGCAAAGTCCTTCACGTTGGAAAACATAATCCCAACTATACATATGAAATGATGGGGTCTAAATTAGCTGTTACCACTCAAGAGAGTGATCTTTAAGTCATTGTGGATAGTTCTCTGAAAACATCCACCCAATGTGCAGCAGCCGTCAAAAAAGTTAACAGAATGTTGGGAATCATTAAGAAAAGAATAGATAATAAGACAGAAAATATCATATTGCCGCTGTATAAATCCATGGTACGCCCACATCTTGAATACTGTGTGCAGATGTGGTCATCCCATCTCAAAAAAGATATATTGGAATTGGAAAAGGTTCAGAAAAGGGCAACAAAAATGATTAGGGGTATGGAACAGCTTCCATATGAAGAGAGATTAATAAGATTGGGACTTTTTACCTTAGAAAAGAGACAACTAAGAAGGGATATGATAGAGGTCTATAAAATCATGGAGAAAGTAAATTAAGAAGTATTATTTATTCCTCAGAACACAAGAACTAGGGGTCACCAAATTAAATTAAGAGGCAGCAGGTTTAATACAAACAATGCACAGGTCACACAATGCACAGTCAACCTGTGGAACTCCTTGCCAGAGCGTGTTGTGAAGGCCAAGACTATAACAGGGTTCAAAAAAGAACTAGATAATTTAATGGAAGATAGGTCCATCAATGGCTATTAGTGTCCCTAGCGTCTATTTGCCAGAAGCTGGGAATGGGAGACAGGGAATGGATCACTTTATGATTACCTGTTCTGTTCATTCCCTCTGGGGCACCTGGCATTGGCCACTGTCGGAAGACAGGATACTGGGCTGGATGGACCTTTGATCTGACCCAGTATGGCTGTTCCTATGTTCTTATGACCAACAGATCTAGTGGGCTGTGGAATGGGCTCAAGCAATGGTAATCCATAGCTTCAGATATTTCATACCAGATTAGACACTAACCCTAGCAAATGTAGAGGACTATCCTGTATTGGCAAGGAGCTTGGGCTGGATGAACTATTATCACTTTTTCATCTCTACTTTCTATGATTCAGCATAAAAAGTTTTTCTTAGAGTGTTTACATACCTTAAACAGTGATATTTATAGCAGAGTACTTATTGTGCTAAGAAAAGTGATGGGTATCAGTTGATAATCCTAAATTCTAAAGTCAGTGTTCACATTGATCCTTAATATAACATACCATCTCATTTTTTAAAGACGCTCCAAAATGAGAATCTGGATTAAAACCATATTGTGAACTATGTTAATTTTACTAGATCAGAACTCCAAATCCATTAGGATGAGAAGGCAGTTTCTTATACCAAAACAGTTTTTTTTCCAGTAGTAAATTGATGGTTTTGAAATGTAAAAACTACCTTACCAGTAATTAAAAACAATTGCAATTCATTACCTATTTATATTCTTAATGCCTTCCCTTTCTGTATTATCATTAAAATAATAACATCATTTCTTTGGGGCATGGGCTGTTTTAGCATTTTGTGTGTCTAGCATTCTGAATGTCTAGCACAATGGGGCTCTGATCCCATGCTAGTAAGATGACTTAACATACAAACAAGGCCAATTCTCCCCTCCTACACTCTGGTCCAAATCTACTGATGTAAATGGAATTGTGATGATGTAAATGAGATGAGATGAGAATTTGGGACAGATTTTGATTTCCATTACACTGGTGCAAACCTTGAGTAACTCAACTGCTTTCAGTGGAATTACCCCAGTGTAACTGAAATTAGATTATGACCCACACTCCTTAAAAAAATATTTTTCTGATTTGTAGTTGGTCACACTAAGGTAATTCTGAAGTCGAAGTGGCATAAGATCGGTGATAGGAATTCACTGTTTTAACTATAACTTTAATGTATATATTTTTAGCAAAGTGAATCTATGATTTTAGCTGCTGTAAAATTGCTTTGGATTGCGCAATTTCTGTAAGCTAAACAAAATATTATTTAAAAGCAGCACAGTAAACTTCAGCTATATGATTCTGATTCAGAACAACTCCATGCATATCCCAGAATTGACGTGTATGCCTAGTAACCGATTAGTCTAATATTCAACAAAAAAACAAAAACAAACAATAAGGATATTCCCTAAAGAATCTATTTCTTTATATTTAGGTTTCTTTCTCTGGATTTCTCAGTGCAAGTTTCTGTTTCTTTAACTTGCTTGCCAAGCATTCTGGTTCAGGATTCTCCAGTTTTAATTACAGCAGGCATACATACTTCTTAGGTTACTAAGGCATATTAATTTCAACAACAAATAAGATATCACTGAAAAAAATTCTGTCTCATTAACAGTTATTTCAATATTAGTTAAAATCACAGAACAGAAAATAACCATACAATCCATAATGGTTTGTTTGCTGCATTTTTGTAACCAGGACTCACCTCTGGTTCAAAGTGCACCTCCAATTTCTCCTGGGTTTTTTTGACCACCTGTCCAGTACCACGGCTTAATAGGGAGAGATTGGGCATTTTTCCTTAGTGACCTTTCATCTTGCCTCTAAAACTGTAAACTTGTTATCAGAGCAGTCTGCAAGAGAGCTTTGTAAACATGATCTTTGTTATGAAATATGATAATTTATAGATCAGCTCTTCCTTAATGTGCAGCTCCGAATAGCAAAAAAGCCTCCCTGGGTTTCCGGAGTCCTCAGTCTCCTTCACAGTTCTAAGTGGAGTCAAGTTACTTTTCTCCTGCCTGTTCTGTGCACTTGTTGTTCCTTCTGTTCTGGTTGCTTTGGTACATCTAGGGATTTGTGAAACACAACCATCCTTTTTATTGTGATCAGAGGTTGTTTGTCTGTCGCTATGGCAGCAAAAGGAAATTAAGTTCCTTAAACCAGCAAGAGAGAGAGTGTGAAAGAGCAGAGATATTCAAAGGCTCGGATTTCAAGGATGTGCTGCCGTGCAATAATCACCCCTAGCTGAAGGAATGACATTATCCTTCCAACAGCTTCTTTATTTTTTCTTCCCAGCAACCCCCAAACCTCCATTATTTGTAACCCTGGTGTTAATAGAGACAAAGAATTGTTAGAGCTGAAAGAGACCAATACCTGGGTCATTTAGTGTAACACTCATTACCCCCATGCTTGTGTCTGTGCAGGGCTCTGATGACTCTACACATCTCTGGTTCTCAGCCTTTTCCATACAGTGATCCTGTATTACAACAGGAAAACGTTTCAGGATCAACCTCCCAACTAGCCATAAAACAGAGAGGAGTTATGTGCCTCCCAGATCTGTTCATGACCCCAGGTTGAGAATCCAATCTCTCAATCAAAACTGAGATGACATTTTCCCTGCTCTGTGATCTGTCTGGGGTGTGTGTGTGTGTGCGTGTGCGCTCGCGAGCGAATCCTTAACCTCTTTATCTTTCATACAGGTGCAAGTTTCTGTTTCTTTAACTTGCTTGCTAAACTACCTAATTTGCCGTGAGCATTCAGGAGGAACAAGAGGGAAGGGAGTAACCATTTGATAAAAACATTTTCTGTTTGTACTAATGGGACATGCACTCTGGATAACCCAGTTAGTCCTGAAACCAGTATATTCTGTCAACTGCACTTCAGCATCAGTCTTGTAGAAGTGCTCCCTGCTGCCATGTGCAAAGATTTACAGCTGGCTACAGCCCTTCTACTTTCACCTTCATTTTATATAGTGCCTTTCATGCAACATATGGTCAAAGTGCTTTACACTATACAAACAGCAATAGAAAGTGTACAAATCAAATAAGCCTTCAAACAGAAGATCAGCTTTCCTGAACAGGCAGAAGTGGACCATTCCATGGCTGAATGGTAATAGACACAAATCTGCACTGGAACACCAGATCCAAATCCTCCCAAACTTGAGGTAAATTTGGTTCTAGATCCAGATGTGGTTCCATACTTCAGGACACAAAATATGTTGGGAAAATTCAGAGTTGGATCAGAATCTGTATCTGAATTCAAATCCAAACCTTGTGATTAATTTCCTACTTTGTCCTTCTATAGTAGTTTTCATCCATGGTTCTCCCAAGTGCTTTATAAACATCAATTAATGAAGTAAGATGGGTTTATATATACCTAACCTCTGGTATCAAAAGTCTTTGTGTCTGTGATTGGAATTTTTCTAATAGACATTGATGGTCACCTTAAATCTAAAAGGAATTTTTTTTTAAATTAAAGATGGGACTCTCCAATGTGTTATACCAGTTTTATGCCAGTGTAATTCCATTTATTTAAACTCTATTAAGTTACAGCAATAGAGATTCAGAGTAATGCAATGGTGTAGCAGATTCACAATCTGTAGCTCTACAGAGCTCTGAGTATCTTTTTAATTTATACCTGATTGCCTCTATCTCACTGAGGGTATGTCTACACTACGGGATTACTCCGAATTTACAGAGTTCGATTTTAGGCAACTGATTGTGTAAACTCGAGTGCATGCGGCCACACTAAGCACATTAATTCGGCGGTGTGCATCCATGTACCGATGCTAGTGTCGACTTCCGGAGCGTTGCACTGTGGGTAGCTATCCCATAGTTCCTGCAGTCTCCCCCGCCCATTGGAATTCTGGGTTGAGATCCCAATGCCTGATGGGGCAAAAAACATTGTCACTGGTGGTTCTCGGTACTGCCTCACCCCGCCCTCCATGAAAGCAACGGCAGACAACCGTTTCGCGCCTTTTTTCCTGGGTGAACTGTGCGGATGCCATACCACGGCAAGCATGGAGCCCGCTCAGCTCAAGACAGCAGTCATGAACATTGTAAACACCTCGTGCATTATCATGCAGTTTATGCTGAACCAGAACCTGAAAAAACAGGCGAGGAGGAGGCTGCGAGTGCAGCGCGGCGATGAGAGTGATGAGGACATGGACATGGACACAGAATTCTCTCAAACCGCGGGCTCCGGTGCTTTGGAGATCATGCTGTTAATGGGACAGGTTATAGCCCTGGAATGCCGATTCTGGGCCCAGGAAACAAGCACAGACTGGTGGGACCGCATAGTGTTGCAGGTGTGGGACGATTCCCAGTGGCTGCAAAACTTTCGCATGTGTAAGGGCACTTTCATGGAACTTTGTGACTTGCTTTCCCCTGCCCTGAAGCGCCAGAATACCAGGATGAGAGCAGCCCTCACAGTTGAGAAGCGAGTGGCGATAGCCCTGTGGAAGCTTGCAACGCCAGACAGCTACCGGTCAGTCGGGAATCAATTTGGAGTGGGCAAATCTACTGTGGGGGCTGCTGTGATGCAAGTAGCCAAAGCAATCACTGAGCTGCTGCTACGAAAGGTAGTGACTCTGGGAAATGTGCAGGTCATAGTGGATGGCTTTGCTGCAATGGGATTCGCTAACTGTGGTGGGGCGATAGATGGAACCCATATCCCTATCTTGGCACCGGAGCACCAGGGCAGCCAGTACATAAACCGCAAGGGGTACTTTTCAATGGTGCTGCAAGCACTGGTGGATCACAAGGGATGTTTCATCGACATCAACGTGGGATGACCAGGAAGGGTTCATGACACTCGCGTCCTCAGGAACACTAATCTGTTTAAACAGCTGCAGCAAGGGATTTACTTCCCGGACCAGAAAATAACCGTTGGGGATGTTGAAATGCCTATAGTTATCCTTGGGGACCCAGCCTACCCCTTAATGCCATGGCTCATGAAGCCATACACAGGCAGCCTGGACAGTAGTCGGAAGCTGTTCAACTACAGGCTGAGCAAGTGCAGAATGGTGGTAGAATGTGCATTTGGACATTTAAAGGGTCGCTGGAGCACTTTACTGATTCGCTCAGACCTCAGCCAAACCAATATTCCCATTGTTATTGCTGCTTGCTGTGTGCTCCACAATTTCTGTGAGAGTAAGGGGGAGAACTTTATGGCGAGGTGGGAGGCTGAGGCAAATCGCCTGGCCGCTGATTACGCGCAGCCAGACACCAGGGCGATTAGAAAAGCACACCAGGAAGCGCTGCACATCAGAGAAGCTTTGAAAAACAGTTTCATGACTGGCCAGGCTACGGTGTGAACGTTCTGTTTGTTTCTCCTTGATGAAAACCCACACCCTTGATTGACTCATTCCCTGTAAGCAACCCCTTCGATCACAGCTTGCTTTCAAAGGAAATAAAGTCACTATCGTTTAAAAATCATGTATACTTTATTAATTGATTATAAAAAGAGGGAGAGAACTGACAAGGTAGCCCGGGTGGGGTTTGGGAGGAGAATAGGAGGGAAGGAAAAGGCCACTTCAAAAGTTCAAAATAATGACAGCCTTTTGCTTGGGCTGTCCACTGGGGTGGAGTGGGCGGGTGCACGGAGCCTCTCCCCCCCGCCCGCATTCTTACACGTCTGGGTGAGGAGGCTGTGGAACATGGTGAGTGGGGAGGGCGGTTATGCAGGGGCTGCAGCGGCACTCTGTTATCCTGCTGCCGTTCCTGAAGCTCCACCAGATGCTAGAGCATGTCAGTTTGATCATGCAGCAGCCCCAGCATTGCATCCCACCACCTCTCATCTCGAGCGTCTCTCCTCTCCTCACGTTCGTCCCTCATGGCCTCACGTTCACTGGCAGCTTTCCTGTACTGGGATAGGGTGTCCTTCCACTCATCCAGATGAGTCGCGGGTCGATTGCATGATTTCCGAGAACATTTAGTCTCACGTGCGTTTTTTTTCGCCACTTTATCTGAGATAGCCTTCGGGAAGGAGGAGGGAGGCTTGAAAAATGTGCAGCTGCGCGAGGGGAAAAATGGGAGAGAAGTATTTAAAAAGATACATTTTACAGAACAATGCTTATACTCTTTCATGATGAAAAACACTATTCACGTTACATAGCACATGTGATTTCGGTACAAGGTTGCATTTTGCATCTTAATATTGAGTGCCTTTGGCTTTGGTGTTAGAGATCACAGACGCAGGTCCGGGCAACAGAATTCGGCTTGCATGCAGCCATGGTAAGCCATTGTCTTTCGGCTTCTGCAACCTTCCTAAAAGCAGCGCCCTCCTTTCCCACATACCAAGCAAAGCCCGTTGAGTGCTGCGGTTTTCCTGTTAACGTGCAGCAGCAGAAACCAAACTAACCCCCGCCCCACCATCCAATTCTCTGGGATGATCGCTTTATCCCTCCCCCCACCATGTGGCTGGTATCGGGGAAGATCCCTGCTAGCCAAACGCAAAAAGTTCAGCGCCAATCCCTCCCCTCCCCTCCCCCCGCTTGGCTAACTGCAGGGAAGGATTTATTTTCAGCCACAGGCAAACAGCCCAGTAGGAATGGCCACCTCTGTCCCCTTAATTAAATGCCCGTATTTCAACCAGGTTACCATGAACGATATCACTCTCCTGAAGATAACACAGTGAGATAAAGAACGGATATTGCTTGAATGCCAGCAAACACCAGGACCATACGCTGCCAGGCTTTGTCATGCAATGATACCAGATTACTTGCTACTAGCATGGCGTGGTCAAGTGTCCTACCATGAAGGACGGAATGAGGCTGCACTGCCCAGAAACCTTCTGCAAAGGCTTTTGGAGTACCTCCAGGAGAGCTTTATGGAAATGTCCCTGGAGGATTTCCGCTCCATCCCCAGACAAGTTAACAGACTTTTTCAGTAGCTGTACTGGCCGCGAATGCATCCCAAGTCATCAGGGCAAATTAATCATAGAATCATAGACATTTAAAAAACGCTTGCTTTTAAACCATGTTTTATATTTACAAAGATACACTCACCAGAGGTCCCTTCCATGGCTTCATGGTCTGGAATAATGCCTCGGGAGGGTACTTCAATCAGGCTGAGAAAAAGATCCTGGCTGTTGGGGAGAACGGAGTGCTGTGTGCTCTCCGCAAGCTCGTCCTCATCCTCATCCTCCTCATCTTCCCTGTCCGCAGAATCCTCAGGCATGGCTGAGATTACCCCCTCCCTGGAATCCACGGTCAGAGGTGGGGTAGTGGTGGCAGCCCCCCCTAGAATTGCATGCAGCTCAGCGAAGAAGCGGTATGTCTGTGGCTCTGCCCCAGACCTTCTGTTTGCTTCTTTGGTTTTCTGGTAGGCTTGTCTGAGCTCCTTAACTTTCACACGGCACTGATCTGAGCCCCTATTGTGGCCTCTCTCCATCATGCCCTTGGAGATTTTTTTCAAATGTTTTTGCATTTCATCTTTTGGAACGTAGTTCTGCTAGCATGGAATCCTCTCCCCATATAGTGATTACATCCAGTACCTCCCGTACGGTCCATGCTGGTGCTCTTTTTCGATTCTCGGACTGCATGGTTACCTGTGCTGATGAGCTCTGCGTGGTCACCTGTGCTCTCCACACTGGGCAAACAGGAAATGAAATTCAAAAGTTCGCGGGGCTTTTCCTGTCTACCTGGCCAGTGCATCCGAGTTCAGATCGCTGTCCAGAGCAGTCACAATGGTGCACTGTGGGATAGCTCCCGGAGGCCAATACCGTTGAATTGCAGCCACACTAACCCTAATTCGAAATGGCAATGTCGATTTTGGCGCTACTCCCCTCGTCGGGGAGGAGTACAGAAATCGATTTTAAGAGCCCTTTATGTCGAAGTAAATGACTTCGTTCTGTGGACGGGTGCAGGGTTAATTCGGTTTAACGCTGCTAAATTCGACCTAAACTCGTAGTGTAGACCAGGCCTGAGATAATGACTTTCCCAAGAGATTTGCTTGGAAAAACCAACTATCTTGTCCTTCATTGAAGCTAATGTATCTGCGGTACTTAAAGCATATACTTAGCATGACACACTCGATTCTGAGTGGATGAAGCTGTATCTTTCAAAAAGGAAGTATGGCCTGATAGCGCTGCCTATGAAGGTTGGTCACCACTTTCCATTATAAGAGACTGTTTTCATTGCTTATACATTTCACAAACTAACCATTTGGGCTGAAATTTTGCTCACTGGATTTCTGCCTCAGGCTGGGTTATTATTTATTTATTTTTTCTAATTTCGGCCAAAACAGTTGAGCTGTTTCAGAGAATGAGGCTACTGAAAAATGTTCTTTGAGAGTCTCTAGAGCCTGTTACTTGGGAATGGGTACTTCAAATTTGACAGAAGGGTGGCATTTGTGTTAGAGATGTGCCTTTTGCAATTCTTGTGAAAATCTGCCCAATATAGCCTTTGAAAAATTGTAGTTGAGATCAAGTGAGGAGCCCAGGGACAGACTGGGACTAGAAGGGGAAGGAGACTGGGACCCTGGGGACAGGGGGAAGGAGCCAGCAAGTGAGGGGAGAAAGGTTAGATGAGGAGCCAGATGTGGGGAGAGGATTGAGAGAGTGGAACAAGGAGTCAGCAGACGACTCTGAGGCTGGACGAGGAGACCGAGGAGGAGATTGGGGTTGGAAGCCTGTGGGGATAGTGAATGTGGCTGGGGGAGAGGCTACTGGTGGACCATGGTGGGGAAGAGAGACAGATTGAATGAAAAGCGGGGTGGGGGGGGGAGGCGCTAACTAACTGAGCAAAGAGAGGTGACTGGGATGAGAAGCCTAAGGAGTGGAGACAGGAACTGGTTAGGTGAGGGGAACAGGACTGGAACTGAGAGCCAAGGGTGGGAAAGAGACAGGCCTGGAACAGGGACAGATTGGATGGGTTGAGGCTAGCATGACCAGACATCCCAATATTATTAGGATGGTTCTGATATTAGGGGCTTTGTCTAATATACACAGCTACACCCACACACAAAAAAGGGCCCCAATTTTTCACACTTGCTATCTGGTCACCGTAGTTGAGGTAGAAGCTTGCGGGGAATGGGAATATGAGTCTGTGTTCACTAATGAACAGCCCCCTCCAGAGCCTGGAATGGAACTCAAGCTTCCTGAGTCTCACAATTCCTCTGCTGTCAGCAAATATCGGTAAAATCCACTCGCAAAGTGTCCCTTCCTCTCTAGAACGAGCCCACATAGAGGATGACAACCTACTACTGCTATCAGTTACCCTGTTAGCTCTAGTGGCAGAGGTCTGGGCAGTGGATTTAAGGATTCCAACCAGGGCTGGCTCCAGGCACCAGTTTGGCAAGCAGGTGCTTGGGGTGGCCATTCCGGAGAGGGGCGGCAGGTCCAGCTATTCGGCGGCAATTCGGCAGATGGTCCCTCACTCCCGCTCAGAGCGAAGGACCTTCTGCCGAATTGCCACCGCAGATCGCGATCGCGGCTTTTTTTTTTTTTTTTTGGCTGCTTGGGGCGGCCAAAACCCTGGAGCCGGCCCTGATTCCAACTCTGCTGATTACCCATGTGGATGTCAATATGATGCCACATGATGGAATTTTTGTTTTTTCAGTTTGCCTTTTTACAAGCCTAGGAAATTATACGCAAAAAGACTATGTGAAAAGAACATTATTCAAGTTGCAAAGTCAAGCACTCGAAAGTTAAGAAATGACAAAATTAAGGTTGCCTGTACAATGTTAACTCCGACCCCTTGCATGTATATGTTATGATACAGTCTTTTAATTACACAATCACATGCTGTTTTTTCCACAGGACGCTGCCTTATACAGTTCAGAGAATGGAGGTGCTCACTTAATGAGAAGCTATGCAATATTTTGTTTTCTTATTGTTCAGTGTGAGGTCTCAGGCCTTATTTACTGAACACTGTTGAACACTGAACACTGTTGAACCCTGATCTGAAGGCAGAATTTTTAATGTTCTCATGGGCTTTTCTATGGGTCTCATCACTATAATGTGTGAGTGCTACGCAACACCTCTGTGAGGTGAGGGGGTAGTATTATCACCATTTTACAGATGAGGAACAGAGGCACACAGAGATTAGGGGCAAAAGCATTCACTGATTTTTGGGTGCCCAATTTGAGACTCGTAAGACCTGATTTTTCAGAGTAGTTAGCATTATATAGCACTTTCGATGTTCAAATCACAGCTCCTCTTGACTTTACTTGCAGCAGTGATTGCTCAGCACTTCTGCAAATCAGCCCCCCACGGCCTCAGGTCAGGCACCCAGAAACACAAACAATTATTGACCATCTGTAAAAAGTCTGCTGTAAGTGACTTGCCCAGCTTCACATAGGAAGCAGGGATATAATCCAGTTCACCAAGGCAGCATTCAACTGTCTTACCCATGAGACCATTCCTTTGTCCTGCAATCCCTGCCTCTTTCTCTACACACCTTTCAACTTCTGCACCAAACAAAGCAGAGATCCTGCAGGTAAGTCTCCTTCACCGCACAACCCTGATTCATCCCCAGAGCAGTTCCATCCTATGGCATTGCATACCCAGAAGGGGGCTAAATTAAGATTGGGGAGGGATAGCTCAGTGGTTTGAGCATTGGCCTGCTAAACCCAGGGTTGTGAGTTCAATCCTTGAGGGGGCCACTTAGGGATCTGGGGCAAAATCAGTACTTGGTCCTGCTAGTGAAGGCAGGGGGCTGGACTCAATGACCTCCAGTTCTAGGAGAGGGAGATCTCCATTAATGTATTTATTTTATTTATTTATTTATTGCACAGGGAACCTTAATTCTGGCATTTGTTAACTTTTGAGAGCTTAACTTTGCCAACTTAATGTTCTTTTAACATCATTTTTGATGTGTGATTATGTATAATTTGGGGCGATATGTCTGTAGTCTTTGACCAGGGCAGATTAGAACATTGTGGAAGGTTGATAGCCATGCTCAAGCTTTCATCTCACTCTCTGACCTGATATTATAATGCATCTGTAATGTCTTTGTGACACTAGGGCCAAGTTCCACACTACAAACTTACTTTGGTATAACTATGGCCTTGGCTACACTGGCGCTGTACAGCGCTGCAACTTGCTGCGCTCAGGGGTATGAAAAAACACACCCCGAGCGCAGCAAGTACAGCGCTGTAAAGCACCAGTGTAATCAGAGCCTGCAGCGCTGCACGCTCGCTCGCAGCGCTGCAAGCTATTCCCCGCGGAGAGGTGGAGTATGTACAGCGCTGCAAGAGCTCTCTCGCAGCGCTGGTGGCGCAACTACACTCACACTTCACAATGCTGTCAAGTCCCAAGTGTAGCCAAGGCCTATGTCACTAGGGGACGTGAAAAATCCCTCCCTCCCCCCGAGCAATACTGCCCTAACCCTCGGTCAACATAGCTACTGCCTCTCATGTCAGTGGATTAACTATGCCCACCAGAGAATCTCTCCTGTCTCCTGCTGCAGCTTTTTAGGCGTAGACCCACCCTGAGACTGGATTAGTGGCCTGCAACCATATCGTCTCATCCTGTGATTCTGTCAGAGCTTACAAACAAAGCAGCAGCTCAATACCCTTGATGAGAGATCTCCAAAGGAGGCTTATATGCTACCAGAAGTCGTGGTGTTGATGCAGTAATTGGCACTTTCCTTCCAAGTCCCTGCTAAACTAGTGTACCAGAATGGCTTCCTGGGTCGCTGTGCTCTCTTTGGGATGACATATAGACCACATGTAATCACTGAAGATCGTATGCGATTTTTTTATGAGACAGTTTTTAGCTGTGACATGCTGCCAAATTCTTACTTGGATAATTATATTCTGCCTATTGAAATTCAAGTAGATATGGTATTCTTCACTTCCTAACCTAAATGGTTGTGCACTGTTGCTGTTCACTGTTATTTTTTAAATGCTTTATTTAAAAACAAGGATTACATAGCTATTTAAAAAGCAACAGAGGGTCCTGTGGCACCTTTGAGACTAACAGAAGTCTCAAGTGCCACAGGACCCTCTGTTGCTTTTTACAGATTCAGACTAACATGGCTACCCCTCTGATACTTCATAGCTATTTAAAACACTGTAAAACAGTTGTATTCCATCATACAGATGATGTGCAGTAGGGATGGGTGCAACGATCCTTGTACATGTATGTATGTGTGTTCATACATATAATATCTCAAATCTTGAAGTCTTTACTCAGAATTTAGTTAGACCTTACTCGGGTATCTCCCACAACAGGGACCTTTTCTAGATCAGGACAGAACAGCAACTGAATTAGGACCTCAGGGTTTGGCCCATAGCTGATAAAGCACTTGGGAATCCTTTGGGATGTAAAAGTGCTATATAAATGCAAAGTGTACTTTTTAGTACTGCAATATGCTTTATATATACTGCTGCTTAAAAAGCTGTTCTATCCCTACAACAGATGTACAATGTGGCCATGCAATAGTTGTTAATAGTGAAGGGGATTCTGCTTTCCTGTGTGATGAATGACAGAGTTAATATTGTAGGCCTCACTGAACCCACAAGCAATGCTGACTGTTGTACAAGTCTGTCGCATCTTACACGCATTTAACATGCGCAATTTCAACTTTACGCGGAGGGCAAAAACCAAAAAAAAAAAAAAGAGAAAAACAACAGTTTTAATTAATACTATACCCGTAGTGCGGGCGATTTCGCCCACCATTGAACTCAATGGGGTTTTGGCTATACGTGGTTTTCGCTTCACGCGCTAACCGCGGAACGGAACCCCCGCGTAAGATGAGACAGACCTGTATGTTTAGCTATCCCTAATGAAGTATTTACCACTCTTGAAACCACACATGCCTTTTTGTGGTCTTTGCTCTTGCATAACAGACTATTGCTTCATTCACTACACTGGCTGCCTCTTGGTTTGTGGCTTGAGTTTAAGATGTTGGGGCCAAATTCATCCCAAGTCTAACTTGGTCATCTTCACGGGAGTTAAACCAGGGATGTGTTTGGACCTCTGTGTTTAATGTTCAGTACCCTCAAGAGAATAGGCCTGATGCTTCACTAACTTAGTCATTTACACTTGTACAAAGTCAATGCAAAACAGGGGTGAACTGTTACCATGCTGATCTAGTAGTGTTGTACCCCCATTTGTGCCAGTGTAAATTACCACACATTCCCAAGGTGTAAGGCAGTAAAGAATCAGAACCAATGTGTGTAGTTTCTTGAATTCTGTGGGTTCTTCTGTTCCTAGTCCAGTGAGAGTAGGATTTCTAGTCTTGAGGGGCTTGTAGCGACCAAATGGATGGTGCCCTGTATTTCCTTCTATGCCCAAATTATGTGCAATTTCTCCCCTCCGGACCGTGGTTATTGCACAGTTAGCCACCTTTTCATTTCTTTAATCAAGTTTTATTTCTTTCAAGTGAATTGCAGTTTGCAGTGTGATTGTAGCCATGTTGGAGCCAGGATACTAGGGAGACAAGGTGGGTGAGGTAATAATCTTTTGTTGGTGAAAGAGAGAAGGTTTGGAGCTTGCACAGAGCTCTTCTTCAGGTCTGGGAAAGGTGTCTCAGCTAAACACAAGATGGAACAGATAAGGAGTTAACACATGTTTCAAGAGACCATGCAAGGTGAAGTGAGCAGTTAACACCTCTGCCCCTTGTAGGAGAAAGGAGGGTTAGTGAGTTACAGCTTGTTGTGATGAGTCATAAATCCAGTGTCTTTATTAAGTCCATGATTTTTGGTGTCTAGCACAGTTATGAATTTAAGTTCCCAGGCTCTCTAATATCCTGGGACCAACACGGCTACAACAACACTGCATACCTAGGTAATAGCACAGGCAACCATAGGGAAAGTTTCCCCACCAATTTCTAGGGGTGAGACGGTAACAAAGTTATTATACCCATGCACTCCTTGGTCTCTCTGATAAGACTGCCAACAAAAGGGATGCTTAGCGTCAGTTACAGTGGTGAGTTTTGTGTTGTGAATATGTAGGGCTTGAGTCTCTGTTCCTGCCAAACTGTGCTAGGTGCAGGAATGGGAGTGAACTTTAAACCACTTTTGTTTTGCTCTCTTTTTCTTGGGCCAACCAAGGTCATGCTGAAACCCTGGAGTAAGTTAGTGTGGTCCAAGGGCTACTTCAGATGGCTATGGTCATGAAGGGTGCTTTCCAGCAGGTGGAGCGTAATGTAGATATAACTATGCCCCTCGTCCCCAAGCCACAGGCACCTACGCTGGGGACTGAGTAGAGCTGTTATGCCGCTGCTTTGCAGTTGAGGATCCTCCTGCACCAGTTCTCCAGTGGCTCCCGGTGTCCAAAATCTTTGCTGCCCTTTTGTGCTGCTGCAGTAATGTGACGACGCAATAATGCAGTCAGGCCCGTGCCCTTTGAAAATGTCTGTGTCCAATCATTGCCACACTCAGAACTATCCACTCTTCGAAATGAACTGCTTCAAAATGGGGCAGAAGGCTCCCATGTTTGAAAAAGCTTTGGTTTCCGAACCATGATGTTAGTTTAGTATTAGTCCTTACAGTTTGACATATGGTAGGCATGATTTTTAATTAAAGCCTTCAGCTGTGTTTTACTGTGCAAGCAGCAGAGCACCGTGGAATTTACATTAAGAAAAATATACTATCAATATCATACAGGATTGTCTAGTAATCAGAGTGGAAAGCCAACTTAGAAACAAACTGGCAGCTGATCAGATAAAAATTCAAATTGGTAACATTTGTGTTGGAAACCAAGCCAGATCTGGGAAAAGCTGAATCCAAGCTATTCTATTCCTCTTGCAGAGGAACTGAGTTGTGAACACTGTAACATCAGAGCTAATGTGGAACACCTTTTACATAAAGAAGGTTAGTAATGGGATAGGGTTATCTCTAGATTTATTTGATTGTTCCCCCTACTGTTTATATCTGTTTAAAATTAAATGTTGTTTTGAAGAGAAGTTGCCCAATCATGTATGGTTTATTTTTGTTTTTTAAACTCTCTGTCAGTCAGATACCGGAGGTGTTAATTTTTTCCCTTTTTGTTCTTTTGGCTCAGTATGATCGAATAGGGAGATACTGGCAAATGCTTGGGCTCTTCACACAGTTTTCTAACAGACTACCACCTTCCTGATCCATTGTGTGAGCTCTGCCAGGTACTGAAAGAGTTAACGGTATCTTTCAGGCCTCAACCACCAAATGCACTCAGTCCAGCACTCACATGGTTTGTATTCTTACACGGCTGGAGTGGTGTGTTCATAGCATCTGGTTCCTTGGCAACAGCTTTCATTGGCTCAATCAAAGCCTTTTCTTCTTAAGAAAGCTCCCACTGTGACACCCCACCACCACCACTAATCACCATCTTAACTCAGAGTTTAAGAGGCAGCTGGTATGAAAAATAGTGCTTGTGAATGTGAGAAGATTAAGAGGCTATCTTTATATAGTACACCTGCCCCAGACAGTGCATTTACTGGTTTGTACTGGGTACACTGGAAGGTATCTGGTTTTCTACTGGAAGAGGTATAGGGTCAGCACCTAAAGAGTCCCCTTAGGAATAATCTGTTAGGCACAAATCCATAAGCCTTTGTGTTTAGTGAATAGTCATTTCCTGTTTTTAGCTCGCGTGGTGTCAGGCCTCTCTGCTATTGACAAGGGGCAGTAGTGGGATGCAGGGGAGTGCACAATAAAATCCATATTGTCAAAGTCTTGTCCCCTGACAAGAAGGAAGCAGGAAGATGAAATCTCGCAACATGTGAACTGGAGAACAATGGGAATAAAAAGTTCCCATTAAGCCACTTCAAGGGCTTCATGTAATGGGATTTCTGGCACTTCAGAGGTTGCATAGAAGTTGAAAAAGCCTCTATTGGAGGCACAGACATACCCCCTATACTTTCTAGTGTCTGGCGTTCATACTGGAGCCCTGATTAATAAACATGGCAATTAACACTCCCTTCACCAGGCTTCCCTGGGAAGAATTATTTTGGCCTAATTGACTAGAAGTTTAAAAGGGAAATTTCCCTTATTTTCCCAGGCCTTATTCCACAGCCTTGGAGACTGCCTCATCATCCACGACCCTCGGAGACAGTTGCACTCCACAGATACGATGCAGCTGGAGACACCTGGTATCAGACTTAAAACCTGGGCTGTGGAAGGGCGGAGCATTTTCAGCATTGGGACCCCTGTTCCGAAACTCCCTGCCAGAGAAGAAAAGACTGAAACTAAACCTGCTTTGATTGGATCTAAATATAAACCCCACCCTCTGGATACAGCCTTTCCCTAGGAACATCACCCACTTAAAAGATAAAATGAATCCACATGTTCCATTGAATATGGGGAAAGAAGGGAGGAAAACTCCTTTTGGGACAAGTTATGCTTTGTATTTATTACTGCTCTTTGGCACTGAGATGCTAGGGCGATAGGTACCTTAGAAAGAAAAAAGGAAGAACAGTCTGGGGACTAAATTATTGAACTGGGGCTTGGGAATCTGGGTTCAAGTCCCTGCTCAGCCACAGACATTCTGTGTGATTTGGGGGAAGCCACTTAATCTCTGTGGCCTCAATTCGCCCTTTAGTTAAATTGTAAAATCTTTAGGCAGGGACTATTATTTTGTTCTATGTGGGGACAGTGCTGAAGACAGTGGGGTCCAGTTCCCTGACTGGGGCTTCTAGATACGTGTGAATACAAACTATTAAGTGTAGTAATAATAATAATAATAATCTGTAAAATGAGGATAATGCTCCCTGAACTCACAGGCACGTTGTGGGGATAAACTCATTAATATATGAGAGATATTCAGATACTACAGAGCCGAGAGCCACAGAAAAGCCTGTACATATTTTAAAATATATTTTAGAGGAAGAAATTCAAAAGCTATAAACAACTGGCAATAGCAGCAATGAATTAAGTTATGCACGTGGCAGGTATGTTGTTTTTAGTCACTTCTAACTTTATGAACCAAATTTCTTCACACATATTAAAGATGTGTGTCCTCCCTGAGAGATGAGCTCATGGCAAGTATTGGAAGTTTAAAAACTAACCTGTTTTGACCATGACATTTTTTTAATTTAGTGCACTTGCTTTTGAGGCAGTGAGCTATTCTTTTCTGAAGGTTTTATCAAAACGTTTGAACCGTTTTCAAGCATGGAAGGAGTGTGAGTATAGGGGGAGGAATACAGCTTTTCTTCTGAGAAAAAAATAGTGACCTTTTTTGACCAGCTCTAGGGCCTCAGGAGAAAGTGATGACAACTTGGAATTCAGCAAGGGTCCTATTCCCTGGATTGTAGATGTGCCTTTCATTGGTCCAGTGAAAATCAGATTTGGTTTGCCTAAGTTTTATAAGAGTTCAGGAAACATACTTTATGTTTGCACACTGGATTATGGAATGTTGGGAGAGCCTATGCATATAGAAAATGAGTAGTGCCCTACCAAATTCATGGCCATGAAAAATGCATCACAGACCGTGAAATCTGTTTTTGTGTGTGTATTTTTACCCTATACTATAGATTTCATGGGGGAGACCAGCATTTCTCAAACTGGGGGTCCTGACCCAAAAAGAGATTGTGGGGGAGTTGCAAAGTTATTGTAGGGGGATCATGGTATTGCCACCCTTACTTCTGCACTGCTTTCAGAGCTGGGTGGCCGGAGAGCAGCGGCTGCTGGCCAGGCGCCTAGCTCTGAAGGCAGCGCCCCGCCAGCAGCAGCGCAGAGGGGTGGCAATTCATACCATGCCACATTTACTTCTGTGTTGCTGCCTTCAGAGCTGGGTGGTCCAAGAGTGGTGCCTGCTGGCTGAGGGCCCAGCTCTGAAGAAAGTAGTGCAGAAGTAAGGGTGGCAATACCATACCATGCCATCCTTACTTCTGTGCTGTTGCTGGTGTTCACAGCCGGGCTCCCGCTGCTCTCCAGCTCTCCAGCAGCAGCACAGAAGTCAGGGTGGCAATACCAAGACTCCCCTACAATAACCTTGTGACCACCCCCCAACTCCCTTTTGGGTCAGGACCCCTACAGTTACAACACCATGACATTTCAGATTTAAATATCTGAAATTGTGAAATTTATTATTTTTAAATCCTATGACCGTGAAATTGACCAAAATGGACCGTGAATTTGGTAGGGCCCTAAAAATGAGCAAAAGTTTCCACTGGAGAGATTGTCTCAAGATTCTGTTGAATGTGCAGATGTGTGCTTAACAAAGTGCAATGTACAAATGGTCTGTGAAGGTGTGTATGGACAAGATAGCTGAAGATACACATGGAGTTCTGCCTCCTTCCTACACAATAGCTGGGGATATATATGGAGGGAGGCAGGGCTCTGAAAAATCTGAGGCTTTCTTCCATGTGATATAGAAAGATATGTAAAAAGAAGAACAGGAGTACTTGTGGCACCTTAGAGACTAACAAATTTATTAGAGCATAAGCTTTCGTGGACTACAGCCCACTTCTTCGGATGCATATAGAATGGAACATATATTGAGGAGATATATATACACACATACAGAGAGCATAAACAGGTGGGAGTTGTCTTACCAACTCTGAGAGGCCAATTAAGAGAAAAAAAACTTTTGAAGTGATAATCAAGCTAGCCCAGTACAGACAGTTTGATAAGAAGTGTGAGATATGTATGGATTGAAGCAAAGGCTTTTGCCTCACTGATTGCACATAATGTGCAATACAGAGCCTTCTAGTGCTGTGTAATAAATGGTTAAATATGGTGAAATTTCTTTGTTTAAAAAGTAGGAAATACTAAACAAAAAAGCTATTTTAAAAGAACTTTCTGGTTACAAAATGAAGCACTCAAAAGCACTCACAAAAGCCTGTGTAACCTTAACTCCTCTCCCTTTTAATCACAGTGCATACACACAAATCTTTAATTACTTGATCCAATGTGTACCATTTATCTGCTGGACCCTCTGCTTCTTCAAGGGGTGAAATTCAGAAAACCAGCAAAAGCACTGCTTAAGTCCTACTTATGCCCTGTTTTGAAGGCTGAAGTAGGATCTAAGTGGTGCATACGCTGTGGGCCGGCCTTCTGCAAAAGGTTGAATTCCACATTCAGTGCACCCATGGCAGGGTTGTGTAGAGTCCAGAGCAATCCAGCCTTGTTCAGTGCACTAGTTTTATGGCATGTCATGAATGCGGCTTGTGTCTGTAGCACCCTTGCTCAACTCATTGAAGAAGTTGTGGTATGAATAAAGGCAGAAGTCTCCTGGAAGAACAGTCCTAGAACTGGATTCTTTTCCTGCCTCTTCCACAGGCTTTCTATTTGGCTTTAGGCAAGTCACTCAATATCTCTTTCTCTGAAATGAGGATAATACTCCCTCACATCACAGCCATGTTGTGAGAATAAATGTATCAATTTTTGTGGGGTATTCAGATACTGATGATGAGCACTACAGAAAAATCTATAAAGAACAGGAAAATTCCCTTATTCTGAGCATGGTTTGTGTGATTTGCAGTAATTGAGGCATGGGCTACATACTGAACAATTTGAACTAAAAGAAATATTGAGCAGCTGCCTTATTCCTTGAGTATGGTCTATCCCGTGCACTGAATAAGTGGCTCCTGTCCAAGAAATATTCTGCAACACGTGATCATATAATTAAAGACGGCATTATAATACTTACACACAAGGAGCAGAGTTAAGTTATATGCAGGGCCAGTGCAAGGAAGTTTCGCGCCCTAGGCGAAACTTCCACCTTGCGTCCCTCCCCCCACCCCAGGGAGCCATGCAGCAGCTCTCTGCCTCCTCCCTGAGCACGCCGCCCCCGCTCTAATTCTCCTCCCCTCCCAGGCTTGTGGCTCCAAACAGCTGATTGGCGCCGCAAGCCTGGGAGGCGGGAGAAGTGGAGCAGCGACTGCACACTTGGGGAGGGAGTGTAGGAACGCTGTAAAAAAAAAAAAATCTTGGCGCCCTAGGCAACCGCCTAGTTTGCCTTAATGGTTGCACCAGCCCTGGTTATATGGGAATTTTTGTCACTTCCCAACTCTTGACATTTTTCAACCTTAACATTTTTTTTATAATGTAGTTTGTTGTATGGAACACATTATATAGATCAAACATTGTGCCTGAAGGTTTAAATACAAGTATGAAGACAAGGTCCCTGCCTCACAGACTTTACAATCAAAGGGTCTGTTCCCATTCCCATGAATTTAATTAATGTCTGATCAGGTCTTAAATAATGTAATGACAGTTTTGACAGCAGTGACTCAAGCCAGTAATGATTTAGGATATAAATCAATAATCTGGCTTCTATGGGGCTTAAAACTGCAAACATATTTTTTCTGCACTTTCTCAGCTTTGTATAATCTTCTACCCTGTGGGAAATACTTTGCCTTTCTGCTGAATTTGGTCCTTAGTACATCACGCACCTGACAAATTAGTAATCAATATAGGAAGGAGGCAGTCACCACCCCTACTTTAAACGCACTGGCATGTCTTTATATTACTGGCAGTGGTGTTAGAACAATTTTTATAATGAGGGTGCTGAAAGCCATTGATCAAAACTGTGAACCCTGTGTATGATGGAAACCATTTCTAGCAAGGAGGTGCTGCTGCACCCCCAGCATGCCTAATTCCAGCACCCCTGATTACTGATAAATATATGGACCGTGGCCCTGATGGAAAAGCAAAATCAATTTCCACCCCATTCTTGGGCAAGAACTTCTGAATTAAATCTAGTTATGTAAAAAACTGCATCTCTTTTTTCTAAGACTTTGGAATATCTCAGACCCCTATCCCCAGAGACTGTTTGGTTTTCTGAATTTTTCTTTTTAAAACATTTCCTGTCCAAAATACCAAATCTGTTCTTCTTTCCACTGCTGTAGAAAAAATATATTTCAATCCCGCCAACGTTATTTTGAGAATATCATCAGTTCTGCATTAGAATTCTCAATAAGCCCATTGGCACTGCAAAATGGCTAAGTTCCAGCATATCACTGTGCTGCATACAGCCAAACCATGAGAATTGATAGGACTGAAATCAAGCCGAGATCACAGACCTAGGCGGCAGTGGAAAATGGACTCCTTGAGTTGCCTCCGGAATTTGAGTTCTTGCCTGAACTTTTCCGCCCTTCATTTTAGAAAACAGCAGGAATCAACGCTTTCACAGTAGGAGTCAATTAGAGAAACCCAAATTATTGCCATTCGAAAAAACAATTATTTCTTTTTCACTCTCACAGAAACTTATCATGAACTAAAAGCCAGAACTAATTAAATGATCTGATAGCATAAATCCTATTAGAAGTGTTTCATCTGCCTTAATTAATTCCTGTCTGAAATCATAGCTGCTTTTAGTAAATTCTGAATCTTTTTTTTTTTTAAACAGCTTCAATTTATATCTCTCTCCAAGACTGATAAGATTCTCACTCTCAGCAGATAATGTGAACATGTTTACAGAACTATTTATTTCTAGGAGGAATGTCCACACTAGAATGGGCCTAAGGTTTAATGTATGAAAGATCCTTCACAGGTCAGAAAAGGGACACTGTAGCTGCTTCTGAAGGAGTTAAACAGTTAGACAAACCAAACCAGGCAAATGCATTGTAATCCCTTAAAACAGTGTTTCCCAAACTTTGGATGCCGCTTGTGTAGAGAGAGCCCCTGGCGGGCCGGGCCAGTTTGTTTACGTACCGCGTCCGCAGATCCGGCCGATCGCGGCTCCCACTGGCCGCGGTTCGCTGCTGGAAGCGGTGCGGGCCGAGGGACATACTGGCCGCCGCTTCCAGCAGCTCCCATTGGCCTGGAGCAGCAAACCGCGGCCAGTGGAAGCCACGATCGGCCGAACCTGCGGACGCAGCAGGTAAACAAACCACCAGGGGCTTTCCGTACACAAACAGCATCCCAAGTTTGGGAAACACTGCCTTAAAACATGGTAGAGCCACAGTGGGTTGACCCACTGATTCAAAACTATTCAAGATAGTTCAATCTCAGGCAGACTGCGAAGAGCTACAAAAGGATCTCTCAAAACAGGGTGATTGGGCAACAAAATGGCAGATGAAATTCAGTGTTGATAAATGCAAAGTAATGCATGTTGGAAAACATAATCCCAACTATACATATAAAATGATGGGGGTCCGAATTTGCTGTTACCACTCAAGAGAGAGATCTTGGGGTCATTGTGGATAGTTCTCTGGAAACAGCCACTCAATGTGCAGCAACAGTCAAAAAAGCAAACAGAACGCTGGGAATAATTAAGAAAGGGATCGATAATAGGACAGAAAATATCATGTTGCCTCTATATAAATCCATGGTACATCCACACTGTGAATACTGCGCGCAGATATGGTCGCCCCATCTCAAAAAACATGTATTGGAATTGGAAAAGGTTCAGAAAAGGGCCAAAAAAATGATCAGGGGTATGGAACAGCTTCTGTATGAGGAGAGATTAATAAGACTGGCACTTTTCAGTGTGGAAAAGAGACAACTAAGGGGGGAATGTGATTGAGGTCTATAAAATCATGACTGGTGTGGAGAAAGTAAATAAGGAAATGTTATTCACTCCTTCTCATAACGCAAGAACTAGGGGTCACCAAATGAAATGAATGGGCAGCAGGGTTAAAATAAACAAAAGGAAGTATTTCTTCACACAGCGCACAGTCAACCTGTGGAACTCTTTGCCAGAGGATGTTGTGAAGGCCAAGACTATAACAGGGCTCAAAAAAAGAATTAGATACATTCATGGAGGATAGGTCCATCAATGGCTATTAGCCAGGATGGGCAGGGATGGTGTTCATAGACTCTGTTTGTCAGAGGGTGGAGGTGGATGGCAGGAGAGAGATCACTTGATCATTACCTGTTAGGTTCTCTCCTTCTGGGGCACCTGGCATGGGCCACTGTCAGAAGACAGGATACTGGGCTAGATGGACCTTTGGTCTGACCTAGTATGGCTGTTCTTTTGTTCTTATGACCCTCTTGGGTAACACTTGCATTGCTGGTCACAAATACATTTATGTGAAATGCAATGGTTATTACTAGAGAGGTGCCAAGAAGGCAGTATTGGGATACTGATTACATTTGGGCTAGGATTTGAAGTCTGAAACTAAGGATATGTCTGTACTTACTGCGCCACTGCAGCTCATCTGGTGAAGATGCTCTATGCCTACAGGAGAGAGCTCTCCCGTTGGCATAAAAACACCACCGTCGAGAGCGGCAGAAGCTGGGTCAGCAGGAGAAGCTCTCCTGCCGAAATAGTTCTTTGCACACGAGTGCTTATGTCAGTGTAACTAATGTCCCTTGGGGGGTAGAACATTCACACCCCTGAGCAACATAAGTTTTGTCGACATAGGCTGTAGTTATCACGTAGATTTGCAGTTGAGGCAATACTGTGCCTAGCTAAAGGTAAAGAATGTTATGTGATTCCTAGGTGGTCCTTCCCCTGGCTGTATGCTTTGTTTCAATGGAATTTTGTCATTGGTCATGCTTTGAAATGTCTGGAGGATTGAGTTGCTAACAGGGCATGGAGAGAAACCAGACATGGTCTGTGTCCCAAAGTCTTGACAGCAGTGGTGGATGAGCCACTGGGCTCACGAGGCCTGTGCTCAAGGGCCCCAGCCAACAGCGGGGCCCCAGAAAAAATCTGCCACTGGGGGCAGAACCCCGGCCAACGGGTGGGTGGGGCAGGGCAAGCCCCTGAGCCCTGACCCTGGTCACCTGCAGAAGCATGGGGGATGGCAGGGGAAGCCCAAGCACTGAGACCCTCACTGTGGCCCTGGGACTGGAGGAGCTCTCACTCCCCACTGTGCCCCAGGGCTGTGGTGCAGGGACAGAGCTTCTCTGGTCTTGGGGCCACAGTGGTGGGGAGCAGAAAGGAGCAAAAGGGGATGTGGGGCTGCAGTGGGGGATGGAATAGGAGTGGGCCCTGGGGAAGGGGCAGAAAGGGGTGGGGCTGCAGTGGGAGGGGCGGAACAGGAGCAGGACCATAGGGGGAAGGGACAGGAAGGGGGCCCCCACTTGCTCTGGCCCAGGGTCCCAGTAAACCTTAATCCGCCTCTGCTAGACAGTATTATTCCATTTTGGTTACAGTAACTTCAGCTCATGTGAAAAGACTGGTGTGTCTTTTTCTTCTCCACCCTCCCTCCATCACTTGCAACATGCAGCCTCCACCCCAATATTTCCAGCCAACCCTCCCCTTCCCGTCTCACTAAAGCCATTAGCGATTTAGAACTCATTAGCACAGGCAAAAATTGCTCCTTTCTGTCGGGTGCCCTCTGCTGCTGCATACACAGCGCAGGGAGCAGCTGGCCAGAGGGTTGCATGCTTCCTTGGTTACATAGGCTGAGCTGGTCACTGAGCCAGGCCCTCACTACATGATCACCCGCAGCTGGGCACCTTTCCCCCACTCTGGTCAGGACTCTTCAGCCATGCCCCTGGCCCACCCAGTCTGCCCCCACTCCAAGCCAGCCACTCCCTCTGCCCCACACAGGGATGGCATGTCACTTAATTTTGTATTTCTGACTTTCAGAAGTTTACGTTTAGCTGTGACTCCACATCCTGGAAAGCCACTAAGCTCCTCTCTCCCTGGCCTGAGCTCCTCCAACCCCTCTCCCTTTGCCCTACCACCTATCCTAATTTATCCCCTTGCACCAAATCTCTCTCCTTCGTTCCCCCCACACCCTGCTGCCCACAATCTCTCCTCCCTTCCTGCACTTTCTCAACCCCCACACTCCCAGTACTGCTCCCCCACACACCCACAAGCCCTCTCACTGCTCTGATTCCCCACTCCTCCAGTATTCCCTAGCTCTGCACCAAAAGATTGCAAGAATCTAAAAATGTTATGAGCTCCTCATGTTTAGGGGGCTGCATATCAGGAACCCCTTGACCATAAGCACACTCCGTTCTATTTTTTCAGGAAATATGACTATAATATCCTAACTGTCCTTCGTCTGCCCTCTAGTTAATTAATGGTAATAATTGATTAATCAATACTGGCACTTGGGTATAATAATCCCCCAGGCAGAAAAGTAGCAATATGCCAATCAATCATTCTCACCTATCTACGTGGAGTATATGTAATGTATTATCTTTCAAAAAATAGGTTGAGTTCCTTCTAATCCCATTGTACAAGTTAGAAGGGCATATTTCCCAAAAGGTGGTGGTGGTGGGGGGAACCTTGACAGATATTAGCAACAGATCATTTTTAGATTTCTGCCCAGGGTATGGTTCAAATTTATAGTGCATGGGTGTAGTTCCGTTTCAGTGACCACAGCATATAGTCTGAACAGGTCTGAAGAAGAGCTCTGTGTAAGCTTGAAAGCTTGTCTCTCTCTCACCAACAGAAGTTAGTCCAATAAAAGATATTACCTCACCTATTTTGTCTTTCTTATTTAAATGTCATGACTTAACTATTTCACTGCTGATCATTTAGCAGAAACACGCAGTGAATTGTTTTTTCATTGTGGATGAATGTACTATTGTGTCCTGTCCCTTTATGAATACGCTAGCTTTCTGACTGGCTGATTTTATTTTTAGTCAATGGTCAGCAAACCAGCAATCTGACTGGCTAGCTCAGATCTGGCTTAACTATAGATATTTTGCACTACTTGGTATCACACAGCATGACAAGTGCATGACAGCAATTTGTACAACAACCAAAAGGGACAGAGGCAGGAGAGACCATGTGATAGTAACAACCATCATCTGAAGCAGTCCACAGAAAGTGCACTGAAGTGAAGGGAACATTCCATACAAACATTATACAGGGTACCTGGGGTGGGAAGAGGAGGAACACCTCTGCCTTTCATTCGTTTAGGAAGACACAACTTAATCACGAGTCTCCACTTTGCCACTAGTATTTGACTATTCCCCCACAGAAAATAAGTGCACGTTCATTTCTCACTGAAGCCTACCTGCTCTCTATTATTAAGAATTATTTGTGGTATGGTAGCACTTAGAGGCCCCATTGTGCTGAGCACTGTTCAGGTACATAGAAAGAGGGAGTCCCTGCCCCGAAGAGCTTACGTCCTAAATAAACAAAGGCAGAAGGGAAACAGGCTTGAAGTGAATTGCAGGTCCCTGACAGAGCCAGGCATAGAACGCAGTTCTCCATACTCCCAGGCCAGCACCCTAGTCGCTGGACCATACTGCCGCTGTTACTAATACAATGATTATTTATGCAATGGTATATTTAATGACAAATAAAATGGACTGGCTCCTACTAAAGAAGCTTGCAGTCTAAATAAGCCTTAATACAGCCAGGGATGGCATGACAAAAGGCGGGAGAAAGGGTATGGGAGTACAAGGGTTATAACAACAAAAGATCATCCTCTATCCTTATTTTTATTTATCCATCTTGTTAGTTTCTCTTAAAATTTTTAATTAATTAAATATATTTAAGTTTGAGGACAGTGGCCAAATGCTCAACTGAAAGTCGGTTTTGTTAAGGGAACTATGAATTTGATTTACATAAGTAGAAAAATATTAGACAGAAGCATTGAAAGAAAACGTTTAAATCCCTGAGGTGGTTCTGTTTGTTCCCATTTTGTGTGTTCCTGAGTGTTTTTAATCAAGATTTTTTTAACTCTGTCCCTTAGATCTTTTCAAACTGAGGATAACAAGCAGAGCAGAGTTAAGACAAACTGGCAAAAACCACAAGGAACAGTGAAGACAAAAAAACCCCAAAGTCTGTGTTCCTTAGCACTTATATAATAAAGCTTTACATCTTCAAAGCACAGCACAAATATTCACTGGTCTATCCATCTATGCAGATAGGTGATTCCTTACTGAAGAAAGGGTTTCTTTCCAATATTAAATGCAAAATGTGGATCCAGACGTGGACTTTAAATTCCATAAAATTCAGATCCAGGATTTTGTTTTAGCCTCTCACAGAAGTAGAAACCAGCCATGGAATTTGAAACAGGATTCTGAACCCACCCTCCTCCTGTAGCGCAGGAGTATTCAGAATAAGGGCACTGCTTAGTAGCAATAGGTTACTTAGTATAGACCAAATTTTGCCTTCAGCTACTTGTGCCTAAGTCCTGTTGACTTCATGCGAGTTGTTTGTACGTATCCAAGGGCTGAATTACTGTCCATAGAGAAGAGAATGGGTAAGAAAAGCAATGAGTAAATCCTCTCCAGAATGGCTTTCTATCCACTCTCATAATGCCACTCAGTTTCAGACTGGTATGTGTAGATGTTTAAGGGTGTCAAATGACATCCATTTTACTGGCTGTTGGCCCCAATGGAATGCTGCTTAGCACAGCTCATAAAGTAAGGACGGGAAATACTGCCTCAAACGTCTACATTTCTCTGTTAATTAAAAAAGAGAGAGAGAGAGAGAAGCATTGCAAGTAAGAAATGCTCTTTTCATCATGGATTAAATACAAAAGATTCCATCTCTAGGTTTACTTTTTTTTCCTTTCTAAAATCTGACTCTCCCTTTGAATAATCAAAGCTGGCTTTGAAGTAGTGCACACACACACAAAAATCTTTTTTTCCTTAAAAATAGCCCTATAGATATATATACATATCACAGCCTTTCGTTCCTTTTATTCATGGTTTCATTTTTTGCAAGAATGTGAAAGTTCTGAGCAAACCAAAGCTCACAGAGGCACCACAACAAACACAGGGAGTGGGATCAGACACATACTGCAATTAACACCAGTGTTTAATTAGCAGGCATCTGCACTGGGCCTGGGCCTTTTGATTTTGCCTCTTTGCTGAGTTTTTGATCTTAGATTTACCTACAATTGTACCTCTCTCAGCCGCTATGCTTTAAAAAAAATACTCTATGGGAAAGTTTTGGAAGGGGGCCATGGCAGACACTTGATCTGGTGCCTGGTTTACGCAAACATTTGGGAAGCAGTTCACTTCGACTGTCTTCAGTAGAAGTTCTATTTTTAAAAAAGGCAGCTTTTTGTCCATGAATATGCTTTGATGTATTTGTAAAAAAAAAAAGAAGTAAATTATTGACAAGAAAAGTAAACTCTGATGGAGCTGTGTGGGTGGTGTACGTGTCTCGCTGCAAAGAGATTTAGTAAGGCAATGTGGAAAACTTTTACCTCAGGCAGCCTAGATTTCTCTGTATTTTAGGTCACAAATGAAAAAAGTTTCACCCATCTCAACTTGGTTCCTACTGGACATTTTCCTGCCTCAACAAACTGCCACCTAATTTACCTACTTGCCAGCTCTACTGAGGAGAAAACCAGAAGGCAGAGAAAGGTGTGTGTTGCAGATTATGGTGACATTTGCACTGCACAATTAACTGTGGTGAGGCACCCTGTGACAGCACAGTTCTCCAACACAGTTACTACACAGCAATGTAGTCAGGCCCTAACTGGATTTAAGAACTGGGCTGAAGCCTTGGACATCTCCGATGCTTTTTAGTGGATCTGAACACATAATATCGTTAGGTCTTGTTCAAATACAAGCTGGAACTCAGGGCTCATCTACATGAAGTAGCAATGCACACTAGAGGGGTGTGATTTCTAAAATGTATGCTGACTGGCCCATGTAAGCCCTGCTGGCACAAACTAAAAGTTCTCTAGTGCACATTAATATACAGTACAGCACTACATTAATGCAGACTGCGGAACTTTTAGTTCATGCCATCAGCATCTGTATTGACCAGTTAGCATGTGACACACTAGTGCGCTTTAGAAATCACCCCCCTTTAGTATGCATTGGGGTTTGGTTTGGTATAGACGAGCCCTAAGTTTTAAGAATACTGAGGAACAACAGTGTATAGTCGACTCCACTGATTGTGTAGTACAGAGATGACCTAAGATTGAGGTGCACTGGAAGAGCTGTGTAGATCTCTAAATAATATATAGAACACCCGCACACATGTCCAAATACTTATCTCAGTTACTCAAATGCATGGGTGTAATCGAGGGCAGAAATTAGCCCATTATCTTTGACCTGTAGTGAACCTGTTGTGCCTCCCATTCACACACATGGTACAGTTCCGGGTATGTCTCTGGTTACCTTGCAATAGCTTAGGTTTCTTTACCCTCTAGTACCTTATATTTGAATCCTGGCTTGGGTGACACTGCTGTGAAGTTATGTGATTAGCCTGCCTAACGTACATAACTTATGAGAAAAATACAAAAATTAATTCCCATTGGAGGTCTTAATTTAGCTGTCTCTGGAATTGGGCCTATTCACATAATGCGGCCACTGAGCAGACATCTATCAATGATACTTAGATGGCCCATTACATCGGGTTTCATTTCCTCACAATCTTTATTGTGTTTATCCTGACAACATACCGAGGAGGTGGAGAATTCGATTATCCCCATTTTGCAGATAGGAAACTGAAGTACAGATGGACTAAAACCAGATTTGCAAAATTATTTAGGCACCTAAAGATGCAGAGTTAGAGGTTTAACTCCCAGGTGTTTAGGTACTTATGAAAATCCCACTGGGCACCTCTCTGTATCTTTAGGTGACTAAATACCATTGCAAATCTGGCCCTAAGTAATTTGCCCAACACCACACAGGAAGTCTGGGGCAGAGCCGGGAATTAAACCCAAGTCTCCGGCTAGCGCCCTAACTGCCGGACCATCCTCCCTCTATTTTAGTTCAACATCAACCTTGTTCTACAAAAATATCCCTGTTGACCTTGAGCTTTTAATAAAGCACCTATCTCTGTTCATGTGAGAAAAATAGACATTTGGAAATAACCATAGCCCATTATATACACTGACAAGGGCACTACCCCTCTCCTGTTTCTTTGTGGGTCATGGCAGCTGGTTCTAAGCTCCTCTGCAAATCAGGGGTTGTAGAACTGTATCCCTTTCCTAGGTGCCATTCTACCCAGAGGATCCACAATTGTTACTAGCAATATTTTAGCATGGTTACCCTGACCACCACATAGTTATTTCTGAGAGCCATGCAGCCAAAGCCTTATTGTATAGACTATTCCCCTGTGTAGTATACACTGTCTTTCCAGCTATATTTGTAACAATAACATGCTTAAGCAAAGTTGAAGCTTGTTATAACCAAGCCAAATTGTGACATGGGTTGGCCAGCCCCCATGAACATGGTGTGGCTAGCAAAGTTCCCCTGACTAACCTAGAGAGAGATTTTTACAATTCTAGTTAAAACTCTAGGCCCTCCCTACTCCAGCTTTTCATCCATATATTTCCTGACATGGTTTAGCTGATCAGAGTGGAGAGGATCAAGCTACGTTAGAACAGTGTTCACGTCTGCCATAGACAGAACTCTGTTTAGCTGCAACCATGCTGATGCTATGCTTTGCCATGTTTTTTAAACCATTGGAAAGCCATCGTAGAGTGGACCTATACAGCAGAGTGGTTCTAAGACATCTGTCCAAACTAATCAAGGAAACCCTGCTAGCAACAACTATGTTTAAACATGGTTGGAGTGCTCACAGTTCTGCTCCTGTTGCAGAATAGTAAACATGTGAGACTTGCTGAGCCCTGATATGTTTGTTTTACGTTTATAGTTTGGATGGCATGTTAGTTGAAATTTGTTACTTTTAAGGGGGCATTTGGGAGCTTGCCCTGTATTTGGTTTTTTTCCCCTCCTGCATTATCTTATACAAAATCAGAGCTGCCAAAACCATGCACTTATGCTGGCATGAAACAATTATCCTGGTTTATACAGAGCAGAGTCTTTGGCACTACTCTACCTCAGTGAGCAGTCATAATGCTGAAAGGGTACTTTAAAGCATTCCCTTTGGATTCTTCTTTCCTCTCCAAGCAACAGACTGAATTTTTGTCAGCCAGATTCAGGGTTTTAAATAATAGGAGTAGATGGCAAATGTGAAGAGTATACTGTATACAAAGTAGATACAAGGGTCTGAAAGGAAGTGAGGATGATCTACAGAAAGTGACAGCTACTCAGCATACAAGCTAACAATTTTGATTTGAAACTCATGAGAAAGTATAAAAAATGTTTATTTTTGCCAGTTGCCGAGTACAAAGGTGTGTGATTTTCACTGACATGCAAACCTGTTGGCTGTGGCTGAAGTACTGAAAGATAGTAATTTCCTTGTGTGGGTATTCCATTAACAAATATAAAACTGGGCTAGTATAAAAGCACTTATTTACCTGTAGACAGATATACACACACACACACACACACACATGCAGCTGCTGCTGTCTGTGGGATTCAAAAATGCTGTAGGCCTTCCACTTTACCAGCACTTCAGGCAAGTTCTTTCTTATTCAAAGCAGCTCAGGTGTACTGTCTGAATATTCAAGGACATAATGTTTTGTGTTTATCATGAAAAGGGGGAAAAATGAATTGATCTTAATACAGTTTGGGTAAAAACATAAGAATGGCCATACTGGGTCAGACCAATGGTCCCTCTAGCCCAGTATCCAGTCTTCTGAAAGTGGCCAATGCCAGATGCTTCAGAGAGAATGAAGAGAACAGGGTAATTATTGAGTGATCCATCCCATCCTCCAGTCCCAGCTTAGGGACACCCAGATCAGGGGTTGCATCCCTGATCATCTTGACTAATAGCCACTGATGAACCTATACCGTATGAAACTTGTTCAGTGAAACCAGTCATTGCTAAGATTCATGTGTAGTGGAGCGCTCTGTATCTAAAAATACCTGGGATCTTTAGCAATGATAATCATCATTTTCCACAGTCTTGTGAGGTGAGAATTCCTGCCTACATGAGAACTGAAGGTGAAAAGTGTGAAATATCTGAAATTCCTGTTAAAATTGAGAAAATATGAATTGAAAGTTAGTACTGGAGATCAGTGTGGATTTTCTTTTTGTGATTAGCAAAGGTCTATTCCCCCCCCCTCCATGTCTTCAAGATTGCGTCACAAAATATCAAACTTTTAAAATGGATTTAGTTCCATCAAAGAAGGTAAGGCCAGTATGATATCAGGCACTGGTAACATGCTAGCATAACCTCCTCTTCCCAAAGAGATCACAAGGTATGGTGGTAACAATCCAGGCACTATCGTTGCTTCCAAGTCTGATAGTTGTTTCTACTACAAATCAAATTCTGTCTTAGTATGAGTCATATCTGCTTACAAGTTAATGGGAATTGCTCCCATTTACACACATGTTGAATTTGGCCTAAAGTTTCAGATTAAATCTAGGAGAATAGCTGATTAGAGTTTAGTATAAGTGGCTTCAAATACAGAAGTATTTCTTAATAAGATCTATCCAGTCAAATAACTGCTTTAGTATTAATGATTTCAGGAGAGAATCATCACATTTTTCTTCTCAGGAAGATGCTCACAAAGTTATTCCCCTGTGCTTGTCTCTGGTATAAATAAAAAGCCTTTATTTGAAGTTCTTTTGTCTAGTTCCTGGGCAAAGAAAACTATTGCACCTAACTGCAGTTTCATATTTGAGTAACAACTTTTAAAGGTTGAGCAGAGTCCTACTCATCACCTAGTGTGAAGAGCAGAGGAATAGGAAGACAGTTTAGGTATTTAGTCTGTTTAAATTGAGTGTTTAGCTGTTTGACACATTAAGTATTAATTGCAGATTTTGCACCAGAGCTATGAAAACAGAGTACGATTTAGGCATCATTCATAAGACTGCAAATGAGTTCCTATTCTTTCAAAGTCCTTACTGCTACAGCCACTACAGATGGTAAAGTGATGGATTTATGGGAGCACAATGTGTATAGAAAGGTTCAGGTTTCCTAAGTGAACAGAGTGAAAGCACTCTCAGCAGTTATCAATGTTCATCATGTCCTAGGAACAGTTTGAAGAGGTCTAACTTGTAGTAGGAACCAAAGGAAATCTGATAGAAATGAACAATTTTGGTGAGTAGTTAGTGGTGTTTGAAAATCATAAAAGTGTCTTTTGTAGAGCAGCATATATGGGCTTGCTCTGAAAGTGACTTGAAACCACATTTTATGCCTCTTAAATGCAAACGATTTTTAAAATTTTTGCGAGTACAATGTTCAGATCAGAAAGTGTCCTAAAAGAATGGTGCATCCATTGTTCCTAAAAGTCAGTGAATAAGGCTCTGTGGGGCTGGAAGCTTTGGCCAGTAAAGTCTCGGAGTACCAGATCAGTCCCCATCATGAGATGGCTGTGGCCATGTATAAACTCAATATATTAACACCCTGCCCACCACAAAAAACCTTCCCCAACCCTGTAACAACAAAAAGACCCACAAACCTAATTTAAGAACTGGCCTTACTAAAAATCTCATCCTAGAAGCTGAAAAGTGAAGTTGAACAGAGTAAGTCAGAAGACAGATAAATCCAAATACTACTGTGTCACTAATACTTAAGCAGATCTGTTGCTAAACAAAGTTCTGTGATTGTAAAATCTGTGTGGATTTGGAATCTGTCATATCACTTTGCCAGTGGAGCTCATATTGTTAGGATCTGCAGAGTTCAATGTAGTGAAAATAAGTGATAGTTTATGTATGAGATGTTTGGTCTTGTCAACTTTCTGATTACTATGCTAAAATACGCCCCCCCCCCAAAAAAAAACCACCTCCATCTGCTGCCTAGACTATTAAAAAATTAAAGCAACTTCACCCCAACAGGCTTGGAAAAGCAAAAACCAGGCACAGTGGGAGGGACTTGGGAAGAAAATAAGACTCTCCTCCACTTCCATTAGGAAAGCTATTTAAAAGTGGCTCATTTTCCTCCAGTGACCATTAGAAGAGTTTCAATTCTTATTTGACCAAGAAACACCATAAAACATTACTCAAACTACATCTTAGCAAGGGTGTGGCACTTTTCAGTCATAAATCTCAGTGTGTAAGGGGTGGGAAAGTATTATCATCCCCATTTTAGAGTCAAGGGGAAATCCAAGAATAAACATTAGGCATGGCTGGCATGTAAGCACCACAAGGCGTTCAGGGAGGGCAAACACATTTAAAGCAATAGCCTGAAAAAACTGGATCTTTCTTCTATTGTTAGAAGCCACATTACATCAGAAAGAATACTTTGGAGCCTCGAATTTCAGATCTCTTGTGTATTCATCCACTTTACCTCCCTCCCACCCCAGAAAACAAGATCTAATGGGGGGGGGGGGAGCTTGTTTTCTCTGTTCCCCCCTCTCCTCCAATATACAGAATACATAAAACTAGTCTAGAGAAAGAAACTTTGTATTTAAAAAAAAATCAATTTATTTAGTGATCTGTACATGTGATGAAGTGTGGCCTCATTCAGGCCTTCCAAAACTAAACAAAAAAATCAAGTAAAAATGTATAAATACATATATATTTTCTTACAAAATGTGACATTTACAAAATATACATACTGCACTTGTCTTACAGTTTTTCATGTGCACATCATAAAAGACAAAACAAATCCTATGAGTTTGGGATCAGATGTACTGGAGGATTTGACTGATGGGATATTTCCTTCTCCCCCACCCCAAGCTACTGTATTGCCCACTAGACAAAAGCAGTCTGTTCTCCTCACCCTGAACAGCTTTTAAAATTTCATTTCAGTTATCTGCTCTTTATTATAAGCAGCAATTACAGACTTAGGGGGGGAAAGTTAGGGGGCAGGGCTTGTTAAAAATCCTTAATACCCTGATTAGTCTTTAGGCAAAAATAAAAAAACTCTTTAGATCATAAAGCTAAAAAGTAGTATTTCAGAAATAAAAATATGAAAGTCAACCTATCAATTTAACACACAAATGTAACATGATTGAAGAGTTTGAAAGAATAAGGAACTGATCACATATCAAAAGGAATATGAATGACTGTGAAGAGAAGTTTAATTTCTTGTTATTCAGTTTCCCTTCTCTGACAACGTTTCAGATATGATCACTGGGAACTTAAGTCTTTGTACTTCTGTTCAGAAAGTACCTAAAACAAGGTGACCAGTTCCATCTTAAAAAACAACACTGCACCATTGTTTGTTACTGTGCTGTTTAGGGAATTAGAGGACAAGGCAAATTGGCACTTCATGGTCTAAACTATTCCCTCCCATCCAGTCACTTTGCTTTTTTAGTGTACCCTAGAGCAATCCAAACATAAACAGCAAAGAAATAAGGCTTATGGGAAGGAAAAGAAAAATTGTATATACTTATCTTACATATCTTAATGCAGCCTGTTTTGTCAGGTGTTCTGAATTAAGCATGTTTAACAAGAAGTCTGGCATTTCTTTTAGCTAGAACAGAAACCCATATTGAACAGTGTATGAAAACATCCTGCCGCCTCCTTTTTCATAAAAAGAATGTTTATCGACATGTGCTAGTCACATCCAAGTTTGAATTTTAACGACTTTTTTGTTAGTTTGCCCATAAAAACCGGCCTCATGCTTATGCCTTTCCACAGAGAAAAACACTTTTGTTTCCTCTTTGTCTCCTATAACAAAGGCAGGGGTGGGGTGGGGTGGGGGGAATGTTTGGCTGAAAAGCAACAAGTCCTGTCTTTAGGGTATTAAATAGCAACTCCCTCCTTCCAAGCAGCAAGGTTTCCCCGCACTCCAGTTAGGATTCTCTTTGATAAGTGATGGTTAGATATAAAAGCAACCCCCTCTATATGACAGGATATGGGAAAGCTCAACAGCACGTGATTATAATTGGTAGCTTCTTTTAAAATACTCACGTGATTACTCTGGGTTTGAATGAGAAGACAGTAAAATAGGATTCAGGAAATTAAGCCAATATCGGCTGCAGTGTGACCCCACCGAAGTAAACTAGGATTGGACCACTTCTTGACTCAAAGTTTCATTGGTCCACACTTTTACATCGGTCGCAGCACAGCAGATCCAGCTTAACCTTTAGCCCAGACACTACAGTAATTATTTTTTAGAAAGGGAACTTCTTGCAGTGGAAGAGCTCCCCACCAGCAGTCTGAGAAGGGTACTTACTCTGTGCTTTTCAAGTTGGTTGGCAAGAAAGCCACCCAGTCACTGTCTGAGGATTTTGTCTTCGGCAAGGCAGAGTTGTGAGACCCCAGGGAGCCCTCTCCCAATCCTTTGAGAGTCACTCCGGTGTCTGCGCGGCTTTTCCAGGAGCAGCAGCCGGCATCAGGGGAGAGGAGCAAGGTCTCATCATACCGCTGTCTCCCCTTTGCTGCCGCTGCTGAGTCTATGGTAGAAGCGCCGCCAGGACTGGAGGGTTTTGCCGGACCAGATCCAGAAGCCGGTGGTGATGCCCACGATCATAGTCATGAGATACTTGATCATGAAGACGGTGAAGTCCGGGCTCATGGGGGCGAAGTGGCCGGGGCAGGGCACGGCGTAGCTTTTGCAGGTCTGCAGCAGCCACGTCTTCTCCCAGGTCTCGCGGAAGGCCTGCTCGTAGAAGTAGCAGGCCAGGACGATGGTGGCGGGCACGGTGTAGAGCACGCTGAAGACCCCGATCCTCACCATCAGCTTCTCCAGCTTCTCCGTCTTGCTGCCGTCGTGCTTCATGATGGTGCGGATGCGGAAGAGGGAGACGAAGCCGGCCAGCAGGAAGGAGGTGCCGATGAAGAGATAGACGAAGAGCGGGGCCAGCACGAAGCCCCGCAGCGAGTCCACGCTGGAGAGGCCCACGTAGCAGACCCCGCTCAGCACGTCCCCGTCCACCTGCCCCATGGCCAGGATGGTGATGGTCTTGACGGCCGGCACGGCCCAGGCGGCCAGGTGGAAATACTGCGAGTTGGCCTCGATGGCCTCGTGGCCCCACTTCATGCCGGCGGCCAGGAACCAGGTGAGGGACAGGATCACCCACCAGATGGAGCTGGCCATGCCGAAGAAGTAGAGGATCATGAAGAGGATGGTGCAGCCTTCCTTCTTGGTGCCCTGCGCCACGGTGCGGTAGCCCTCCTCCGAGAAGCGCTCCACGCACACCGCCCGCTCCTCCAGCAGGAAGCCGGCCACGTGGGCCACGGCCACCATGAAGTAGCAGCCCGAGAGGAAGATGATGGGCCGCTCCGGGTAGCTGAAGCGCCGCATGTCCACCAGGTAGGTCAGCACGGTGAAGAGGGTGGAGGCGCAGCACAGCACCGACCAGACGCCCACCCACAGCCGGGCGAACCGCACCTCCGCCTCCTTGAAGTACATCAGCCCGTGGGGGCGGCCGGGCTCGCAGGGCGCTCCGCAGTCCCGCTCCCCCAGGAAGCGGTAGCCCAGGTAAGGGGGCACCTGAAGCTGCCGGGGGCAGGAGAAGGCGAAGCCGGCGTGGGGCGGCGGCGGGGTGAGGAGGCCGGGCAGGTAGGGGGTGGGGTAGGCGGTGGGGCCGCCGGCCCCTGTCCCTGCTCGGCCGGGGGCCTCCGAGGTGTTCTGGCCCACGCAGATCTCGCCCGCGCCGTGCACGGGGAAGTTCTCGCAGCGCAGGCGCTCGGGCCACTGGAAGCCGAACTTGTTCATGAGCGCCTCGCAGCCCTGGCGGGCCCGCTCGCACAGAGAGCGGCAGGGCGGGATGGCCTGCTCCAGCACCGTGCACACCGGCGCGTACATGGAGCACAGGAAGAACTTGAGCTCGGCCGAGCACTGCACCTTGACCAGCGGGTAGAACTGGTGCACCTCCAGCCCGGCGTCCTCCTGGTTGGTGTGGCCCAGCAGGTTGGGCAGGATGGTCTGGTTGTAGGCGATGTCGGTGCACAGCGGGATGGAGATGGGCTGGCAGAAGCCGTGGTCCGGCACCGAGATGCCCTTCTCGCCGTGGTACTGCTGGGCCGCCGAGCCCGCGGGCACCCCCAGCAGGGCGCCCAGGAGGGCGGCCAGGCCCAGAGAGGCAGCCGCTGCAGCCCACATCACCGCGGCAGCTGGAGAGAGCAGAGGTGCGGGGAGCCCTTCAGAGCCGAGCGGCGGGCTGCGGCAGGTACATCAGGGGCCCCGAGAAGCCAGCGGGGGAGGTTCACGCGCAGACGGGTGGAGGAGGAGGGTGCGGACGGATCGCTGCTAAACCAGGTCCGTGAGCCCTGGCCAGGCGCTGAAGAATCCTCGTTCAATCCCCGCCTCAAGTCTGCCGTCTTCCCTGGGTGCAGCGAGAGTCTGTCCCCACCGCCCAGCCCCGGCCAGCCAGAGTCACCCCACGCGCGAAGTTTCCTGAGATGCCTGGACTGGGGGGAGGGAAACAAAACACCCGCAAACCTAGGCAAAGTCTTTCGCCAGCTCCGCAGCAAGTTCCGTGGCGGCGGCAACTCGCTGGCTCCGCTCCCCGCCTGGCTGCTCAGCCCTAAAGCCTGGGATTTAGGTTACAGTTAAACGGATTATTACTTCGCCCGACTGATCCGTGTATTTTACTGGGGGGCTTAAATAACTTTTAAAATCCAATTACTGCGCGATCCTCCCTCCGGCTCCGACGGTTTCCCCTCTAGACTCCTAATCAGTTGGCAGGGCCGCCGAAACGCGCCTTCGTCCCGCTCGGCAGCGGACAAAGTCCGAGGCGAGGATACAGCAGCCACTGGAACCTCTCCTCTAGCGAGCGACTCTTGTCCTGTAGAACACAAAAAAGATACATATATGTCTGAGGATTCCACGGAGCCCCGCCCCTTCCCCATTCACAAACCACACAGTAGGCGGGGCATAGAACCTCAGCTCCTGCCAATTGCAGCGTCTGTTGCCTCCACAGCTCTGATCAGAATTGGTTAGAACAGATGAAAGGGGCGTGGGGAAGAGGGAGGGCGAGGAGGAGCCTGGACTGCGCTGGGAGGGATCTCTCAGTTGAAAAGTTGAGAAAAACTTTTCTCCCACCTGTTAAGGGGGCATGGGGTAGTGTCGAAGGCGGATCGGGTGTGGGCGAACTGTGTCTGAAAAGATCTGCCTTTCCCCCTCCCTGAAACAATTTTTTTTGTTGCGAATACCAGGCGCCCTCAACAAATTCCGTCTGGGATTGCTGAGCAGGAAGGTTGAGTAGGAGAAAGATTCAGAGATTGCACTCAGGGTGGCCTTAATAAACTAAAATCAAGTAATGTTTGCACAGGCTTTGAAAATGTAAAAGAGCTAAACAAATGCCAAGAATTAATGGAAAAACAAGCAACATCCTCTTCACATTTACGGAGTAAATGGGTAACTTTGTTGGGATTTGTAATGTGTGTGTGTGTGTGGTGGTTTTTCTTTTTCTTTTTTTATGGGGGATCAGATTTATCACTACATAAAGCTTTATTATTCTTGCTGGTAAAATAAATGAATTTGTGATGGGGCTATAATCTTTAGATAGATTTTAAGGCATTTTTTAAAAGCTTTTGTTATAGACCACTGAGAAATTTAAAATTACATTCATAATCTTGATACAAAGTCTCCACCATAACAATCTTGTATGCTGAGATCATATATAAACCCCCACATTTTACTCTCAACTTTAACTTTCCTTAAGATCCTTTAAAAGAATAAAGTTTCTCTATGAAAATGTATACCTTGCCCTTCAGAAAAAGGTGAACCTCATAGCTTAGGACATAGACATCATTAGAGGGCTGGGAGTATCTGCAAAATTAGACTAATTTATGGACAAAGGCTAGAATGTGGCTTTTGCAGCCACATCTGTGTTTGAGGTGCTCCATCTGAGCAACAGTTGCTGGAGGCATCCTGCCTCTGGAGCATAGAGGCAAGCAGAATTCCTTCGTTTGATACTCAGGAAAACCCCCTATTATACCTTTTAAAGAATAAACTGTGTTTGCTTTCCTTTTGCAAAGGCCATTGAGCACCACTAAATGACGAAGAGGAGGGGGCCCTAGTCATGCTCCGCTCATCCCAGCCACATCCTCCTTTGGAGAGTGGTGTGTGCAGCTCCGCCGGCCATACTAGTACATTCTCAACATCTTGCACTAAGGAGACCAACTGTGTTCTCAGTAACAGTAGTGTAAATGTAGACTAAATCCTGATGGTGTTACTTTGAATTTACACTGGCTTCAGAGCGCAGAATTGAGCCCAGGGAACTCACACTGACATTCTGACTAATCTGTGTGGATGTACTTTGTGGGGAAAATTGTTTCCTACACTTACATACCGCTCTTTAGAGCAGCTACACTGTAGCCCAGTGTTAATAACACATTGGAAAATTCTATCCTTGTTACATTTGGATAAAAAAATTAGATACAATAATGAATGGACATTCTACTATGTATTTAGTTTTCCAAAAGTATACTTTAAAAAAACAAAACAAAACACTGAACTCTGAAAAATACATGGGGTGGCATGATTCAGCTCATTTCATTATTGCAGGACTAGTTTCTGGAAAAGAAACCCATCATGCCTTTATTTTCAATTACAGACGTCTGAGACCATCCCAGAGAACCTTTTCTTCTTCCGTCTGGTATGGTTTATTTCCTGAGTAACTTGCTTTCATACATCCACTAACAAAACATGATTTTCCAATGTCTAACTTACATTTGTTCCCCCAGCAAAAACTATATAGGCTTGCCTACAGTATCACTTGCCCCTTTGCCATCAATAAAATCTAAAAGATTACTATTTCACTTTTTGCCATCCCAGCTTTCTTTAATACTTCATGAGCTGCTGAGTTAGTTTTCTTTAAAACTTGCCCTAAAACCTTCATTTTTCTCTCTAGATTATGACTGCTTCATCTGCAAAGCATTTGGTGATATTGTCTATGAAGAATGTTATCTGAAAAGAAATGTTCACTATCAGTCAGCGGCAATGCAGAGAAAGAAACTAACTGTAGACTTTCTGCCCCCTGCTTTGCCCGCTCTGATTTCTGGATGTAAGGAATCAGGGATTCACAGCTGGTGAAATGATGTTGCAGTAGACCCTCTTTTTGTACAGAGCTCAGTTTCAGCAATAGAGAAATTGTGACTGAAACCAATGAGACCAAGAAACTTCAACATTGATTTGTAGATCATGTGGCAGATTACATCATGGGCTAATCAGAAGGCCCTGTTGCAGTTGCACACAATGGGACAAATTAAGCATGCAGGGCCAAATTCAACCCTAGGGTAAGCAGCTATAGGTTCATTGAATTCAGAGAAGCTGTACCCATTGACACCACAGCTGTAAGTATGACCCAAATATTTATTTTCATTTTGAAGTTTTGCATTTTTGTTTCAGACGTCCGTTTGTGGTTCTTTACAAAAAATAATAGCTTAATGCTTTACATTTTTAGGGTGGTAGGAAAAATGGGAGACTCAACCCTCAACTTTCCTATTGAAACCCTGAGGATCCCCTAGTTTTTCATTGCTTAACAGCCCCTTCATTAGGCCATTGGTCCAACCTATCATAGAATTTATGAGAAATGACATGAAAGACTCTGATGCTTTACACAATACAGTCATGCACTTTATACAGTATTTCATAATAATGTATTGAAAGATACTTGAGTTCAATAATAAGAATGGCCATACTGGGTCAGACTAAAGGGCCATCTAGCCAAGTATCCTGTCTTCCGACAGTGGCCAATGTCAGGTGTCCCAGAGGGAATGAACATAACAGGTAATCATCATGTGACCCAATAGCAGAAAGAAGGCGAAACTGAAGTACAGACAAGGAGGAAAGGGTGCCTTAATTAATTCCTGAGGAGATATGAAAAGAGAGAGAGCTGAGGAGGTGGAAGGATACTGAAAGACTGTTCCAGATGGTAGAAATGTGCAACAGGAATCAACTATCCCTTTAAGACTGAGAGGGGAAGTCTCTGAAGCATGTGCCATTCCAGATTTTTCCCTCTGAAAAACACAGACCCCAGGAACAAAGGAAACAACCACTGTAAGAGAGAAAGTGATCCCAGGGTGGCAGTTTGAGGTCTGAAGATAACCCAGTCTGCCAACTTTGTTTAGAGCCCGGGAACAGAGCCTTTAAGTGTTGGCAGTCTGTAGCTGCCTGATCCCTCCACCCCCACCTCTGTCAGCCAGCCAGAAAGAATCCTGAGGGCTCACTATTGTATCTCACGCCAGAGTCCTCGAGGCAGAAAATAAATTACCCAACACTACCTTTTGGGATCTTTCAGAGATAAAGAAATGAACCCACCAAGGATAGCCCTGTCCACTCCTGCCAGGGAACATGAACATGTCAACAGCATTTCCTGATCCACAGCATCAAAGGCAGCTGATAGATCCAATAATACCTGCCTGGGCACCTGATCATTATCCACTCAGGTCAGAATCCTTACTGACAAATTCAATATTGCCATCCCCAAATGTTTAAGAATCATGAATCAGGCTCACCAAAAATCATGAGATTGGCTTTAAAATCATGAGTTTATGTAAAAATAATAGATTTTTATTTGCCTTCTGCTTTTTGAACCTTTAGGGTGCACTGGAGTCATATTTGGAAGCTTTCTCCACATCCATGAGGGCTAGAAACTTACTTTTTCTTTAAGAATGAAGGCTGAAATCATCACATATCCACTTGACTCCAGGAGCTGGGACTTTAAGGAAAACAATAATTATCATGAGACTTGACAACACTGCAAGTTTCAAGAAATTCAGAGGCATTCAGTCCATTCCCTGTCCTGCCAGCTTTTCGTATCCCGGCTCTGGAACAGAGGTTACACAGGTCGTGGCATGCAGTTTTCCCAATACATCCAGAATCTCCATATGACATTGGTTGAAACTCAAGCAGGAAATTCATAGCACTTGTCTCCCCAGATATTGCCCTGTCTTCACTGATACAGGCAGCTCGGTCTAAATGTCACTAGTTTTAATCTGCAAAGCAACTTAAATTTTTGCACAACAGGAGGGATTCTCATCAGCAGCTGAGTGAAGGCAGCCAACATTAACTGGGTTGTCAATCACCCAGAACAAATCTGTTGAACAGCAGGGGCATCATTTTCTATGGGTCAAGGGGGGCAGTCACACACATACCCCCAGCCTTGGTTCCTCCGCTCTGACTTTTTACAGGTCTATCTACTCCACTTTTTGTCATTCTCTCCCCCTCCCCCCCGCGACTTTGCAGGATGTAATCACATATGTTCTATATGCTGATGCAACTTTGCTTCCCCTCCCCCAATTATTTCCTCAAATGATGCCCCTGCTGAACAGACTTAAATGCTGAGAAACTATCCTTTGCCACGGTGTAAGACTCCAGAAGATCTTTTTGATGTAGTCACTCAACAGCTGCATAAGATGTCCACCACTCGTGTTCTGTCTTTCTTGTCATATCATCTGTTGCATCTCAGCCATAAACCATGGTGACTGTGAGCATGAAACTGAAATAGAGTAGCCCTTCTACATCTTCATCAACCATTGAAGACAAGAGACAATCAACAGAGTGGTTAGTTGGCATTACACTACTCTCCCTCAGAACCCTATGGAAACACCTGAGTTCCATGAGCCTCTAAGGGTAGCCCATCAAAACAGGACACTTGCCCCAGTAGGAGAGGGGCCCTTACCTCAAATTGTGGGAGGCATTGATTAGTCCCTGACACAGGAATAATATCCAACTATCTAATCTATAGCACAAACAGCCAGTCTAGAGTGTGGTCAGATGTATGGATTGAACATACAACCACCAAGGTTAACCCATCAGATATGGGGAGTGTTGCAGAGATGAAGAAATTCTAAGCGGTGAATCTCTGTTTTTATTTTTATGCATTTTTTTAAAAAAGTTTATTTTCCAAGTTAGGTTATTAAATGAAGAAAGGCACCCCTGTCTTATGTCTTTTCCTTTGGTGCAAGGCTCCTTTTCAGCATTGTGGACTTCAGTTTTGGTGTTATCTAATTCTGAACCCTTCACATAAGGGGAAAAAGCCCATCACTTAGTTACTTTGGAAGCCTCAGGATAAACATTTTTAGATTATCTGTTTTAAGAGTTCCAATCATCACTGCCCTTTAAAATAACAAAGATCAAACAAATAACAAAGGTCTGTATTTCCCTATTTCTTCATTCCCAATAGACAGCATCCTGCAGAAATTTGCTGCTGTTCATTGGCTCCCATGTGGTGGTTGGTTTTTTTTGCGGAGGGGGGGGGGGTTCCTACTTAGTTTGCCAAAGCCCCAGATTTATCTAGATCAGCATTTGTCAAACTGGCCGGTCCCGCTGATCATCTCCAACTTCTCCCCCCGCTCAACTTCTACCCCCAGTGCCTCCTGCATGCTGCTGAACAGCTGTTCCCCGGCATGCAGGAGGCGCTGGGAGAGAAGGGGAGGAGTGAGGACGGGGCGTGCTCGGGGGAGGGGGTGGAATCATGTCCGGGGCCACTGGCCCCACTGATCAACTCCTCCCCCCCCCACTCCCAGTGCGTCCTGCACACTGGGGAACAGCTGTTCAGCGGCGTGCAGGAGGCACTGGGAGGGAGTGGGAGGAGCGGGGATGGGGTGTGCTCGGGGGAGGAGGTGGAAAGAGGTGGGGAAGAGATGGGGCAGGGGTGGCACGTGGCTGGGAAGAGGTGGGGTGGAAGTGGGGCTTTGGGGGAAGGGGTGGAGTGGGGGTGGGGCCTGGGGCTGAGCGGGGGTGGCTTGGGGGCCCACGAAAAAATTTAAATCAAAATGGGGGTCCTCATGTTGCTAAAGTTTGAGAACAGCTGATCTAGATGAATTCATTTTTAGTGTGTTTAATTTAGCTAAATAACTTCTCTGTCATTTTTAACCTCAACATTTCTGAAGCATACTTGTGTGTATGTTCATCCATGATCAGGCATGCTATAGAGCAGGGATGATCAAAATTGGTGATACCTGAGGCTATGTGGGCAGCTTGCCAGGAGGCTGTGCTGTGCTCCTAATTTGCATAATAAAAATAAAACAAATGCCAACTATAGTATTTACTTTTACTTGTATCGGCCTTGATAGACTAATCCCATAGCTTATTGTTCGAGTTTATCAATGAGATCTGGTATTTATCTGGTGACACAGGACAGCATGATGCTTCTCAGGGGAAAAAAGACCATGCCCCTGCCTCCCAATAGACAGCATCCTGCAGAAATTTGCTGCTGTTCATTGGCTCCCATGTGGTGGTTGGTTTTTTTTGCGGAGGGGGGGGGGGTTCCTACTTAGTTTGCCAAAGCCCCAGATTTATCTAGATCAGCATTTGTCAAACTGGCCGGTCCCGCTGATCATCTCCAACTTCTCCCCCCGCTCAACTTCTACCCCCAGTGCCTCCTGCATGCTGCTGAACAGCTGTTCCCCGGCATGCAGGAGGCGCTGGGAGAGAAGGGGAGGAGTGAGGACGGGGCGTGCTCGGGGGAGGGGGTGGAATCATGTCCGGGGCCACTGGCCCCACTGATCAACTCCTCCCCCCCCCACTCCCAGTGCGTCCTGCACACTGGGGAACAGCTGTTCAGCGGCGTGCAGGAGGCACTGGGAGGGAGTGGGAGGAGCGGGGATGGGGTGTGCTCGGGGGAGGAGGTGGAAAGAGGTGGGGAAGAGATGGGGCAGGGGTGGCACGTGGCTGGGAAGAGGTGGGGTGGAAGTGGGGCTTTGGGGGAAGGGGTGGAGTGGGGGTGGGGCCTGGGGCTGAGCGGGGGTGGCTTGGGGGCCCACGAAAAAATTTAAATCAAAATGGGGGTCCTCATGTTGCTAAAGTTTGAGAACAGCTGATCTAGATGAATTCATTTTTAGTGTGTTTAATTTAGCTAAATAACTTCTCTGTCATTTTTAACCTCAACATTTCTGAAGCATACTTGTGTGTATGTTCATCCATGATCAGGCATGCTATAGAGCAGGGATGATCAAAATTGGTGATACCTGAGGCTATGTGGGCAGCTTGCCAGGAGGCTGTGCTGTGCTCCTAATTTGCATAATAAAAATAAAACAAATGCCAACTATAGTATTTACTTTTACTTGTATCGGCCTTGATAGACTAATCCCATAGCTTATTGTTCGAGTTTATCAATGAGATCTGGTATTTATCTGGTGACACAGGACAGCATGATGCTTCTCAGGGGAAAAAAGACCATGCCCCTGCCTCCCAAGGAGCTTAATCTGAAGTTAGACTGAAGACATAACAAACTGATTGACAAAGAGCATATGGGAGGACACAGATGACAAAAGGAGGGGGATATTGCTGCAGGGGATGTGGCTTCCCACAGTGAGAGAGGTAAAAGCTGGTTGCAGGATGGATTTCTTAGATAATTATTATCCTATGGAGTAATATTTCAAAGGATGCAGTAGAAGCTCCCTTGCCTGGCACATTTAAAATCAACCTGGACAATTAAATATGCAAGGGGGAACAGTCCTGCATTGGTGTGGAGATGGACTAGCTGGCCTTTTAGATCTTTCACCTCTGCATTCTGTGACTAAAAAATGTGGAGTTAATCTTCTCATCCTCACTCAGCAGTTTGGTGAGAAAGTGACCATGAGCTGCATTTAACCCTTGGGTGACACTTCGGGCACCTCTGGCTTAAAGCAAATTTCGTCTGTTTAATAACCTGTATTGTTCTTAAACTGCAGTGCTCTAGATGTCAAGCTTATGAAATAAAATGTAGAAGAGATTGTGTATTTCTTTAGCTATGTGCATTATTGACAATACACGTGTTGTCTGGTATCCGTGGCATCAATTTAACATCCTGCTTTGATATAATTATGTCTTGGTGTATGATGAAGAAAAGCCTCCGGAGACGATGAACAAAATGGGGTCCATGCCTGCAGTGCATCAAGGGGGAACATTCCTCACCGATAACCATGATGTAATTTAATCACACCGGTTCCCATCTGACTCTTTGTTATGGAAGGTATCACTACAATTCACAAATGTTAAATTATCTCTTGCTCAGCTCCTAGGTTGGTGGAAACTTGAGTGATTGACGGGTTGCTCTGATCAGTCACTAAGTGTAGGCTCACCGTGTTTGCTATTAGGGTCAGTGTTGGAAAGAGGATGCTTTTTCCTCCTTCCTTGCTGAATGAAGTAGACTATGGTCTGTTAGCCACAGGCGGCGTAGCATCAGGCATGAGGACATATGCGGTACTATGTTCATAAAGGCCAACAGATCAAGATGGCAGCACACATTTTATGATGTCTTTCAGTTTCTTCCACTGCAAGTGCTTAGGCAGAAGGTTGGGACAGTGCATGCTATTGTGCTGTTTATTTTGAAATCAACTGGAACTGTTCTCATTCTGCACTCACAGATCCCACTGTGATTAATGTATTAAAAATCCCTAGATATGTACAACAGAGGGCAGAGTGTGGCGCATGGTTTGATGCTCTCTAAATACATTCTTAACAAGGCGGCCACTGGTCACTCTCTTCTTGCTGCATCTTGATACAGTCTGCTCCCTGCCCTGTTTAACTTTGTGTTTCAGTATCATCATTTATTTGATAACTTATTTTAAATCCTAGGGGTACTTTCTTTCGTGTTCAGACTAAATGCTAGAACCTGCCCCATTTAAGTAAATGGGAGTTTCTCCACTGGCTTCATTGGGAGCAGGGTTGGACCTTTAATTAATCCTAGAGTCTTTGGGCTAAATCCTGCTCCCCTTAGGTGAGTACTGTAGTTAGGCGAGAGTGTTTGCTTGGGTAAGGTGAGCAGGATTTGGCCCAAATAAAAGATGGCAAAGACCTATTAGATCATCTAGTCCTCTGAGAATTTCCTAGTGGCTTCTCTAGTCTAATTTTAAATGCCCCAAGCAATGGGACTACCACCGGGTCTTTTGGGAGACTATTCTACAGATCACACAATTGAAATAATCAAACAAATGGTTTATCTTTGCTGGATTCAAATTTGCCAAAGAAGAGCATAGTCTCCTGAAATACTTGTTTTCCAAAGCCTACCAAAAGAGAAAAGAAGAATTGTTATTTGATACAGAATTTGCCAGATGTCTTTTAAAGAAGCAGGGGAATCCATAAGCCTTTGTTTACAAAATCCTCTCCCCTTTTCTCATCCTTGCTTAAGTTACCAATCACTACTACTACCCCCCTGTTTAGGGTAAAACTTTCTTAACAGAGACTGTATTTCCAAAATTGGAGCCAACAGAAAAACAAATGTTTTAATTCCTTTTATGGAGCCATGCAGCCTGGGAAAGGGAACTGTTAGGAGCACAGAACTAACAGAGGCACATGCCTCCATGCAGTTGGCTATGGCTTCCTTGTTCCCCCAATGATCAGATCTACAGGGGTTATAGTTAGGCCTCATACATCATTCCATGGTGGGCTGGGAGGAGGACTCTCCTTTTGGTAGAACAATAGAGGAGAAACTCTGAAAAGGAATCTTCAGAGTGTTTTCCTCCCCTTCGTCCCCTCTCATCTCCCATGGATTTTACTGCAGGAGGGGTAATCTGGCTCCTGGTGATTTGATTTATGAAAGTCCTTACCTGAAACAGAAGCCTCCAGAATACTGTGATCCTACCAGGGAGACAAACATATGATCAAGAAGTGAAATTTGATACAGACAAAAGAATAATAGGGGCGAGGAAAAGACAGGCAGACAATTACTGCAACCAGTGGAATACTAGACAGTGCTTTTTCTTCAGTAAACCATTACAAAAATACCACTCTCGTCTCAGTGATGGTCCGTACTGACTGAACTTGATTAGATCTGTGACTGGTGGGTCTTTTTTTGCCTTTGAAGTCATTAAGCTGATTTCCCTGGGGGGACCAGAAAGCAACCTTTTAAATAATCCTCTCCTGCTAGGTTGACTCTCTGGTGGGAATGAGGACCCATTTTCTTAATTACATGTTCGCTAATATGTTTAGTGGTCTCCTCCCTCTCTTCCCTCACCTCAGTCACCTGGGAGATTATAGTAATTTATTGTAAAGCCACGGAGGTTTATTTAAACACCACGCAGTCAGCTTGGAGTGGAGAGCCAGGCAGCGCCCACTGTTGAATACTTTGTGACATTATGGATGTGCTCTATGGCTTGCCTACATAGACGTGCCTTTTGAAACTCCTGTGAATAGATACAGAAACAGATTTTTTGAATTGAACAATAATTAGAAACGTGTGGCGCAGTGCATTAGAAAACAGGAAAGAAATCCTATTCTGATGTACAAACACTACTATCTGAGATAGATTTCAGCGGCAAATACAGTTCTCTCTCACAGACTAAAATGAAATAACATTACATGTCTGGCTTACACCTACCAAAATCAGGATATTCAGAGTGAAGACTGAAATTCTGTTCTTAACTCACCCTAATATAGCTTGGCATTTGCAACTCTTAATGTTTGAGAGATCCTGGTTACGATGCACAACAGCTAGAGGGTCGAAACCTTCACCATAGTTTGGAACAATAGGTTGAGCAATTATGAATGGAGTTTCAGACTGTGTGTGTGTGTGTGTGTGTGAATTAAATTTGATTCTCTCAATCTCGTTTTTTTTTTTAAGTACACAAAGTCTTTCATGACATATACATGATTTAAGACATTTTTATCTCTTTAGGATCTACTGTCTAAGGGCTCAGCCTTGATGTAATGGATTGTGACGCTATCAGGCCAGTTACTGACTTTTAGAAGTGCTGGGGCCAAGCCCTGCTTATCTGGTTCACACATGTAGTCCCAATGATTTAAAAGATAACTGAGAACACTCAGCATCCCCTACAAGGGACTCAGGATCTTGAGGAATCAAATCCTAAATCTGTATTTGTGGCTCACTCTACTCACACAAGTACAAGGTTGTTCAGGATTTGGCCTCTGGATTTTTAAATGTCATTTATTGACATAGGCAGTGTTGTTGCAGCCATGTTGGTCCCAAGATATTAGAGAGCCAAGGTGGGTGAGGTAAATTATCTTTTATTGGACCAACTTCTGTTGGTGAGAGAGAAACAAGCTCTCAAGCTGCCACAGAGCTCTTCTTCAGGGCTGGGGAACATACTCAGAATATCACAGCTAAATACAAGGTGGAACAGATTGTTTAGTATAAGTAGTTAATACATATTACCAAGGACTATTTGAGGGGAAGTGGCCCATTAACACCTCTCCAGTCATAGGGTGGAAAGTGGAGGGGAAAAGCTGGGGGGGGGGGCGTAAGTGGGTTATAGATTGTTGTAATAAACCAGAAATCCAGTGTCTCTGTTCAGTCCATGGTTTTAGTAACTAGCAAAATTATGAATTTAAACTCCCAGGCTCATCTTCTGAAGATGTTGTGGAGGTTTCCTTTGAGAATGAAGACTGAGAGGTCAGACATAGAGTCGATGGCTCTGGGAAAAGTGTTCGCCCACAGGTGATAGGGTGTTCTTGTCTGTCATTTAAAAATGCACGTAGCAACTCCTAAAGCCACTTGTTGTTCAGCTGCAGCACAAGTATGGTAAAGCCATAGATTTAATAAACTCACCTGTGACTATACTGTCTCAAGCAGCGATCTCATAGAAATCTTACACGCTAAGACTTAGAGAATCCTCCAAGGAAAGCCTTTGGTGGTGCAGGAAGTGGGACTGATGAGCCAGTAGGTGGCACTCTTCTCTCTGAACCAGTTTCCCCACATGTTGACAGGGAGATGTATTGCTGAAGATGCCGTCTTTGGGATAATATCTAGCTCTTATATAGCACTTTTCCTCAGTAGATCTCAAAGCACTTTACAAAAGAGGGCAGTAAAACTCAGATGTGAAATACACTGGTGGGCATTAAAGATCTCCTGGCACTTATTGCAAAACTAGGGGCATTAACTCTGGTGTCGGTTAAATTCCTACTTTTTTATTTCCATAGTGGCTATTGCAAGGGCAGGTGGGTGTTTCAGTGGCAAAGGTACATACATACATTACGTCTGCATTCAGAAAAACAAAAATTAAGAATAAAACAAAATAAACCATTCTAAACCAAGTAAATGCCAACAATTGTCCATGAAAAATGTTTTTTTTTTTTAATTTTGACCAGTTCTATTCCCGATTTACACTGGTGTAGTTAAGAGGAGAATTAGGTCCATTGTTTAAACAAAATACAGACCTGAAAATAAATACCCCTCCCCCTCCCCAGACAGAAACAAAACCAAACTATGGTGGGTCCAACTTAGGCAGCCAAGTCATATCAGAAATGCCCATTAACATCAGTGGGAGTTAGTTGCTTGCAGTGTGATAGCAGCTGCGTAATCTGGCCTATGGAGTTCGTTTGGTCAGGCCCAGGGGGCTACAGTGGGGCGGGGATTCAGTAAGCACCAACAATGAATTCTTTTCATTTTTTTCAAATTAAGGTCTGAGTAGAGGAAATGCCAAGTATCCCCCCTCCCCATCCCCTGACTCTCTATTCATTGTCTGTTAGGGGGAGATGAAGAGGCAGTAAAGGACCCAGGTTAACGTGACACCTGTATCTGTGACAGCTCAAGCAAGGGAAATAGACGGAAAGAGTCTCCTGGCAGCCATTTGAAACGATACCCCCTTCCTGACTTGGAAGCTTTGACTGATGGTTTAGCTTTGTGCAGCCATATGGTCGAACATCTTGAAGGGGCAGCAAAGAGGAGCCGGTGCCAGAGCTGGAAATAGAAACCAAGTCATTATTGGAAACCAGATCTCTGAGAGACTGAAGCCAGGGGAAGGCTACTTTCTTCTTAATTTTGTTTCATGTTTCAGTGTCTTCCCTTTCTATGTTCAGGACTCAGGGAAACACGGGGGAGAAGGTAAATTCCTCCTCGCAGTTAGAAATAGTCCTTGCAGAACAGTGGTTAAAAAGGAATAATTTAGCTGGTACACTGGACTGCGAGGTGTGGTCTACGAGGAGGGCTGCTAAGTAACACAAGTGGGGAATCAAGGCTCCAACACTTTTTGGGGCTTTCCTCCTCCCCCGCTTTCATTCTCTAGAAAAGAAAATTTGGCTTTGTCATAAATCAGGGCATTGTTCACTCCTCATAAAAGAGACAATTTAATACTTGAAATATATCTGTGATGTCAGCTTTCCCTGGAATTCAAACGCCAGGAGAGCAGACAGTCCTATTTAGGCTTCTGTTGGTGTAGCCCAACGATTAACAAATGCCACACCGGGGCCATCAAGATAAGAATTCTAATGACCACAATGGATTCCCTCTTCTCCTTTCATTACTTCCTACATTACATTTGTTTCCAGCAGGGAAGAGTTTATAAATGAGTGGCTATGCTAGTAGCCTTGAATTCATCTCCCTGGGCGGCTATGTGGATGAGCTCCAGGGACAGAGCAACACTTCTCTTTAATAAACTCCGCACACCACATTAAAGATAAAAGGGGAAGGGAAATATTTATATTCTGACAAAGGAGCTCTTCCCTTCAGGCTCTTGTTTTATTTATTAGCTTACTCTGTCCCCTTTTTGCAGTTTTTCTGTTTGTCTATATACCTTCCCTCTCTTTTTCTCCTTTATTCACTAATTTTGTCCCTGAGTGACAGTGAAATTGAAAGTCTAGAATTGTTGTCAAAGAGATCAGATTCAGATTGTGTGTGTATGTAATTCCCAGTACATAAAAACATCTCTTCCACCCCATCTTTATTTTTAACATAAAACTTTGATTTATAGCACTTAAACAACTGAATATATTACATCTGGTTTACTCCAATAGCTTCAGATGAAGCTGTAGAAACATAGGGAATTATTATTTTTTTAAGAGCACAGTGTCCCACAAATGCTTGAATATCCTCCCACATCTGTAAAGGCAGTAAGTAACTACCATCAGTCTTCTTTGTGGAAGCCCTTGCTGAGGCATGACACAGCTACTTTGAGACCTCTGTAGCCTCATTCATCAAACACTTCCTTTCTTCTGAGGAACTGTCCCTGAGGATCATTCATTTCCTCCAACTAATATGCCCAGGTGAAAGGAATCTTGAGAACATTTCTGTGTTTGGGTCCAGCTCCTCATACTTTACTTAAAGATTAAATAAGATAAGTCAGATATAAAGAAATATACGGCATTTTCTATCCATTCTGTTTGTTTTTCCCATTCACATTTTAATCATTTTTATATTGTACAGAATTGTGTGCCATTCATCTGGTTAAAATGTACACAGTAGCATGTTGATTGACATCAGTGTCATTTATCAATATTACCTTCACCAATATTTACAGTTCTAATATTGGCCATTTCTCCATCATCCATCCTTGTAACATCTGGGTGCTTGACGATATTAAAAATATCACACGCAAATTAAATAGAGAGACTACCGCGAATGTAGCCCCTCTAACTTTACCGGTGCATTTCTGTTCCTCATAGAATTGCAAAATGTCTGCAGAAAACAAGCTCTCGTGCTGACATTTTAAAGTATATCAATACAAACTGATGAACAAATGAAATCAAACTGGAAAGTGGATTGATCTCACTTTATCATTCACCCTCCCAAACAAAAAAGCCGCTGTTCTGTTTCCACACTCTGATCTGGAACCCAAACCAATATTTTGATTTTTCTCCCTCCCAAAGCAATTAATGAAGCATACCTAGGGAAATGTATGCTTTTCTCTTTTGATTGGTTAATCCTCTTACTTTATCTTCACAAATAATGGTCATTAAACCATTTACAAATGATTTACAGAGCTGCCACCCAGACACAGATCCCATTGACCTCTGTGGAACTGAGGTGGTACAGCGCTTCTGAAAATCAGGCCCTAAATAAACAGAATTGTTTCCTCCTTCCACTGCAATGTACATTTCAAAATAATATGAAATACGAAGATATCTTCCCCTACAGGATAATTTATGAATTGACAAGGATTGTGCTGCTACTTGCCAGGATTTGATAAAGCCTAATCACTGTAGCAACTGTAGTATCCATTGGTGGCGTGAGAACTTAACTGTGCCAAGTACTGGTCATCTATGCAAGCCTGCTGCCCTCACTCCTGGGTGATGGTAGAGGTGGTAGCAGGAAAACTCAGAGCTTGTCTATATTGGAATTTTTTGCCTGGTGGTGTAGCTATACAGATGCAAACCCTCAGTGTAGCTGACCAGCAGCTATGTAAAGTTGGACTTACTCTGGCCTGAGGGGGCAGCCATCTACATGGGATGTGTGTGGCTACACTCAGGGGCGGCTCTATGTTTTTTGCTGCCCCAAGCATGGCAGTCAGGCGGCCTGCGGCGGCACGCCTGCGGGCAGTCCGTGGTCACGCGGATTTGGTGGCGTTTCTGCAGGTGATCTGCTGGTCCTGCGGATTCGGCATACCGGCCGCCAAATTGCCGCTGAAACTGCAGGACCGGCGGACCTCCTGCAGGCATGCCGCCGAAGGCTGCCTGACTGCTGCCCTCACGGTGACTGGCATGCTGCCCCCCGCGGCTTGCTGCCCCAGGCATGCGCTTGCTGCGCTGGTGCCTGGAGCCGCCCCTGGCTACACTGGTGCAGCTATACTTGTGCAAAAATCTCTTCTAGAGACGAGCCCTTAGTGCACCCTGTAAGCTTTCTTCATTGTCAGTGTCTCCCCGCCAATCTGACTCTGAAATTTTCCTCCCACTTTTCATACTTGCACAATAGCTTTCTTTTCTTGATGCATACAGGCAGCCTATCACTTTTCCCAAGTGGTGTTCAGTTTTACTGCAATTGTAAGAATACTGGTAGGAGTACATTATAGATCTTACAGATTTGAGCCTAAAGTGAGCAAGAAGAGTGTAACAGCTGTTTTATATTTTGAAATGCTTTTATCCCAGTCAATTAAGTCAGAGAAAGTCTAAAGAGTCTGCCTTAGCAGAGCCTTCCTTACCATTTTTAGGCAGGCCTGTGAAACAGTTTTTTACAGTTCCCTGTGCAAATGTCACCAACTCCTGTCCACTCATAGTCACACCTTTATGCACAGAGAATGGGCTTGAGGATGCTGTAGGTGGTGAGTAAGGTGATTATTAAGGCACTTTCATGCTTGCAGGGAATGTTGTCAACTATTTTTTTTTAAACTGTTCAATTTTGACAGATCCTGATTTCTGATAGTTTACCCTTTAAATTCTAGTCCTGGGGGTTGTGTGTGTGTGTTGTTTTTTTTAATTTTGAAATTCTGTTTAAGAGAAATTTTATAAGTTTTTTTTTTCTGTTTCTCTGCAGCTTACAGGACCTTTCAGCAAGAGGGAGGGAGCTTGAGAGCAACCCCACCACATGTGCTTGGGCATGCCTTTCTCCCACCCAGCATGCACACTAGTGGCCTGCCTCTTCCATAGCAGCAGCAGCATAATTGAGGTAAGGCCTCCCAGCCTCTAACCTCCTCCCTGGGACTTGAAGAGGGATCCTCAGGGAATGAAGAACTCGCTCCTTCCTGCAGCTAGAGTCTGAGGAGTGAAGAACAGGGCTCCCTTGGGTTCCCCTGTCCAGCTCTCATTATGGCCTGGCCCTGTCCAGGAGAGCAGTTTTCACCAGCCCCATGTAGAGGTTTGTGGAATGAAGTGTCTTCCTGCCTCTTCTCTCCACCCCACAGTTCCATGTAGGGGCCTTGTTAGAGGTGAACAAGGGGTTCCCCCAGTCCCATGCATACCCACCAGCTGCTGTTGCTTTTCAGCTTCATGCAGGGACTTTTAAGGAAAAGATGACCCTTCCGGATCCCAAATTGAGGCCGCTGCAGCTCTGCTGCTGTGTTCCTGGTAATGCCCTCCTCTGGGCCTGGGGGAATATGTGTGCATGAGCAGCCCCTTGAGCTGTGTGTGAGGAGGAGGCAACTGACCATAACAAAGCAGCAAAACTAACTCTACAGTAAGCAACCTATAGTAGGTAAAAATGTTCAGACAGAAATGTGTTCAGTGTCCCTTTAGCTGACTCATTTTCCAGCAATGGAGCGTGTGTTTGTGGGGGTGTCTGTGACATTCTATACCTTGGGGGAGCATACTGTAACCCCCATATTTCTCATTATCTTATAAGCATGATCTTGCATATAAAATATGCCTTGTAAGGTATCAGGGGAAAGGTTATGATCTGCTGCAAGTCATTTCTCTATCCATGTATGTGTATCGTTAATGCATATGAAGTTAAGAGAATTGTGCTGTATGGTGGTCACTAAAACATGCTGTAAGTTGGGGAAATCAGCCAGATATTAGTTCCCCAGAAGCAACAGTAAGGAAAGTAACCAAGGCCCAGGCAGGGTGTCACACAACCCATCAACAGCCATTGTCCAGCAAGGGAGCTATAATGCAATGGCTCACCTGCATGAGGCCACCCCAGGGGAATTGCTCAACCTTGCTTGGAGAGACTCAGCAATGCCCCCAGACATGCCTGGACTTGTGCTCCCCAAGCACATGGACTGAGGGTATAAAACAGACAGAGTGGACACATACTGGGCCCTTGCCCCCACCTTTGCTGCAAGCAACAAAGACACTGAGAAGAAGACAAGACTAGGGTTGTAAGTTCAATCCTTGAGGGGGCCATTTAGGGATCCGGGGTAGAAAAAAAATAGTTGGGGATTGGTCCTGCTTTGAGCAGGGGGTGGACTAGATGATCTCCTGAGGTCTCTTCCAACCCTGATATTCTATGATTCTCCAACACAGGAGATTGGCCCAGGTTTAAGGAACAAACCTGTATATTAAGGACTGCAATATCCAGTGGGGTGAGAAAAACTGCTTAATCTAGATGTTGCCCAGTCTAATAGGGTTGAGAGTTTAGACTGCGTGCTTCTATTTTCTTTTCTTTTGGAACCACTCTGACTTTTTGCCCATCACTTATAATCGCTTAAAATCTATCTTTGTAGTTAATAAATCTGTGTGTTTATTCTACCTGAAGCAGTGCGTTTGGTTTGAAGTGTGTCAGAGACTCCCCTTGGGATAACAAGCCTGGTGCATATCAATTTCTTTGTTAAATTGACGAACTCATATAAGCTTGCAGCGTCCAGCGGGCATAACTGGACTCTACAAGACAGAGGTTCCTAGGATTGTGTCTGGGGCCGGAGATATTGGCTAGATATCAGTTGCACAATCCAAGGACCAGCTTGCATGCTAGAGGCTGTGCGTGAACAGCCCAGGAGTGGGGGTTCTCACAGTAGAGCAGGGTAAGGCTGGTTCTCAGAGTTGAGGATTGGAGTGGCCTAGCAGATCATCAGTCCAGAGAACACCAGGGGAATGTCACAGCGTCCACGGTCAGGTCGCCCCCAGCCTGCTGCTATGGGACTGATGGAACCTAGTTGCTTGCACGAGGTTCCATGCATGGGCACAAAGTGTTTCTTCCACTCTTGTCAATGAGCATGTATATAGATTCTGTCCCCAAAAGCAGTAAAATAATAAGGTTCCCTCAGTCATTCTTTTATTGATCGGGGCAGCTAAAGTGCCGAGTGATAATGTCTTCTTGCACAGGCCAAGAAAAGCTAAAAAAAAAATCTGCGGTGTTGACAGACTTACTCCCTATAGTCCTAATAAGACCTCCACAAGAATAGCCTTCTGATACATTTCACATAAGAATTTTAACTACATAGCCACCAAACATTTTCAGGTTAGGTCAATCATTCTGTCATTTTCACAAACTGCCTTTGTTTTCTCTGTCCTTTAACTTTTGCCTATTCATTTGCTCTCCTCCTGCTGCTGCCCCATCTCCATTTTAAAATGTAAACCTGGTGTGTTTTTACATAGTGACAGAGAGGGAGCATGTATGTTCAGTGTGACAGGGTGTATATACTAAATGCCTGTTTGTACTTGATGTGATTCATCCCAAGAGCAAGGATGATGACCTTTAGCCTGCCTGGATTTCTTACAATCCTTCCTTCCTCTTCCCTTTCCTGTGAGGTTAAAGCACTTCTGATGATGATTAAAAGAGTTGCACTTTCTTTTTTTTAATAGGTTTTTGAGTTATTTTTGCAGGGAGGGGGAGGATAGAAAAGGTTAGTTGTGTTTTTAAACATTTCTTCACCTTGGCAATCATATGATGTCCACCAAAAATCAGATGTGGCAGCATTTTACTTTTCAACACAATGTGAAAACTTAAAAAAAAAAAAAAATTCTTTCTGTTCACAGCCAACAAATGAAAAGCATTCAGAAACAGATTTTAGGAGAATGAAATGTGTGTCCCCTTTGTCCTGGTAATTCACTTTAAAGGGTGTCATGACTGAAGGTGTATATAGTGCTAGTGAAAGATACTAGATTTGCAGCACTGAAAAGTAAACCCTCTGTTCACAAGCAGAGTATGGCAGCACGTTGCCGCAGGGACGTACCTCAGTCTTGACTTCAATGGATGACCTCTGGGGTTTAGGGGATAGTTCCACACCCATGACCATTGATTCTTGCACACCTCTGCTGCGTGCCAACAGGAACGCTAGTGAGGGTGATGGCTATTGTGATTTGCTCACCTGTTCACTGTGAACTTAACTAGGCCACATCTGGCATCAAAATGTAATAAACTTTTTCTCACCACTGACATGGTCTAAGTCAGTGGTTCTCAAATTTTTGTGCTGGTGACCCCTTTCACATAGCAAGCCTCTGCGTGCGACCCCCCCCCCTTATAAATTATAAACACTTTTTTATATATTTAACACCATTATAAATGCTGGAGGCAAAGCGGAGTTTGGGGTGGAGGCTGACAGCTCGCGACCCTCCATGTAATAAGCTTGTGACCCCCTGAGGGGTCCCAACACCCAGTTTGAGAACCCCTGGTCTAAGTAAACAGTTCTTGAACACATTCGCCAGTGCTTTAGGCACACAACATGCCCCTCATACACTGCCTCCTGATGAGTGCACTTGTGCCTTCCTTGTTGGGACTCTGGTTTTATGGAGCAACAAGTAGAATCGTTTGCTTGAGTTGCGTGTTTTTATTTTAAGGGATGGAGGGAAACAGCTGAGAGGCGGGGGCAAGCTGAGATTGAAGTGCTTATGCTCACTTTAGCATGTGAAGAGTCACACAGAAGATGAAATATAATGAGAGAATGCAGACACTAGGCTTACTGGGTGGGGTCATTCTCCCTGGCCCAATACACAATCTCAGCAGGATACAGGGGCTGTAAATGTCTTGCAAGGGGCTGGTGAAGAATTGCCCCAGAGCACGAGGCAGAGCTGTAAGTGCACATTGCTATGACCATTCTGTCTTGCTTTGCAAGCCATAGGCAGCCTCAAGAAGTTGCTGTCACTTAGAGCTGTGCTGACCCAGGCCTGCTAAGTTACACAGGGAGGCCACGCTGGCCCCTAGCGCATCCCAGAATTAGGAAGCGCAGGGGTAGTTGTGTGATCCGTGCTGTGGGGCAGAATCTCAGCCATTTAGCATAGGAGTGAGAAGTGGTTGGAGGAGACTTGATTGTGGTATCAAGGGCCTGCTGAAAATTGTATTGAGAATTTGGCGATATTCAGTGGAATAAAAGCCAGTGGGCCGGATTCACCCTAACGGTAGAACCCAGGCTGCAGGTGGCAAGTTTTCTTGGAGTTGGGGTGCAATGATGCAAGCTACCTGGAACCCCTACTTTGCTGTCTCCTGGAAGGAATGCATTGATTGGCTTAGCTGCTCCGCTGGCAGGGGTGTGTGCGCAAATTGAGCCCCCTTAGACTAGCAGGGATGATTCAAGCCCAAAATATGTAGAACTAATAAAAGGAAATATGCTAAAGAAGAATTTCCTGTTATTCTAAATGATTGTGTAGCATATGGACAGTCTGTGGAATTCACTATTGCAGGAAGTTAGAAGCAAATGCTACAGCTGGATTTTTGGAAAGGCTGGATAATTCTGTGATACTAATAGATGTGTCTTTGCTGTCTGAGACGAGAGGAAGATTAGTCTTGTGGCTAAAGCCCAGAACTGGGAGTAAAAAGAACTGGCTTCTAGTCCCAGCTCCCTACCTCTGTGATCACAGCACCTCACTGTTATCTTGTGTTGAAGACTATGTTGGAATTGCAAGTTATTGCCGTGGGGTGGGGTGAATTGGAGTTCACTGGTGCTGCTTGCAGGCTTGAGTTCTCTGTAACAAAGCACGACAGCAGAGTCATTCTGTTAAGAGTCAGCTTAAAGCAAGGTGAGATGAATTGTGCCTCACAGCCTTTGGGAGCAGCCTGTTTTTTCTCTCTCTCTCTCTGTTGTTGGATTCTTGTGTGCAATCGTCCTGAATTCTCAATTCAAACAGCTTAATGGGACCAAATCAGGGGGCCTGGATAATCTCCATGTAAGAATATTAAGGGAACTGGCGCATGAAATTGCAAGCCCAATAGCATTTTAATGAATTTTTAATGAATCCGTAAACTCAGGATTCGTACCCTATGACTGGAGAATTGCTAATATAGTACCTATTTTTAAGAAAGTGAAAAAAGTGATCTAGGAAACTACAGGCCTGTTAGTTTGATCTCAATTGTATGCAAGGTCTTGGAACAAATTTTGAAAGAGAAGGTAGTTAAGGACATAGAGATAAATGGTAATTGGAATAAAATATTACATGGTTTTATAAAAGGTAGATCATGCCAGACCAAGAAGTTAACTGATATTTCAGATAAAGGAAATGCTGTAGATCTAATCTACCTGGATTTTGGTAAGACATTTTATACAGTTCCACATGGGAAATTATTAGTTAAATTGGAGAAGATGGGAATTAATATGAGAATTGAAAGGTGGATAAGCACCTGGTTAAAGGGGAGACCACAGCAGGTCAAACTGAAAGGTGAACTGTCAGGCTGGAGGGAGGTTTCTGGTGGAGTTCCTCAGGGATCGGTCTTGACACTAAGCTTATTTAACATTTTCATTCATGACCTTTGCATAAAAAGTGGGAGTGTGCTAATAAAATTTGCTGATGACATAAAGGTGTGAGGTATTGCCAATATGGAGGAGGACAGGAATATCATACAAGAAGATCTGGAGCACTTTGAAAACTGGAGTAATAGCAATGGGATGAAATTTAATAGTGCAAAGTGTCATGCACTTAGGGACTGACAACAAGAATTTTTGCTATAAGCTGGGGACGTATCAGTTGGACGTGACAGAGGAAGAGAAAGGCCTGGCTGTATTGGTTGATCACAGGATGACTATGAATCGCCAATGTGGTGTGGCGTGAAAAAAGGCTAATGCAATCCTACGATGCATCAGATGAGGTAATTAGTAGAAATAGGGAAGTGTTATTGCCATTATGCAAGGCACTGGTGAGACCTCATCTGGAATATTGTGTGCAATTCCGGTCTCCCATGTTTAAGATGAATTCAAACTGGAACAGGTGCAGAGAAGGGCTACTAGGATGATCAGAGGAATGGAAAACCTACCTTATAAGAGGAGACTCAAGGAGTGTGGCTTGTTTAGCCTGACTAAAAGAAGGCTGAGTGGAGATATGATTGCTCTCTATAAATACATCAGAGGGATAAATACCGAGGGAGAGGAGTTATTTAAGTTAAGCGCCAATGTTGTCACAAGAACAAATGGATATAAACTGACCATCAACAAGTTTAGGCTTGAAATTAGGTTTCTAACCATCAGCAGAGTGAAGTTCTGCAACAGCCTCCCAAGAGAATCAGTGAGGGCAAAAAACCTCAGTGTGTTCAAGACTGAGCTTGATAAAATGTATGAAGAGGATGGTATGATGAGACTGCCTACAATGGCATGTAGCTGATCTGAGACTGCAAGCAGCAAATATCTCCAATGGCTGGAGATGGGACACCAGATGGGGAGGGATTTGAATTACTACAGAGAATTCTTTCCCGGGTGTTTGGCTGGTCGGCCTCACCCACATGCTCAGGGTTTAACTGAACGCCATATTTGGGGTTGGGAAGGAATTTCCCCCCAGGTGAGATTGGCAGAGACCCTAGGGATAGGGTTGCCAACTTTCTACTGGCACAAAACCAAATACCCTTGCCCCACCCCTGTCCTGCCCCTCCTCCGAGGCCCCCGCCCATGCCCCACCCAGTCTCCAAGGCCCTGCCCCGATCACTCCATCCCACCCTTCCTGTCGCTTGCTCCCCTCACCCTCACTCACTCGCTCATTTTCACCGGGCTGGCTCAGGGGGCTGGGGTGCGGGGGAGTGATGGCTCTGGCTGGGGGTGCAGACTCTGGGGTGGGGCTGGGGATGAGGGGTTTGGGTGTAGGAGGGTGATCCGGGCTCGGACTGAGGGGTTTGGAGTATGGGAGGGGGCTCTGAGCTGAGGCAGGGGGTTGGGGTGTGGGAGGAGGTATGGGCTCTGGGCTGAGGGTGTGGGTTCCGGGTGGGGCCAGAAACGAGGGGTTTAGGTGCAGGAGGGGGCTCTGGGCTGGGGCAGGGGGTTGTGGTGTGGGAGTTGTGAGGGCTCTGATGTGGGGCCAGGGATGAGGAGTTTGGGGTGCAGGAGGGTGCTCTAGGCTGGGGCTGAGGGGTTCAGAGGGTGGGAGGGGGCTCTAGGGTGGGGCAGAGGGTTGGAGTGCGGGGGGTGAGTGCTCTGTCTGGGGGTGCGACTCTGGGATGGGGATGGGGATGAGAGGTTTGGGGTGCAGGATGGTGCTCTGGGCTGGAATTGAGGGGTTCAGAGGGGAGGAGGGGGATCAGGACTGAGGCACAGGGTTGGGGTGTGTGGGGGGGAGTGAGGGTTCTGTCTGGGGGTGCGGGCTCTGGGGTGGGGCTGGGGATGAGGGGTTTAGGGTGCAAGAGAGTGCTCCGGACTGAGACTGAGGGGTTTGGAGGCCATGAGGGGGATCAGGGCTGGGGCAGGGGGTTGGGGCCCGGGAGGACAGGGCTGCAGGCTCCAAGTGGCACTTACCTCAAGCAGCTCAAGGAAGCAGCGGCATGTCCTCTCTCCGGCTCCTACGCGAAGGCATGGCTAGGCGGCTTGCACGCTGCCCGGTCCGCAGGCGCTGCCCCTGCAGTTCCCACTGGCCGCAGTTCCTAGCCAATGGGAGCTGCGGGGGTGGCGCTTGGGGCGGGGGCAGTGTGTGGAGCCCACTGGCTGCCCCAGGCATAGGAGCTGAAGGGGGACATGCCGGCTGCTTCCTGGGAGCTGCATGGCGCGGAGGCTAGCAGGGAGCCTGCCAGCCCTGCTCCTGCGTGGCTCTGCAAACTGGACAGTCAACGGCCCGGTCAGCGGTGCCGACCGGAGCTGCCAGGATCCCTTTTCAACCAGGTGTTCCGGTCCAAAACCAGACACCTGGTCACCCTACCTGAGGGTTTTCACCTTCCACTACAGCATGGGACACAGGTCACTTGCAGGTTTAAACTACTGTAAATGGTGGATTCTCTGTAACTTGAAGTCTTGAAATCATGATTTGAGGACTTCAGTAACTCAGCCAGACGTTAGGGGTCTATTACAGGAGTGGATGGGTGAGGCTTGCAATGTGCAAGAGGTCAGACTAGATGATCACTGTGGTCCCTTTTGGCCTTAAAGTCAATGAGTCCATGAGTAAATCAAATAGTGTTATACTGAAACCTTCTTGCAAGAGTATTCATGCTTTTGTCAGCTTCTCTGGCTGTATGCTGTGAAACATCACAACTGTGAAATGTGGCTGCTAACACCCACCTAAAGCACTTGGAGCTCCTTGCATGGAACCTGGTATACAAGTGCAGCATATTAATATCATCATCATGAGAAAGGTAAACAAACATGTTTCAGGGCATAAACTACTCTAGACAATGGCAGGGATAGAAAAGAGTGTTGCCTTCCCCTCTCCAGCTCCCCAAACATTAAACAACTGCACAGTTTCACACATTCATCACTGTTTAGTCTCTCTGTGTCGTCATAACATTTTCTCCTCTTGCAGTTGACCCCTCTCAGCTATTAGAGCTCCTGCCTAATAATTGCCTGTAGGTATAATGCTGTAGAATGGGGCGGCCAATTTGAGCCTGAGAAGGAGCCAGAATTTACCAATGTACATTGCCAAAGAGCCACAGTAATACATCACCAGCCCCTCATCAGCCCCCTGCTCCCAGCGCCTCCCACCCACCGGCAGCCCCACTGATCAGCGCCTCCCCCTCCCTCCAGATCAGCTGTTTCGTGGCGTGCAGGAGGCTCTGGGGAGGGGGAGGAGCGAGAGCACGGCAGGCTCAGGGGAGGGGGCGGGAAGGGTTGGAGTGGGGTCAGGGCCTGTGGCAGAGCTAGGAGTTGAGCACTGAGCACCCCCGGCATATGAGAAAGTTGGTGCCTGTAGCTCCAGCCCCAGAGTTGGTGCCTATACGAGGAGCCACATATTAACTTCTGAAGAGCCGCATGTGGCTCCGGAGCCACAGGTTGGCCACCCCTGCTTGTTTATTGGATTTTCCTCTGTGTGAGCTGAGGGGAAGAGGTAGTTGTCAGTGTGGACCTGCACACCAGAAAAACATGGAACGGGATGGAGGACTGATTATTGGAGAATCCCTTCCAATGAGAAAGTCAAAGCATGCAGCTTGATCTCCACCCTCTTATTAAAGAATGATTTTTTTCCAATTGATTGGAACAAGGCAAGATTCTAGTTTTCTTTCTCATCTTTGTGTAAAATAGATATTAATAATTTAGTTCCCTTAATTACATTTTCTGCGAGGGGAGCTCCCTGTGTAAAAGTTGAATGGTAATCTCTAGAGGTCTATTTTCATAGTCTTGCTAGTTATTGGGTGGTCCTGCAAGGTCCTAGGGCACGCATGATACTGGTTGAAGTCGTCTGGACTTGTGGAGATCAGGCCCTATGTTATCAAGACGTACTCATGAATTTCACCCAATTTAAGTAGTTGTATGCAACTTAATAAGATAATGTGAGCAGTTCCCGGAAACCAAACGGAAAAGGAGGGTATTTTTCTCCTCAAGTAAATAATTTTAACAAGAGTTTCACTGTGCTGTCACTCTAATGCCCTCTGTCACTGAAATAGAGCGATTGAAATCCATAATATAAACCCATAGCATAATACCCATCTATAATATGCAACATCCTTCTCTCCTGAGAGCAACCTGCCAGAGACTATACACTATAATAATGTAGTAAATATAGGTCATCTTGAGCAGAATTTAGCTCTTAGTAATTGATATGTTCCTATAAAGAGAAAAAGAAAGAAAATGCCTGGTTTAGTGATCAGTTCTGTACTTGTGATATGGACACGAGCTTGCACTCTATAAACACATAGTGTAGAGAGGATATATACTGAAGGACTACATTTTGCATACACAACATTTTGGGGGTACATTGTAGTGGTTTTTATTTAAGGACATCAAATCATTATTCTGAATCTTTGTAAATCCCCTTAATATGCCATATAGAAGAAATTTAAAAAGCTCTCCAGCCGGCCAGCCAGTCATATGTCACACTTTGATGTCAGATGGTTGGTTTTCAAGTGCAAAGTCATAATCTCATAACAGGGGCAGATAGTCAAGAGCTCAGCTCCCACTTAGGCATGTAATTATGGACCGGATTTCCAAAAAAGTGCTCAGTACTCAACATGCTGAGCTCTTTTGAACATCTGCTTCATGGTGGATGTCCACATGCAGCGCCCAGGGATTATGTCCACATGTGGCTTGCACAAATCTTTGCACTGTATGTGCACATGCAATAAGGGCCTGATCCAATTCAAATGAAGTCAGTGAAAGCCTTTTTTCATTGACGTCAATGGGAATTGCATCAGATTCTAAGCACATGCACCAATACCACTTGCATAACTTACTAAAAATCAAGTCCCAGATCTATCATCCCAAAACACGACTTGTCTTCTATTCCTTCTGTTGGTTTGCAAAGTCCATGTCATTCTTTATATGAGAGATTTCTTTTTCTAATGTCAACGATTATTTTATCTAAACAAAAAAAAAATTCCCCCAAATGGCAGAATCCCAGTCCCCAGGAGCAATATCCTACAATAATCAAGCAGCCTGGATGTGAGATGGAGGAAAAATTTTTTGCTGAGGAATCAGATTTCAGTGTAAGGTTTACAAAGGGTTATTCAGAGAAAGCATGGGAAATTAAAGTATCTGTGGGATTTCTTGTGAAAGTGCTCGCCAACATGAGTGAAGGTTGCAGAGTCAATCCCTGTGCATCTGTGGATAAAATCGTCCACTCCCATCAATGGGAGTTTTTATGTGTGTATAGGAAGAGCATTGTGTACATCAAGGGCCAAATCCTGCAGTCTTCATTCAATCTTTTCTCAAGCCCAGCCCCCATAGAAGTCAGCTTCCCCAAATTCAGACCCAGGAGTGTATTTTAAGCTCATCTCTCTCTCTCTCATTTTTGAATAATGCGTAATCTCTCCCCCTCTGAGCTCAGTTGGTATGTTACATTTTCTCTAAGGTTCACCTAATTACGTGGACAGGCAGTTCATTGCTGAAGTTTCTGTTCTTGAGATTGAGATTTTCACCATCATTTCTGTGCAGGGCTGAAGTTGGTATGATCCTTGTTTCTTCTGGAAGCGGGGAAAGACCTTTTTATTTATTCACTTAAAAACAAATCAAGCCCTTTACAGGTCTACAGGCATTTGTAACAGATGCCTGAATCTGGACACTGGCAAGCCACTTCTTTTGTTCTTCCCAACAGCTGGCTTGCTGTTACACCTGAAGAGGTAATTAGAAAGATAAGTCAGAACGCTAATTTGCAACATTCAAGCCTTCCTTGGGAAGGTATCACCATTACAAAGGGAAATAATGGAACTCATAGTCCAAGCTCAGAGGCAGTATCCACCATTTTTCACTCTTACTGGCAGCTCGATGTGACCTTTAACCTCTTCCCACCAGCCTCCTCAAAGAAGCTACAAGATTCAGAAGAGGAAAGGAAAAGAGCCTAATCTCAGGATACAAAATGTCCAACATAGTTATAATTACAAGTACAGTATCTATTATTCTGATTCCCAAGTCCTACATTTCACTCAGGCCTCCCAACACATTGGTTCACTGTATAATTAAGTTAATTGAATACACTTGTTTGCAGAAAGAAGTCTCAAAGATTCCTAGCTGGTTTTTAGTTTTATTATCATGGTCAAATAATCCTTGGCATTTCTATAGCAAGGATCTCAACATTATATAATTTGGCCTTGCAACACCCTGTCGTGTACTCAATGATAATATTTGTGAATGCAAATGTAGTTTGCATGTGGAGCTTCCAAATTAATTACACCAGTGTGAACATAGATGTGATAAATGGTCAGTGCAAGTTTAGAAGCTGCTTTTGAAGTCTTCTGTTATAAAATGGGAGTTTTCTATCAATCATTTAATGTCAGCAGTCAAAGTAAGTTTGGCTATGGACTCCCCTAGGGCTCAATACTGCTTGCACTGAAGTCAATCATTTCCATGGGAGCAAGACCAGGACCTTAGCAAGGGCAGCTTTTATCGATAACCTTGTATCAACTGGTATAAAATTCCTCCTTAGCTGGAGCTTTGTTCTTGGGAGAAATGTTAGCAGCAGCCGTATGTTAATTGGCAGGAAATTGCTTGACTTGGACTCAGATAACAGAGGGCCTTCTTTCCCGTCCCTACCCCCCTTCCACCTCCTTCACTGAACTCCACATTCTCTTACTGTACAGCACTCGAGATTTGACAGAGTTGAGGGGACAGATGAATTCCATCAACAGTAAAAATGCAACTTCTCACTCCATCCCAAGGAGCCAGAAGATGGAAACCATTTTCAAAGAGTTCTTTGTCCATAAGATGGCGTTTGAATTAGAAACTTGTTTAGCCAGATTCTCTTGTTACAAATTACTGATTCATTGGGTGGAGAATGGAGGGGGGGGGGGATAGATAGAGACAGACAGTTTCAATTAATGATTTAAAAAAATCTGATTCAGACACAAATGCATCTTGACTCAAAATATATCCAATGCCAGAGAGGAGAAAGAACTGCAAATTTTAACCCACTCATGTGCTTTTGAACACTGTGTTGGGGGAAAAATAAGCTCTTTTATTCATATCATCTTCATGGGAAAACTACATCTCTCTCAAAAATGAAATCTGCTACCGACAGTGCTGGAATTGGTGGCGTGTGTGTGTGAAAGGGTGTAGGGGACAGAGCAATACCCCTACCTCTTGCTGTCACTTGAAAAATGGTAGAATTTTTTTTTAAAAAACTCCTCACCCCCAATTAGAGCACAGGCTACAGTTATTTTAACTTTAAGTAGAGGAAATAGTGACATGCAAACACAACCATTCATTACAATATCATACAAACAGGGAGAACGTCTCACTCTGATCTCACACCTGTTGTATGCAGATATACAACTTGAGTGAAGTTACTTCTGATTTACATCGGAGTAAGATCAGAATTGGGCCCAGAGAGAATGCTGTTTATCCCTGTGTTCTTCAGACTCTCATTGTGGTGATAGCAGCAGATTTCCTACTTAGGCCTGTTTATACCAGGAGAACAACCTGTGACTGAAAATGGGTGTCAACCGAGATTTCCTCCCTACCCCTTTAACCAGTTCAAACCAGTTAACAGCCCGACGGCTCTGTAAGGTCCTGTGCACCTTCTCTGAGACGCTGACCACCCTTAATTCTCATAACTTTCATTTTAATGTATAACGTTTTCTTTAAATCTGTTTTGCTCCAGTGGTGTCTAAACATAGGAATTGGGAAGGATAAAAGGTCTTGCCTGGTCATCATGTGACTTCGGGCACTTAATGTGTCTGTCATTACTCTGTGGGTATAGGTTACAAAGAACATAATTCTCAACTCTCAGAGTCACAGAACGAGGCTGATGATATAATCTTCCTTTCCCCTCTTTGCTTGACAAAAGGAAAAAGTCCCTTGGTAGCCTCATTTTTATTCTCTTCATGTTTTTATGTATATGTATGTTTTGTCATTAGAAATATCACACACACAACTCCAATTTTTTCCAGAATTTAAATTGCTGGAAATACTATACCCCAAAAGAATATATGAGTGATATAAATAATATATACTTTTTATGGAGTCCATTTTCATATTACAGGTTTCTTTAGATAAATGTTTCAACTTTCAAGTTCCCTTCCCTCTCCCCCCTCCCTCCCCAAGGCAGTGTTCAGAATAGGTATTTCAATGTGGAGAGGGAAGCGTCTGAATGAACTTAATTTAATAAAACTAGAACAAATCAATAACCACCCATCTAATGCTCTCTGTACTCCCACTGATGGTTCCACAACATCAAACAGTACAGAAAACATTTTCAAGGTAAGTCCTCTGTATTTTGAGGAGCTCCCTAAAGGCAGAAAGATGCAGGTTTTCTTGGGCTACCTGCTTAATACGGGTCATGCGCTGCATTCACAATAAGATCAGCATCAGGCATAGCTCTTCAAAGCAGGAGAGCTGCAGACATGGTAATCGAAGTGGGGTAGGATTGGAAATGCTTGGTGTCACTCAACAGCAGGGGTTAAAGGGCTTGGAGCTGGGGCATGGCTCCCTTACCCTGGCTTGGGAGAGCAGTGCTCCCCCACAGCTCTTCCTCCACCTTGGCTGGTGTGATGAGAGCTCTCGCTCCTGTTTCTAATTATTTTAATCACGGCTCAACATTGACCTGCTCGAGAAGACAAATCTTGACTCTGCTGCTCCAAAGGTGACCAAGCACAGCTCTGTGGACCAGCTGGGATCCACACCCAAGGCATGGCAAGCAAATTCGGGGAGGATAAGTCCACCGTGGCAGTGTCAGCAGAGATGCTCTGAGGCTGCCCAGCCATGACCCTTCCTCCAGGTGGTGGAGGCCTTAACTCCACTGCACCACACTGCCATGGGTGGTGGCAGGAGTCGCTGGGGAGTCAGATGCCAGCATGAGGTGGTGTTTTGGGCTCCCTGAATGAGTGACACCTGAGGAAACATTAAGGGGGCTGCACAACTGTTCTGTCAGCTTTCAGCTTTTTTTTTACAGGGGGAGGGATAGCTCTGTGGTTTGAGCATTGGCCTGCTAAACCCAGGGTTGTGAGTTCAATCCTTGAGGGGGCCACTTAGGGATCTGGGGCAAAATCAGTACTTGGTCCTGCTAGTGAAGGCAGGGGGCTGGACTCAATGACCTTTCAAGGTCCCTTCCAGTTCTAGGAGATAGGATATCTCCATAATTTACTTTACTTTACTTTCTCACGCAGCATCAGAGCTGGCTCTGTCAGCCGGCATGGGGTCCATCAGGTCTGGAGGTGCCCACCACCCAGAGGAAAGGAAGTGTTTGGGGGTGTACAAGCCACAAGGACTATTCTTCCAACCTTTCCCCTTGCACTCCTGTTCCTAGCGGGCGGTTTCTGAGTGCCAGGTCCCTGGACTCCCACTCCGTGTCTACCGCAAGCTGCTCCCCAGAGACTCCCAGTAGCAATAACCTTCATCTGCATGTAGGAGAGAAGGACCAGGCTCTGCAGGGGGCTAGCAGAGTTCCTTGTTCCCTGTCTACAGAGTGGCTGAGCCATCTTTCACCCCTCACAAGGCCAATCTGCCTAGCCTCTGGATTGGCCAAACCATCATGCAGCTTGCTTCTGTATGAGTGAGGGCCCCTGAGGACTGCGCCCCAGGAGGCTGAGTAGTACCATTGATGGGCTGTGAAGAAAGTCCTGTAAGATGGGTCCTCAGGGTTGTGGCAGGGACACAGTGGGCTGCAATCTAGAAAAAAAAGGGTTCACTTTTATTTGTGACTCTTCAAGGAAATAAAAAGTCCCAGTGCTGAGATTAACGGTGGGATTTTCAAATGCACTGTGACTTAGGACTCATCTACCCTAGACCAGGTCAAAGCCCTCCTTATGTAGATGCAGCTTCTACTGGCAAAAATGTGCTTTTCCTGTTCTAGCTTATACCATTTCCAACAAAAAAATAAAATAAACTGTGCAATCAAAGGCACTTTTTTGCTGGTATAACAGGCTCTATGCTAGGGCCTATGGGTTTATTACAAGAGTGGTTGGGTGAGCTTCTGTGGCCTGCAATGTGCAGGACATCAGATTAGAAGATGATCACGATGATGCCTTCTGGTCTTAATGTCTATGAGGTCTTTTTAGTATATAAACAGCATAAGAAAATCAAATCCCTAGCCAACATTATTACACTGACCACAAGTTTCCAGACCTGGGTCTGGCAGCACGGGTCTCCCTGGTGTTCAGTGGGATTTGTGCTCCTTAAATATAAAATCATAGAAATGTAGGGCTGGAAGTGACCTTGAGAAGTCATCATGTCTCGCCCTGGCACTGGAGCAGTATCAAGTAAACCTAGGCCATCCCTGACAGGGATTTCTGCAACCTACTCTTAAAAACCTCTAATGACCCAGATTCCACAATCTCTCTTGAAAGCCTATTTCTGAAACTTAACTACCCTTATAGTTAGAAAGATTTTTGTAATTTCCCTTCTTGGAGATTAAGTCCATTACTTCTTGTCCTACCTTCAGTGAACACGGAGAACAGTTGATCTCAGTCCTCTTTATAATTGCCCTTAATGTATTGGAGACTGTTATCCGGTCCCCGCCTCAGTCTTCTTTTCTCAAGACTTAACATGCCCAGTTTTGTTTAACCTTTCCTCATAGGTCAGGTTTTGTAAACTTTTTTTTTTTGCTGTCCTTTGGACTCTTTCCAATTTGTTTACATATTTCCTAAAGTGTGGCATCCAGAACTGGATACAGTACTTCAGCTAGGGCCTCACCAGTGCTGAGTAGAGCAGGAAACTTACCTTTCATGTCTTACAGTACTCCTATTAATACACCCCAGAACGATATTAGCCTTTTTCGCAACTGCATCACATTATTGACTCTCATTCAATTTGTGATCCACTATAACCCCCAGATCCTTTTCAGCAGTGCTACCACCTAGCCAGTTAGTCCCCCTTCTGCAGTGGTGTGCGTTTGACTTTTCCTTTCTAAGTGTAGTACTTTGCACTTGTCTTCATTGGCTTTCATCTTGTTGATATCTAACCAATTCTCCAATTTGTCAAGGTTTTTTGAATTCTGATTTTGTCCTCCAAAGTCCTTGCAACCCTTCTCAGTTTGGTGTCATCCTCATATTTTATAAGCATACTCTCCACTCCATTATCCAAGTCATTAAAGAAAATATTGACTAGTACTGGATCCAGGACTGACCCTTGCGGGGACCCCCCCCCTACATACGCCCTCCCAGTTTGACAGAAAACCATTGATAACTACTCTAAATCAGTTAAACCCTTCTGAAAATGCCCCCTACGTGTGTAAAGTGCCTCTTTGTTCTGGGGAGACGAGACCAGGAGAAAATTTCTTAGTTCTTAGACATTTAAAGTTCTCTCAGTCGCTCACTGGCCCAGTTCTGAGCTCAGGTATGAACATGTGTACTGTGATGTCTCTCTTAAATCAGCTACTACTGAAATGCACAAATAATAGCTGAGTTTACTAGATAAGCAGTGATACTTGCCCGCTTGCTGGGTGGAAGCTCAGAATCAAGACATCCTTTGCTTCTCTTCACTTTGAAAGGCTTTGCATCGTTGGCTAAAATTTTCAGAAGTGGTCACTGATTTTTGGGTGCCCAACATGAGAACCCTAGCCTGATTTTCCAAGGTGTTGAATGCCATTAATGAAGTCAAAGGAAGATATGGGTGCTCACCACCTCTAAAAATCAGACACAAGGTTTCTCAAGTTGGGTGTCCAAAAATGAAGACACCCCAAATCAGAGGCTACTTTTGAAAGTTTGTGCTTTACTGATTCTTCTTTTTTTTATTCCAGCTTTATGCTGGTGTAAATCTATTGACTTCAGTGGAGCTACTCCTGACTCATGTTGGTGTCAGTGAATGGAGAATAAGTCCCTGGAAGTGTCGTCTCAACAAATAGAACTAACAGCTTTCCCAGCTACAAAGTGACTATTCAGTAGTGACTTTACAAAACCCAGCAAACAAAGGAACACAATCAATTGTGCCAGTGGTGGAGGGGATTTATAGGCATGTGTGTGAACTATCCACTTTGGCCCAGAGATTCAATGGGAGTGGAGATTTTGGGGAAACACAGTTCCACTTGTTAAAATGAAATAATGAGTTTAATATATACAAGGAAAGAGAGGACAGGAGGGGAGGCAAGTGCTTTCCCTGTTAAATATTTACCATTTGAGCTTTGCTTAGGTTCCTGCCTTTCTATATCTCTAAAGGTGGTGGTGGTTGTGATAGTCGGATATGTTTCTAAATGTATTCCTCCCTTTAAACGCACCTTGCATGAGAAATGGCAATGGTAACAAAAAGCAGACTGTTCCCTCCTCATGAATATTAATCAGTAAACTCCCCCTGCTATTTTAAATCTGAGGCTGGTGCTAAAACCCTTCACCCCCTCCCTACCCCCCCACTCAAACAGCCCCCAAGGAAAACCTTGAAAGTCCTGGGAAAGCCATACACAGAGGCTGCCGTGACTGGAGGCCTTCTAGGCAGTGACATATAAAACTCTGAGGTCAGGGGGCACGGCAAGAGGAGGAATCAGCTTTGTTTCCACTATGTGTTGCTGAAAGCTAAACCTTTATGGAACTTTTCTTGCTGCATTTTTGGCTATTTAGCTTTGAAAACAAAAGATTTATTTATTTTTTCCCATTCATCTCAGTTTTTGTTCTAAGTTGACAGCAGTGACATATGAAGGACCCTCCTTGTTTAGTCGCAGAGCTGTGTGTGCTGCATCAGCTCTTATTGCTTTAGAACAAATATTATATGATCTTTAAGGAAAGGAGGGAAAGCATTGCACAGAGCCAATGTAAACACGCATGAAATCAATGCTTCCTCCACTCTTTTTAAATAAGAAAATTAAACCCCTCCCATTGATAGGAGCATGTGCGAGACAATATTATATCCAGAAATCAAGCTGTGTATTTTCATGGTATACACAGTTTCAGACCAAACCACAGGAATATTCTCAAGGACATTGGGTGATGCAACCTTATGTTTGTGTGTCTCCTAGATAACAGTGAACAATGCAAAATAATTCTTTGAACTAAATGTAATTCCTGATTGGCGTTGCTTCTGAGCACAAGATTTGTCAGATATCCAGCAATATATCAGAAACAGAAGTATATTTTTCCAGTGCATAGAATAATAAATGAATACATATTACTGCTATTCATTCTTTCGGTTGTAGTAGCTCTTGTAGTATGGTAGGTGATTTCCAAGCACCTTAGGAGTGTGCAATCGACAAAAATAACGCTTTGCTTATATTTTATCCATAGATCTCAATGGACTTTACACAGTATTATTATCCTTATTTTACAGTTGGGGAAACCGAGGCACAGAGCAGTGATGTGATTTGCCCAAGGTCACCCAGCAAATCAGTGGCAGAACCAAGAATTAGACTCCAGGTCTCCCAGCTCCCATGCTGGTGCCATATCCACTTGACCATGCTCAGAAGGTAAGTACCTGGTGCTGTTTGGACATATTTGAGTTGATATTTAAAAAAATAAAATGTCTGAGAGAGGCTGGATGGCAGAGGGATTGTTAATGGAATGTGGAGACTTTCAAGGTTGTTGATTCAAATCTGGCCCGGTCTGGTAATGGCTTCATTCTGAAGGCTATTGGTAACCTACCGGGTTTGAAATGCGAGGTGGTGTCAGTGCACTTCAGAGTACAAATTGCCTAGATCACAAACCCCATCCCAGAATGGCACTAGAGTGCAGTCTCAGTCTGGAGGGTAAGTACTGAATGGACCCTTTCAGCCCTAGGGAAGCTGCTTCCAGGTTAGGGTTGAGGTACATTGATAGGGTGGTGTGGAGAAGCTTGGATTGCTGCTGCCTGTTCTCTATCCATTATGGGCATAAACTGAGGATTCCATTCTTCAGGGCTGTCAAGCCAGCACTTTTCACCAACAGTAAATTCCAGATCACTAGCAATGAAGCATTTTCCGTCTCCATGAGCCCAAAGCGAGGGCTGAATGATCCAAAGATCGGGGTGTCCATGTTTGTGGTGTTTGGGGAAGTGTTCTCGGAGGCTGGGAGTAGTTACGAGACAGACAGCTTACTGCAGGCGTAAAAGAGGAGATCAGACAATATCCTACCTTTACACTCACCACTGTGATCGGGAATTGTCTGGGAAACAAACAGATATAAATCTGGGGTGGTGACAGAATTAGAGCAATGATTAGCCATACAGGAAACTGCTCTAATGACAAAATACTGTACTAAGAATCCAGCAGGAAGTTATTCATTGGATGGGAAGCCTAAATGCAAACCTAGGGACTAATTCGTTAAAAAAATGCAGACACCCCACTATATGTGGTTTAGTAGGGACAATGAGGGACGCGTAGCAGAGATGTTCAGGATTCCAAGGATGGTGCACCCTGCAATCCTTCTGGACTCAAACCTTTGGTTTGTGCTGACTAATGATCTCACTCAGTCCAGCTAGCCCGAGCTGTGCTTTGTTAGGGTTACCATATTGCAATACTGGAAAAAGAGGACACTCCAAGGGGCCCAGGCCCCGCCCCAACTCCACCCCAACTCCGCCCCTGCCCCAACTCCGCCCCTTCTCCGCCCCGCCCCAACTCCCCCCCTCCCCAAAGTCCCCGGCCCAACTCCGCCCCCTCCCCCGAGCACCCCGCATTCCCCCTTCTCCCCTCCCCTGAACGCTCCGTCCCCCTGCTCCTCCCCCTCCCCTGCTTCCCGCGAATCAAATGTTCACGGGAAGCATGACACAGGCAGGCAGCAGGTAAGCTGGGGCGGCGGGGCAGGGGTCGTGAGGAGGCGTGACCCAGTCCGGTCCCCCCGGCCGAGCGGCTCCCTCTGGCGGCCGGCCCTGGCCAAGAGGCTCTGGCCTCGGCAGCTCTGGCCCGGCTTGGCCCCGGCCCAGCACCCCCGGCCCCGGCTCTAGCGACTCCGTCCCGGCCCCGACCCTGGCTGTGCGGCGCTGGCCGGCGGCCGAACACCCCCAACCCCGGTCCCAGCGGCTCCGGCCCGGCTCGGCTCGGGCCCCGGTTCCGGCCTGGGGGAATTGGGCCCTGCTCTTGCTAAAGCCAGCCCTGATCGGGGGAGTTGTTAGTTTTGCTGCAGCCACTTCACTCGCAGTCCCCCCGAGCGTCTTTTGCCCGAGTGCGAGTGGCTGCAGCAAAACTAACAACTCCCCCGATCTGCGGGGGCACAGAGGTGGCGGACGGCATCCTCCCCGGGCTCCGGCTGCTGCTGTGCTGGGGAAGTTGCTTCGGCCCTGGCGCGCGGTGGAGAGCGGCGGGAGCCGGGAAAGTTGGAGCCTGGGGAGGAGGCGGTCCCCTTACCATGCCTCCCTCTTTTCCTGGACATGTCCGGCTTTTTGGAAATTCCTCCCGGATGGGGATTTGAGGACCAAAAAGCTAGACATTTCCGGGAAAATCCGGACGTATGGTAACCCTAGCTTTGTTATCACACGTAACTTCACAAACACTTTTGAAAAGAGAGCGGAAGAGACACTGGAATGTCAGCAGCTAAGGACTGGTATGTGGCATTGATACAATGCCTCTTTTTCCTCTGACCTTCCATGAGATCTGGATGTTGGCTTTGAGTGTCAGAGCCAGGGTTTGGCTATGTTCTGGGGTGGGTACTGTCATCTAGCTGCTGCCGCTGGAGGTCCAAGTTTAAACGTGTACCTCCACTGACTATTCTGTCATCTTACAACATGGCTGACGTTGGCCCAGACTCCTTACTTCTTTTTCTGATGTCTTTCTTTCCCTCATGTGCCCTTTTCTCTACCTAATGCAGAGAAGCCTGATCATATGATGTCTCCTTCTCTGTGTAGCATTCTCCCGTTACTTGTTGTGGGATCTGAATATCTCCTGGTGACAGCAGCTGTACCAGCTCTGATCCCTGGATCACCAATTAAATTGCCCTGGAGTAAACCTGAGGGTCAGAGCTGTGCCTAATTGATAGATTGGGATGGGCTAAGGTGAGTCCAGAAGGGTTATTTGTCCATTAGCCCAGAAAGTAGAAAAGGCACAGGAAGGAACTGCTCAGGGGGAAGAGAGGTTTTCAAGAGTCAAAAGCAGGTGAGATCTTGTGGGACAGGGAGAATACTGTCTGTTCTCCCTCCCCCCATGGCTGAGTGAGCTATGCATTGTATGCTTGTAAGTACAGAGCTGTACACGTTTGTAAAGGTGGTGGGGAGAGCATTGTAAATAAATTGCATGAGGTGTTTAACCAGAAGGTTTCTGAGCAGTTTGTGTCTAGAAAAGAGCAGGTTGATGCCCTGTCACACTCCTATTTAATGATTTGTTGCAGAACAATGTGTGCCATTGATAGTCCACGTATAGTATGCATCCAGCTTGTCTTTCACTATCCCATTTGACCTTTAACTTTATTTTGCAAATATTCCATCTGGAAATATTGCAGACTTAAGGTATCCAAAAGAAACTCCTCCACTGGTATAGCTGTCCAAACAAATTAGCCAAGCCTTGAAAGGATATCCATCTCCTTGAAAGTACAGCCTTACAGATAATTGATAGCCATCTTTCAGAGCATATGATTTACCTTTTGGGATGTTTACACTGTGAATTATGTACAGCAAAGTGGCCCTCATACCATTAGAATGGAGTCTGCCATTGCTTCTTAGATTAAAATCCATGTGCTATGGGAGTATCAGTAACAGAATGCTTCTATTGCATCTATATATGCCTGATAAGAATGAAATTAATTCTAAATAAGCTATTTTCTCTTGCACTGTTAGTCTCTCTAGTTTCTTAGTGTGATATACAGAATATATATATGTATTTAAATATGTTTTATTTATTGAAATGTTCTAAAGAATTCCATGTGTAAAATATACATTTAAAATAGTTCTGCATAACATGATTTACATGTCTATTGCAAATAATTTTTACATTTATTTAGAGCTGTTCAGCTCAGCATGGAGCTTTCTGAAGTGGTTAATTCTGTGTGTATGGAATTACTGCCATTGAAATGCAGCCAGCCTCAGGGATGGACTGCAACAGTTGTTTACCAGTGTTCAGCAACTGTACACAATAATTTAGGGCGATGCTGCAGAAGAATAAGGCAGCCATTTTAAATTTCAGGGGAATTTCAGAGAGGCAGAATGTAATCACCCACACTGAAATTAGGCAAGGACGTTGTGGCTAGCACGCCGTCTGTTGTTACAGGATAATAACTTTAGACTATAAATGTTCATGTTCAAAGCTCATTTACACTATAGTGGCACAGCGCCGCCCAACCCCCTCCTGGGATTGCTCTGATATTGATGCAGAGGGTGGAGTAACCACCTACTCAATCCCCAACACTACTCCCCACAGTGCCGTTTATTTTTAAATGCAACATATTTTTGACAGATTATTTTAAGAACCGAAAGGGGACTGGATTGGAAAAAACAGCAGTCCCATGTTTCACTTGTGTTTGGGAGGCCAAGAGACTGTAGTTTGCCAGCCAGCGGAGATTAGGCATGTTGTGGAGATGCAAGAGATGATGTTTGATGCTGGGGGAATGGGAAAGGGGAAGGGAGGTTCTGAACTGATCACTCCTCATCCCCTCTAAGTGGGCAACTCTTGGACAGCTATTAATGGAGTTTGAGAAGACTATACAGCTCTCCCACTCTTCTTCTGTGTTAGCGTTTGGCCACAGGGCAGAATGGGTGTGTGGATTGGACAGGAATGATCAGAATAAAGCCCTCAATGACAAAACCAAGGGATAAAGCTTGTACAACAGAACAATCTAAGTAAGGCAGGTTCTCTGGTAAGCCTGGCATAATACATAATTTTGAGTTCTATTTCTGTGCGTCAAGCTACTACCCTTACCTCAGTCCGATCCTTCAAGACCCACCGCTGCTGTGATGCCTACAGGAAATCAGCCAACGAGGCTAAGAGGCACTCAGGAATGGCTGATATGATTTATTAATTTAAAACCATCTAGTTGTGCACAAAGCTGTCCTCTGTTACATTCTTACTACTGTTCCCGTTACCCTTCCTGCCCTCCTATTACTTGGTTTGCTGTCTCTTTTGCATCTTGCTTAGACTATAAGTGCACTGGGACAGGGTTCATGTCTTCCTGTGTTTTGTACAGTGCTTGTTATGCTGGGGCCCCGATCCTGTTTGATGTTTTTGAGCATTATCACAATATAAATAATTGGAATCCCAGTGCCTGCCTATAAAACAGGGCTAGTCTGCCCCTGGATTAGAAAGCGCTGTGGTCCCAATTGTGACAGCTCTTGGATGGGTGTATTGGGGGGCGGGGTAGGGGAGAGGGCCCTTCCTCTTGCATGTTCCCAGAGGAGATAATTAGAATCTTGGAGCTTCCACCCCATGAGCTCTGCAGACAGGAGTCTCAGCACTATCGGTGGCACAACACTGGAAAAGTGAGATGTTCCCCATAAGCCCCAGCCCTCGGTCTGGGGTTGGTGCTGGCCGGGGGAGCGCATGCTGTGCCTTTTTAAAGGGTATAGCACTTTTGGTCCTTGGCGTCCCGCAAGGCTCCAAGAAAGGCAGAGATGAGAGAAGATCAGAAGATGAAAGGAGTCTTAGAATCAAATCCTTGTCTCACATGCAAGGCAAAATTACTTTGTCACTAAATTAGACTGGACTTTCAAAGGTGCAAAATGATTAAGTGTCTGATGCATTAATGCAGCACCTGTAACTGGAGCACCATGGAGGCAGCACAACAGAGAGAAATGAAAGGAGAAGGCTTGCACAGCAGCTGATTCCTGCAAACACATGTACCGTCTGCTCCATGTCTATTAGTGACCATCTTCTTATTTTGCCGTGGTGTGAGTCTTTTCTTAATTATAAGCCCCAAAAAGCAGCGAGCAAGTGACCAACATGCAATTCTTGATACAAAAGCAGGGGTTTTAAGCCCTGCCCACAGATAACTAAACCAGTGTAGAAAATGGCTTCTAAACCATATCACCCAAAGTGTTTTCAAAACCTAGGCTAATGCTGCACTAAACTGCCCAAGCCCTCTTAGATCTACAGCCCTAATAGGATACATTGCCCTAGGGCCCATCCAGCTCCCACTGAAGTAAAAAAGAGTCCTTCCATTCAGTTCAGGGAGCATTCCGTCAGGGCCTTAGTGAACTATGAGTTCGAGCCAGAACTGAGACTAGCTCCCTGTTGACGTTCAAACACCACCATAGCTCTGTTATATGGATGAAATTACATATTGTGAACATTATTTAAAGGCTGTAGTATGCACAGACTGCCCAGTTGTCCTGCTAGCTGCAATATGGCAGGAGTATGCATACACCTCTGCTAAATAACTTTTGCATCATTTTCAAATATGTTCATGCCACTGTTTTTTAGTAGCTAGGTTGTGTCTAATTTGAATTTTGCAGTAATTTTTTCATGTATGCAGAAATATACATTGCAGTTGAGTTATCCCAAGCAATCTCGGGGATTTAGAGAGCTGTATCCCACCAGTTTTAATGGTGGTTGTGTCTAAATACTGTAGGTTACTTTGAAAAATCTCAACTTTAAAATTTTATTTTGCATTCCCAGTGCCTGTGATGTTGGAACTCATCAATGTCCTGAATAGATTTCACAGGCAAAATATTTGTGCGTAATATTCCTCAGCATTCTTAGGGCCTAGTTCCCTGCTGTCATTTAGTAGCCTCAGGGCTGCTCTAAGTTATACCTGCCTGCCCATAGGCCTGAAGGGCTATTTGGCAGACAGGGGTTGCTGGAGTTCAAGGGTGGTTTAACCATGCCCCTTTTCTTCCACAGATGGCATTACCCCAGTATCTATAGCATTCCCTAGGTATTTCTATATTAAGTATTGGTTGATATAAGGAATACTGCACATACTGAAGTAATGTTATCTATGAAAACTCGTAGGTTTTTAAGCATGACCATTATGAGTGTTAGTCTTTGTGTATATTAGTTGTTGTTTTTGTTTTTTTTACTAGATCAATTACCATATATTTATCATAATTTTGGCAATGACATCAATTCCTTGGTTCTGTAAAAAGTAGGTACCAGTATAAATATATAAGAAAAATAACAAAAAATGCTATCCGAAAGGGGCAATGTAAAGCTGGTACCAAATTATGGTTTGTTCTCCACAGGCAAGACCCAGCTCTCACTGAAGTCAATAGAAAAGCTGCCATTGATTTCAGTGGATTTGGATCAAACCCCAAACGGATGACAATTCGCACTGTGTAATTATGCCCTCCTTTGTAACTAAGAGGAATTATGCAAACTTGCCACTGGCTTTTTTTTTTTTTTTTTTTTAAACCAAATTGCCATGCCTGTTGTCTTCAAATCCAGTTCTGCTAGGCAGGTTTTTTTTGTCCATAAGGTAGAATTCTTGTTTACCAAACCTCCTATAGCAAACAATTTCACATTACTGGTCCTTGAGTCACCAAACTAAGACAGGCTCAGTCAGGCATCTTTTCTGCTTTGAAACGTCTAACCCACAGTCCTCCCTGGAATTCAATCAAGAGGGCCCACATCTGCCCTGAATACACTCAGTGGGGGCCAAAAGAGACTTGCTCTCAGTGGTGTCCTGTTAAAAATACCTCCGATTGGTCTGCATTGTGCCTGATCTTTAGCCCCATGTGAATGAGAATGGCCCACAGGCAGGTGGCCTGAGGGTTAGGTATGAATAGCTGCAATTGTCCTGATGTCAAAAGGATGAGCCAGGAAATGGGAACAGGAGTTAAAAGGGGAAGGATAGTAGGTGAGAAGAGGGGAAAACTCTGCTCACTGAATTAGTCCTTTCCTAGTGTGTGTGTGTGTGTGTGTGTGTGTGTGTGTGTGTGTGTGTGTGTAGTAGTGTTCTCTCTGTCTGCCTGTCATAGAGATTTCTACAGTGCCCATCCCCATCAGTGCTTCACATCTATCCTAGTGCTGCTGGGGGAAGTCTTGGTGCTGGTGATATCTTTCATGATCTTGCTGATGTGGACTCAGGTTTCTCGGATATAAGCCATGCTTTTTGCCAGAGATTAACATTTCCTGTATGGACACTCACAACTTCCATATTTTACAGAAATTATCTTGTAGGAGCATTAAAATGGCGTATGTAATGACAGACGACCATGATAACAGTTCCTAAGAGTTGTATAGAGTGGTAACATAAAACATGTGTTTACAGCTAGGCAAAGGACATACAATAGGAACCCAACACTCAGGGTTCAGTTGATACCTAGTCTATACTTAGAAGATAACACACCTGATTCTCCACTGCCCTGTTTCCTCCATAGTCACTTACACTCATGCAAAGGGGGTATAAAATGCTGCTAGAGTGGAATGGAAGGGCCTGATTCACATGTCTAGCTGAGCTGCACTTGATGCAGGACTGGGGGAAGGGAGGAGGCGGGGAAGGACAGCTGAGTAAAGGTGATTTCAGTCCACTTTTGCATCTCCTAGGTTCTGGGGGCTGCCCCTGGTGTAAATTAGAACAGCCTCAGAGCTGCTCTAATTTGTGCCTGGCTGCTTATGGCCCCAAGAGGTCACGCTGACAGGCAGAAATAGCTGGAGCAGAAGACACTCCAGCCTTGTCCCCGTTCCTTGGAGTGACAAAAAGGGAGTTTCTGGCTTGCAGCACTGCTGTCTTTACAGGCCCATTGCTGCAGCAGAGCTGTGCACAGAGAATCCGGCCTGTTAAGTTTTACCTCTAATTTGCCTTCACCTTGCTTAAATGCCCAAGGTGCAATATATTGGGGGAATGGGCCCAACATGGCTATCAGACCAAGAAGCGTAGTTGTCACTGCTGAATCTTTACCTTCACATTTTGCCTTGAGCAAATATACACTCAGTGGGAGCGATAAGCATCTATAAACACATTTTGCTGCACTTCACTGCTTCTTCTCCACCCCTGCTGAAATTCATGTCCCTGCCTGTATGCAACTTTTTTCTCAAAAGCCTCCTGAGGTTTCCTGTCCCCAAATTTGGAACTCTTGCTGTCTCAAAGGTACAAAGAAGCATGCATGCCTCTCCCTCCCAGTCTCAGTCATAAGTTCCTGCTAGGCTCCGAAATGCTGCCTGTTTTCTGACTTTTGGAACCTGCCTCAAAAGCAAATTTGCTATTGCTTCTTTTCTTTATCATGAAGGCTAAAAACTGAGCCTATGGAATCCCAGACCTATTAATAAAATATCTAATCACATTTCCAGGCAGCTTTTAATTGCATATTTAGAAACCTCTCTCCTGTCCGTCTAGGTGCCTGTTAAATACCATGGATATGCTCCGCTTCTGACAACTATGTTCAGATTTGAATTCAGGGCTCAGGCATTCAGATATGTTCATGTTCAGAGACCGCATGATGCTAAAAACAGCATAGAACCCAGGAAAATAGTGAGAGAAAAGATGACAATGCAGCCAGAAGTTTTTGTTTCATTTTAGGCTAACCATAGGATGTGTGGAAATGTCCATTTCTATTGTCTATACAGAGGCTGAACCCGGCTTCTAGGTTATAGATGGGTGCAGGTCAGTGCGCAAAAAAAAAAAAAAAAAACCCTAAACAAAATTACAAGCAGAAAAAGCAAAGAGTAAATAGAAACAAATTGGCATCCAGCTCAGTGGTTTGTGCATTAGTCTGCTAAACCCAGGGTTGTGAGTTCAATCCTTGAGGGGGCCACTTAGGGAGCTGGGGCAAAAATCTGTCTGGGGATTGGTCCTGCTTTGAGCAGGGGGTTGGACTAGATACCTCCTGAGGTCCCTTCCAACCCTGATATTCTATGTGGACCATGAGAGAAACAGAAACTGCTTTAGCTGAGCTGGGTTACCACAGTCACTAGCTGTAGGAGTTAATTAGTTAATTGTTATACTCCACTGGGTTTGCTGGCCAGCCAGAGGGGGTTGCTTGCTTTGCCTCTGAAAAATAAAACTGGGTCCCAACGGCCTGATTGTATAACAGAACAAATTACAATCACCACAGTTAAGGTTTAGCTCCTAAGAAACGCTATTGGGAAGGGCCTTTGATGCATTTTCCCCAGCAAAATCAAAGGTGTCTCTTTCTCTCTTGCTACTGCCATCCTGGGCAGCACACAGCACGCTTGTTCAGTCTTGCTTGAAAAATACACTACAGTGAATGTGGCCAGGGCAGCTCCTCTCTTCCCCCATAGTCGAATCGTCTTTTAAACTTCTATTTTCTCTCCCTTTTACCTATCCAAGTTTCCAATGTCAATACTCAGGCAGGCTGAGTCCATCTCCATATGTAGAACTCCGTGTTGGTCGTCAACATTCATGATTTTTGTCATGAGTCTCATGACAATTATTGTTGTCCTTAAAGCCCCAGCTCCTGGAGTCAAGTGGATATGTGATGATTTCAGCCTTCATTCTTAAAGAAAAAGTAAGTTTCTAACCCTCATGGTTGTGGAGAAAGGGTGCACTGGGGTCACATTTTGAATCTAAGTGCTCAAAAAGCAGAAGGCAAATAAAAAGCACATCTAATATATTCTATTTACATAATCTTGTGATATTTTTTGTATTATTATTTTTTAAAGCCAATCTCATGATTTTTGGTGAGCCTGACTCATGATTTCTGAACATTTGGGGTTGGCAATACTGAGAACTGAGTCAGGGGTGTTGACTTCCTCTGGCCTGGTTACTACACTTTCAATTTGTGGTCTAGATGGGACATTAACCATGATCCAGAACATGGTTAACATTCCATCTACACTACATTCTGCAACAGTGCTGTAAGCATGTTTCCTGACACTGTTGTCTATATTTTAGACATGGTGCTTCTTGCTTACATGAACAGGCTTGAGATGATCCCCAGTTTTGTGTTGAGAAATGTTTTTTCCCTTATTTGGCATATCAGCAAGGATATCTGTTAGGGTATGGCAGATGTGTCCCATACACTGCAGTTGCAGGAGCTGTATTGTATCTGCGTGGATGGTGATGACCAGGGTGGTGGTGTCAGGCATTGATGAACACTTGGTTCTTTTTCACATCTGCTTTTATATTTTTATTCTGGGGAGGTCCTGCAGTATTTCATTATTTGAACCATATATTTCAGAGAGGATTTTCTGCATTAATTGTCATGCTATTTGCTGCCAAACAGATGACAAGTTTATTACTCTGTGCTCTCCAAAAGGGGTGGTGGGTGACATTCTTTATGTTTTAATCTCCAGAGAGAGACTTTCTTCTGGGAAGGTAGGTGAAATGTTACTATCGTCTGTTCAAAGGTGAAGATGCTTTTGTACTAGAGTCTAACTGCATCTCAGAAAAATGCTGATACCATCGCGCACAAAAAAACGGATGTGATGAGAGAAATTTCTCCCGATTTCTGCTGCTCACAGTGGAAGCTGCTGGTATTTGATGAGGAGTAACAAGCTGCCTTGCTGTGAAACCCTGCCAATGCTGATTGTTTATGCCAAGTATGCTGAGCAACCAACATGCTGAAGAGGCAGAGTCATGTTTGGCACAAAACATGTTTGGCACAATGAGATTCAAACTCTTATGTTGCAGAGTTAATTCCTGATCTTCATGATGGTGATGAGAACTCATCTATAACTTTACAGAGGCAGAAAGTCTCATTCCTAAAAAGGGGGACTATGGACTTAGTAGAATTTATAAACATTTCCTACTCACGCAAAATAACTCTGCTCTTCGGTCCAAAAATTACTTCAATGTGAAAATGCTGTAGTTATTTTGTGAATTAAAGGGGGCCTGCAAATACATTAAACAAAAATCTAACCAAGTGTATTTCCTGCCAGTTACAAAGGGTAAGAGACTGATTTGCATAAAACACATTTGTAGCAGATCTGCACAGTTCAGCTCTGAATCCCCAGTCTCAGAATGTGTTGGTTTTAGGCCCGTCTCAGTCTTAAACTTAACTATAAATTTCATATCCTCGTTACCCCTCCATATCCTGTCTTGTTAACTCCTCCTCTCTGAGAGGTACCTGTATGCACCGTCCCTAATTAATGTTCACCAGGCCTCCCTCCATGTCCTGTGTCGGTACCCTTTGAAAACCTACCTGCTCTGTGAAGAGTTCCAGCTGTGCACAGCACTGGCCAGTCTATCTATGTTCTGCATGAAATAGTAGTGTACTTTACTATCCTCTATATATCCAGAGAGTCCCTTGGCGTGTAATCTCTCTGGGGTATAGTTTACCCATCAGACCAGGCTGTGAATGCTTACAGTACTATATGCAAAATAAGGTGGTAATATCACAACCATTACCGAAGCCTACTGGCTTCTATTGATGCTAAATGGTGCAGTTTTGCAAAACTCCTAAAAATATCATTTTAATATTTAATAGCCTGGTGTCACATGCTCTGCTGAGAAGGACAGATTGGCACTCCCGAAGGAATCAAAACCGGCAGTGTGACCTAGTGGATAAAGCACTGGAATGGGTCTCAGGAGACCTGGGTTCAATTTCTGGCTCTTCCACTGGCCTGTTTGGTGATCTGGGGCAAGTCACTTGCCTCCGTTTCCCCATCTGTAAAATGGGGACAATGATAATTACCACCTGTGTAAAGCACTTTGAGATCTATGGGTGGAAAAGCACTATATCAGAACTAGGGGGTATTATTGTTCCAGGGCTAAAGCAAGTTTGAGAGCCCATTGGTGTTGACTCCTCAGGCAGATGAGTCTGAGATCTGGCTAAGTCTCAGCACCTGAATCTTTGCCAGGAAAAGTGCTTATGTGGGTCCTTAACCAAGTACTTAAAGTGGAAATATGGGACTAAAACATTGCTTGACCTGGATTGTCTGGAGCATTGACACCAAGGCAGTGGCTTTGCTCTGTGGTGTTAGGACTGCCTTCAGAAAGAAACATTGCTGCAAATGTGCTTTGCCCTTGTTCTGGAGGTACCATTTGTAGGAAGTCTCCCTGCCCACTCGCTTCTTGGCCTCCCTAGTGAGAATGCTAACATAGGTGCTAGTCAGTGCCATTGGATTTTGTGGTGTGGGCACTTCTTCACGGGGAAGTGGACTGAGACCACCCAACTCATTTCATATAAGCCACAGAACAGGCTTCAAACGGTTATTTATTTATTTGGTCCCTACTGAACTGGATTTGGTCTGACACGGTGACCCATGGATGAGATGGTGACCTACTCCCTATTCCATTACTAACTATCCCCTAAGCTCTTTAGCTACCCAGATAAGTCTAATCTATAGTGATACTTATATTTTGAAAAAGTTCTGTACTTGGTTGCAGGAACATCTTTACCTATATTATTGCAATAAATAGGGAGACCTTTCATTACAAACCTAAGCAGATCAAATCAACAAATACTTATGTGAGCTAGCTTCTCTGCATAGTCAGTCTGATTGCAAGGTCAGAGGAGAGGGAAGTTCTGAGTCATTAAATCGTTTAGGACTAACTTATCAGGTGCCCTGGACACCTTAAGCAAACAGGGCAGGAGAAAATGGCAGCTGTGCCCCCTCCCCCACCCTCTCTCTAACAGATAACTCCAGCCCTTTCTTCAGTAACAGAGCTCTCAGTTATGTGCCTTTGACTTTTACTTTTACAAGGCTGCTTAGTTTCAAGCAGCAGAATGCACTGTCTGTAAAACTCTTGGCTTTGTATTATTGACTACAGAAAATGGCACACCTCTTGATTGATTGAGTGATTGCCTGTGCTCTCAGTCTCCTGCCTGGGGACCATCAAAGGACAGTTTGGAGGGCTTACAGGATCATTAGCAGTTTTCTGACTTTTTCAGTCTGGTTGTACGGTACTTAAACTTCAACTTTGCAGGCATGGTGAATGCGTTTTATAGTATTAACTCTTTGTGCACTGAAGGTTTATGGCAAATTAGGAATGCTCACTTAAGTGCTATTCTGAACTGCTCCGTGAATCATCCCTAAACTGAATATACTCTCCTGCCTTGAACTCTGTCTCAAGTAGGGTTACCATATTTCAACAATCAAAAAAGAGGATGGGAGGAGCCCCGCCCTAGCCCCGCCCCTGCCCCTTCCACTTCCTCCCACTTCCTGCCCCCTCAGAACCCCCAACCCTCCCCCACACTCCTTGTCCCCTGACTGCCCCCTCCTGGGACCCCTGCCCCTAACTGCCCCCCAGGACTCCACCCCCTACCTAAGCCTCCCTGCCTCTTGTCCCCTGACTGCCCCCTCCTGAGACCCTCCCCCCATCCTAACTGGCCCCCTAGGACTCTACCCCCTACCTGTCCCCTGATTGCCCCAACCCTTATCCACACCCCCACCTCCAGACAGACCCCTGGGACTCCCACGCCCCATCCAACCACTCCCCACCCCCTGACAGCCCCCACCAAAACTCCCGACCCATCTAAACCCCTCTGCTCCCTGTCCCCTGACTGCTCCGATTCCTCTCCCCACTCCTGCCCCCTGACAGCCCCCCCAGAACTCCCAAATACCCCCTCGCTCCTTGTCCTCTGACTGCCCCCTCCTGGGACCCCTGCTCCTAACTGCCCTCCAGAACCCCACCCCCTACCTAAGCCTCCCTGTGCCTTGTCCCCTAATTGCCCCCTCCTGAGACCCCCCCCCACCTGTACCCTGACTGCCCAAAACCTTACACCCCCAACCCCCAGACAGCCCCCCCCGAACTCCTGACCCATCCAACCCTCCCCCTGTCTCTTGACTGCCCCCCCCCGAACCTCCCTGCCGCTTCTCTGACCCCCAGCCCCCTTACTGTGCTGCAGAGGGGAGGGGAGCAGGGTCGGAGCTCCAGACTGCGGGAGGCCGAGGCGAGGGCCAGCGATCTGTGAATGCAGGGCAGGGGGAGGGAGGGAGAGGAGGGGAGTGGTGTCAAGTTGCAGGGGAGAGGAGAGGGGACGTGAAGGAAGGGCTCTGGCTGCTGGAGCCCCGTGCGAGTGGCACCATCCGGCCGGCTGCCCTGTAAGCCCCGCACGCTCTGCATGGGGGGCGGGGGAAGTCCGGACATTGACAAATTCCCCCCGGACGCTATTTTTAACGGAAAAAAGCCGGACATGTCCGGGGGAATCCGGACGAATGGTAACCCTATCTCAAGGGCACTAGGGCATTCATTTTCTGTTTCATTTGATTCTTTTCTTTCTTACAGTTCTCCATTCTTCAGCCCTGATCTGGGAGCATCCTTGTTTAACCTGAGGATGATCTTGTCTCAGTACTTATGTAGCCCTAAGCCACCCATACCAGCTCTGTATCAGCTCAGCTCCTTTGTGTGTAGTATCAGAGGGGTAGCCGTGTTAGTCTGAATCGGTAAAAAGCAACAGAGGGTCCTGTGGCACCTTTAAGACTAACAGAAGTATTGGGAGCATAAGCTTTCGTGGGTAAGAACCTCACTTCTTCAGATACTTCTTCTTCTTCTTGCATCTGAAGAAGTGAGGTTCTTACCCACGAAAGCTTATGCTCCCAATACTTCTGTTAGTCTTAAAGGTGCCACAGGACCCTCTGTTCCTTTGTGTGTGTGTGTGTGTGTGTATTCCGTGCCCTTGAAATATGGCGCTTGAAATTGAAGTCCTCTGTCTAGACAACAGGCACCAGCACATGTAGCAACACTGTACAGCTTCCCTATGCTACAATGTCCCTCAGCCCTGTGAGAGATCACCTATAAAGGAGAAACTCTGTAGTCGCTCCATTCAGTTCTTGGGCTCTGCTGAGACTGCCAAAATGATCTCCAGTTATTGCCTGTTGTGATGTCTAATGTGCATGCTCGTCCACAGTGAACTGGACTGAGACTACAACTCATTAAACATAGGTTTATCATATGGCCATCAGATAATAACTTTTGGGCACTGTTACCTGAAGCTGGATTCAGATCAGTGTCTCTCCATATTGTGATACTGTGAGATATACCATTAGGGTCCTAGAGGAATTTGGTTGAGAAGTTTTATAGTTTAATACTGTAAATGACACCAGAGTACACTATGTGTCAAACCACAAATTGGGGTTAAACATCCAAGATTTAGGATCCAGTGGTGTAATTCTCACTGAGAATTAAAAACTCAGAAGTCAATGGAAGTTATGCCTGAGTAAAGACTGCAGGATCACACCTCTTACCTGGAAATTGTTTCAGTGTTTTACAGTTGTCCATCTCACCACTGACAGTGAATTGCCTTACCTTTCAGACAAGGGGAATTCTGTATTGAAGTTATTTAATTCAGTGACTTGCTTGCATTTTTTCCAATAGCTGGTTGACTCCGGTTAATGTAGAAACACTCAAACCACTGGGTGATCTTTTTCAGTATCTTATCGCAGTAGTTTTGGCAAGATGTTGAATAAGAATTCCCTCCATTCTCCTAGCTAGTATAATTGCAGATTATCGTTATTTATTTAAGCCCCTGCCCAGAGGAGCTTATAGTCTGACTTAAAACCGGTTAATGTCCGGAATGGGAGGCAGATGCTATTCTAGTTGATAGACAACTAATACTTTTTGACTTTTACTTGAATAGACGGGACCATTTTCTGAGAGGTATGGATTAAAGCAGAGCTGATGGTAACTTTGAATTCTGTTCCCAGCTCCACTGTTGTAGAAAAGCCAGCTGTTGCTTCTGGCTGACGTTTTACAGAGAGACTCTCTGGAGATTGTTAGAATAAAGACAAAATGGGAGAGAGGAGGGGGAGAGTGAAGCTCTTCGCAAGAGAATGAACTTTTCCACCCAAGCAGGGGGCAGATTCACTTCACTATGGAGTTTCAAATTGAGTTAGAATAAGTCAGCTGGCACCCTACCATCAGCACTGTGACTCCTGCTCTACATACCATTGAGGAATTCCCCATGGCACATATGGCCCCCATGGGGATTCTCTGCGGGCAAACCTCCCCAGTGGACAAACAGAGCTTGGGGAGTGCTGATGAATTTAATTTAGCTTTTCCCCCCATACATAAAACATATTTCGTAATGTCAATGTTAAACATCAGCGGAGTCTTGCCAGTGTCACTTTCAATATCCTAAGTTAGCCTTTCTCCTGCATGGGGGGCTGCGTTGTCTATTGCCTTTTATTCACTATTCTCTGTTCTGTTTCAACACTAATGAAGGGAATAAAAGTACATCACTGCAGCCCTCTTGTTTCATGGTCTACAGCTATGTGCATAATCTTCCAAATTGGGGGAAGCCAGTGACCATAAGTGAGGCATGGGGGAGGAACAACTTACGTACATTGCAGATTTCATACTGTTTCTTTATACCTACACTCTCCTCTGACCCACGTGTGGAGGCTGGAATGGAAACTCTTTTTACAAATTCCACTAGGCTAATTCCTGCTTCTGACATAACACAGGGCCAAATCCTGAAGTCCTTAGTCAGGCAAGTATCAGAGGGGTAGCTGTGTTAGTCTGAATCTGTAAAAAGCAACAGAGGGTCCTGTGGCACCTTTAAGACTAACAGAAGTATTGGGAGCATAAGCTTTCATGGGTTAAGAACCTCACTTCTTCAGATGCCACAGGACCCTCTGTTGCTTTAGTCAGGCAAAACTTTCATTGACTTTAACTGGAGATTTAACTGAGTAAGAGCTTGGCTGGCATCACAGATTTTCCTTAGAACAACCTTGTTTTACTGAGTGTATTGTGTCCATGTGATATTAATGCAGGACAGAAAATTGAGTATAATCTCACCGCAGCATAACCTTTGGTTCACTCTTTACATTTTTATGATATTTTTCATCCAGGGCTGCATCTGCACTAGATTTCACTGGGAAATCTACCACCTGTGCAGCTCCACTGTGGTAGCAATAATGGCAGTTTCAGTGTCAATAGGTAGGAAAGATGGTCTAGTGGTTAAGTTACTGGTAGGAGACTTGGTTCCATCCCCAGCTCAGCCACAGTCTTGCCGTGTGACCTTGGGTACGTCATTTAATTATGCTTAAAATGGGGATAATGCTTCCCTACCTCAGAAGGATGTTGAAAATAAAACTCATTAATGACTATGAACTGCTCAGAAACTCGGTGATGAGGGCCATGTAAGTACCAGGGTGGTGTTGGACATCTGAACATTCCCCTAAATTAGTTGGGGCTTGTCCATATTGGAATTCTGTTGCGGTGTTGCACTAGGCCATGATGCTGTGAGAATCACTTGGTTTGTCCCACAGTATGAAAGAAATATGGCAGCCATTACGCTAGCAAAAATGATCCTACTTTCAGGTATCACTTGGTCTACAGTGAACGAAGCAGTGAGAAAGGGCTTTTCTATCTTTAAAATGTACAAAAGTTACTTTAAAAACAAAAAACAAAAAAACATGAGGACCTATATTGGTCTCGCCCTCTGGCGCCCTGCAGCTTTTATTTAATCAGGCCCAATAATTCAGCCTATAACCATTTGAATGGTGGATATCACTGGAAAGAATTCAGTTTCAGTGGGATTTATTGCCCCGTTTCCTGAAGTCCTTTTCAGATATTATAATTGCTACAAAGTCTACACAGATCAATCTGAGTCAAACAGCAATACTTCATTGCTATTAATGCTAGGGTGTATTTATCCTGAGAACAAACTGGAAAGCATGAGGATAGGAGACACTTAGTCTTTTAATTTACAAGAAGACAATCCTTTATAATCATTCTGCTGTTAAACTATAGAACAAACACAGCTGTTGTTTGAGGCCCTTAATCTGATTACAAAGATGCTACCCTCTCAGCACAGAGCCGGAAAACTGGCTGGGACAAATGTATATGATTTTTCTTTTACTTGGATGGTTTTAGTGGAGAGCTGGACTTACTGTCACACTAAGTGCACTTTATCCTATTGGAAGTGTTGCCCTCTCTTGTTTAATGCGTGATTAACATTTCCTGCCTTGGCTAACACACCTGAAGTGAAGTGGGAATCAGGTCAGTTATTGTTTGGTGCTGCTTTAACACTAAGCAGCAGTTTACATTGTGCTTGGGAGGTTCCCACAGTTTCTTTCCAGCTTTCCTCCTCCTCCATCAACAGCCAAAGCTTTGCATTGCTTAGGGAAAGCAAGGGAAGCCTGAAATAATGTCCATTTCCTATTTTACACGGCTGATAGTATTGCTCTGATTGCAGTAGTGTTTAGAGGCCCCAGCTGAGATCAGGACCTCATTATAGTAGGTGCTGTACACAAACCTAGTAAGAGACTACCTCTGCCCTGAAGGTCTTACAATGTAAATAGACAAGACAGACAAATGTTAGGTGAAAATAAGGACATGTCTGTACTTATAGATCGGCACTGCTGCAATCGATGCAGCGAGTGTTGATTTACCAGGTCTGGTGAAGACATGCTAAATAGATGGGAGAGCACTCTCCCATCAGTTTGTGTACTCCACCTCCCCAAGAAGCGTAAGGGAAGTCAACAGCACAGTGTAGCCACTGCGGTAAGTGGATCTAACAACGTTGACTTCAGTTAAGTTATTCAGTGAAGTTGTGTACATTAGATAAATTTATGGTGGTAGTGTAGGCCATCCCTAAGTAGTAGTAGTCCAATTCCCATATCTCCTGAATCCCAATGCAGTGCCTTTCCTACATTGTCCTTTCCTCTCAAATAGAGATGGGCCATACAAATTTGAGGATTCTGGTTTTAAATTTGGGGATCTGGATCCAAACTTTGTGGCTCAGTCCCATCTCCACCTCTGGGTAACACAATAATAGAGAAGAACAGGAGTACTTGTGGCACCTTAGAGACTAACAAATTTATTAGAGCATAAGCTTTCGTGGACTACAGCCCACTTCTTCGGATGCATATAGAATGGAACATATATTGAGGAGATATATATACACACATACAGAGAGCATAAACAGGTGGGAGTTGTCTTACCAACTCTGAAAGGCCAATTAATTAAGAGAAAAAAAAACTTTTGAAGTGATAATCAAGCTAGCCCAGTACAGACAATAATAGAGCTGCTCGTTAAAGTAATATATATATTTTAAATAACCACCTTTCTGAAAGGGCAGGGGAGGTGGTGTTTCCATTTTTTTCCTACGGGAAATATTACGGTCTGATTAGTTCAAATGAACTTCAGCCTATAGTGTGATTAATGGAATCTACTTCCGTAGGATCCCACCACCATCTTTGATTTGGAGTTGTGTAGAAATACACAGGTTTTCCTTTGTCCGGGTACTGAAGGTCATTAGGACTCAGTCACTTTCTGGCATCCCCCGTCCACTGGGACTAATGTGCTTGAGTGATGGCAATGATTTATAAGGAGCAGAGATGATGAACAAAAAAATAAGTGAGGAAAAGAGTATAAAAGGAAAATAAGCATGTGTCTTATTTTGCTGCAGGGGTCTTTTGTTTAACGTGAACTCTGTGGTTTGGGATGTAGCATTTTTTCCACCTATGCAACCGTTTTGTGTGTGTGTGTGCGCATGCATGCGCTTAATCTTCAGCAGTAGATATCTCAGGTTTCAGAGTCTTTCTGTAATTAGAAAGAACAGCTTAAATCCTGACTTCAAACAAGAAGCCACCAATCTGCTGTGTAAACAGAGAGCTTGAATGAGTTCCCAAGAGTGTCTTTAAAATATGTTCTCCTAATCTACTGGGGGGCAGGAGCAGGAACATGGAGTACATGAAGCTTCTCATTGATATATAGCAAGCAATCAGGCTCGTATGTTGCGAGGGAAAGGGGGGATTAACCTATATATTCTATTTTTGTAATTTGTTTACTCAAAGCTGTTGTCTGGTTTAAATCAGACACTCATGAGTTGCATGGACCCTGAAATAGCATTATGACAGGGTGCAGGGCCCTACCTGACTTCCAGCTCAATCTTCACACACATGTTCAGGGCAGAGTCGGGCTCAGGACTAAAGGTCCAATCCTGCTTTTGTTGGGTATACAGGAGAATCTGTGGGTTAGATCCTTTGTCCCACTCTGGCCCACTTGCACCACTCCAGTATGGCAAAAGGAATTAATGCTGGCATAAATAGCCAGCTGAGGATTTCGCTGGTATACCCAGCACACCTGGCTCTATGATACCCACATGAAGCCCCTGGTGTAGGAGATATGGCTGGAGCATTGCTGAGCTCCCATGAGTCCTGACTGCCAGATAACCCCAAGTGCAAGTTAGAGAAGCCCTGAGGCTGCTATAACTCTCAGCATGCACCATATTGGCTTCTGGCAGCCCCAGAATTGGTAGGGAAGCATATGATAGTATAAAGCCACCTTTGTCCCTATCCTGTATCCTTTGTCCTGTCCAGTCCAGCCATCCCTAAGGAGTAGGATTGGTAAGCATAGTTAGGAGAATGCCTTTGAGAAGGAAGAGCCATGGGCAGTTACAAGACAGGGTTATACCTCAGGTTCTCTGAGTGGAGGGGAGAGTCTTTGATTTCTAGTAGTGTGATGTCATCTTAATAGGCTTTATTCTTGTAACGATGGCACAGCACCCTAAAATCTTGGGAAATTCTGCGTATTGAAGGACTGATCCATTGCTGACCCAGCTGAGCATTAACACTGCACAAGCACCGATCTCCAGGCCAGCTCCTCCTCCTTTTCAGCAGGGGGTAACGTGCCCATTCACAGGGGCACTGACTGACCTGCCCTTTCATCCCTATTAGATGTTCTGTTTATGAAGCTGTGCACCATCCTTCATCTTCACATGCAAGGCACTACTAGAACTTGGGTGCTCTATGAAATCTGTGTAAGGTCCTTTGTGCTATAGATTTGATCTTCTAGTGCTCATGGGAATGGGAGGGGAAAATATGAAGGAATTTTTTATTAATAGTGAAATAAGCATGTTTTTGACTACTGCTGTAGCACTGGGGTGGGCTCCCCTCTTCATCTAGGCAAGCCATGGGTAGTGCTGGAGAGAGTAGTGGTATGGTCATGCCAAATTACTCTTTCCCTTATACCCAAGTCATACTTGCTATTTCACGTTCCAACCCAGACAGCTGGTCTAGTGGAGGGTTCCATTAAATCTCTCTCTGCAGCTGCCTATCCCAGCTCTCCTAACAGCTGGCAAAAGAATACTTCGACCCCTCCCTTTGTACAAGGAATGGTGACAAGGAGGGAGTTGGTGTCGCAATGTGAAGAATCTCCATGGCTTAGCAAGGGATCCAATTCCCATCTGAGAGCATACAGGTCAAAACCATTCTCATTAGTCTAGTCCTGGAAGCAGGGGCGGCTCTATGTATTTTGCCGCCCCAAGCACGGCAGTCAGGCAGCTTTCGGCAGCGTGCCTGCGGGCGGTCCGCTGGTCACGCCAATTCGGCGGCATACCTGCGGGAGGTCCGCCAGTGCCATACCTTCGGCGTCCCCACCGCTGAATTGCCGCCGAATCTGCGGGACTGGCGGACCTCCCACAGGCGTGCTGCCGAAGGCAGCCTGACTGCCGCCCTCATGGCGACCGGCAGGCCGCCCCCTGCGGCTTGCCGCCCCAGGCATGCGCTTGCTGTGCTGGTGCCTGGAGCCGCTCCTGCCTGGAAGATTCTCTGCTGCAGGATTAGGCAGTTGGTGGTGAAGGGTTGGCTCAGAGAAACTAAGGTGTTAGTCTCTACTATGCTTCAGCAACTGAAATGTCGAGATCTGCAGGAGTTAGCTCTTCGAGCGTGTTGCTGGAGTTAGTGCTGCTGTATTGGACAGCCTAGATGTAATTCAATGCTAGGGAAGCCTTTGACACAGTGGGCCTGTGCTGCAGCTGCATTACTACAACTCCATGCTGGTATCACTCCATTGGAGTCCGAGTTCCAATGGCCTAAAACTGGACGGACATGTTGGATAAAAAGGCAGTGTTGCTCAAACAATGAATTCAAATTGGGGAATTAACACTGTCATTTGGACTGGAGTCCTGCAGAAGAACCATAAACAAAATGTAAAGATAAATAGCAATGCATTGTGTTGGGGGAGGTGTCTAGTGGGTTCCTCTGGGGAAGGTAAGTGGGGAGGGAGGGGAAATCAGTGTTAGGCCCATCTTGTTTAACTTCATTAATTATGTGATAGGTGAGGGCGAATAATATGCTAATGGAAATATGGAGGTGATACCAAACAGGGAGGAATTGTGAACAGAGAAATAATCCACAGGATGCTAGCGACGTTACAGGCAGGAAATAAAACATGAGATTCAACCTGGACAAAAGCAGGCTACATTCAGAACCTATGGCCATATCCTCAGTTGCTGTAAACTAACATAACTCCACTATCATTAGCTGAGAAGCTGGCCCATAGCTAGCTAATGAGAGAGAGACACATGAAAAGCAGTAGTGCTGAAAGAGACACGAGGGTGACAGTGGACAGCAAATTGCAGTTTCACACTGTATCCAATGTGAGATGGCAGCAAGAAAAAATAGCTAATGAGATTTTTGGGCTGCGTATGGCAAGACATCAAATCATGGATAAGGAAGGGAACAATTCCTCTCTGCTCCTCTGATGAGAGCACATCTAGAATATACTGTGTTTGGTTCTGGGCTACTTCACAGTAGAAAGGTATAGATAAAATTGGAGGGAATTCAGAGAAGAGCACTAAAAAATTATTACAAGCCTGGAGGGACTGATTTATGAGGAAAGATTAGAAGAAATATATATAGCTTGGCTAAATAACAAAGGGGTGGGGATGAGACACTGAGCTCCAGAGAGGGAGAGGAATTATTTAAGTTGCTATAAGGTGATATAAATAGGAGTAATGGAATTAAATGACAAAAAAGGGAAATTTAAGCTAATGTAATGATAAACTTCCTAAGGTGAGATGTGGAATAGTCCCCCATGGGAAAGTGTGGAAGCCCCAATGCACTGGACACTTAAAACCAAGCTGGAGAAAATATCCGGTAGACTGCCATCCCACACTGGTCCCCTTCATGGAATGGTCTAAAGTCATACAGTAGTTGACATTTTATTCTCTGCAGTTTGACCAATCTTGTTTTAACAGCCTAGTCCAAAGCACTCTTTCCGATTTCTTCTCGCCATAGTCAAATCCTGAATGCCGCGCTCTGAGCTACTATAAGGGAGCTCGGGGTTTAGTTTATGATCTCTCTGTTGGGGCACTGCAGTTGTGGGGAAGGGGTCAGGATGGCAAACGCTGGGAGGGAACTGGCTGCAGCAGGAAGGGTGCTGGTATTTAGGACAGAAAAGGAGTGTTGTGTGTAGCATCACTTAGTTGTGTTGCCTCTGGCTGATTAAGGAGTCACAACCAGTCCTCCTCATCCAGAAGGATGATCCTGCTCACACATGCCTGTTTGATTATAGTAGGGGGGAAATCGGGGCAGTGAGCACCCGTCCGAAAGGTGGAGGAGTGAGGGAAATGTCTCTCAGGTAAAGAGTCTGTATTAATGTGTGTGTCCCACCCAAGTTCATGGCTAGATCATTGATCTAGCGCCTACAGAAGCTAATATTACACATTGCAATGAAGATCATGTTTCTTGTGGCTGATGCTAACTCATATCAAAATGCTGGCCCATGGAAGGGGTAATTGTGACAAAGAGCTCTTCAGTGGGTTCCTTGGAGGGAGAGGCCACAAAAAGACACGATCTTTGCCCCGTAAGTGCAGTAAAGCAAAGAAGGTCATCCCTAGAGATGGATGCAAACTCTAAAGCAAACCCAGGATCTGAATTCTCCTGGATTTTAGGGGAACTCCTTTCCAGACTTTGCATCTGGTTCTCTAGCTCTGTAATGGGTGAACTAAGGCTCTCTGGACTTTGAGAAAGTTTGGATCCAGATACAAAGACCATGGATTGGAACGATCTCTAATTTTCTCCTCCAGCACTCTTAAAAAGCATTCTGTTCAGTTATGTACAGTACATCTGGGCCATACACTCTGTAACAGAGCAAGAAGAGTTCCTGTTATGTGGAGCGGTAGGCAAACTACATTAAGAAGGCTTCTTTATATTGGACAGCTGTTCAGTGTGCTGAAGAGAGCAAGGAGACCTCTGGATGTAATCTCGCCTTGTTTTCAGGAAAGACCAAAGTGCAGGTGCGTTGAGAATGAAAATTCTACCTTGTAATTGTCATTAAGATTATATTCCATGATTCCTGTTTGTGAGCAGAAATAAATTAAGTACCTATGAGTACCCTCTCCCTCCCCTCACCAAAGTACCCAGTGCGATGAGAAACTGCTGAGAAACAACTTCCACAATTAGCTATGAGGTCACATTTAGTTCAGCACCATCGGCTGGTTAATTGGCTGATTCTGCTACAGTTCCCCTTATCTGCGTGCCAGCACAGCTTCTAACAAGCCGCTTGCTGGGTAATTAATCCTGTCCAGGGTTTAGATTCCTGAAGCTGGGGCTGATTTAAGGACCTGCTCCTCTAGACAGTATTTGACTGTGAAGTAAGAAGGTGAAGGTGCACCTCATCCAAAGCTCCTTGAAGAAAGCACAAAGGTCCTTGTGAGTCCGAACTGCAGAGGTGATGTGCGGAGACATGACTGTCCCAGAGGAAAATCAGGCTTTTGTCTTGTGAAACTAATCCAGACCCTGTATTCAATTTCCTCTTCATGCTTAATGCTGCTCGACAGATCAGTGGCAAGGCAGTCACGAGTTGTCAAAAAAAAAAAAATACAACCCACTATGCAAATACAGATTGCTGTAATGAACAAAACCCTAATGAGATGTAATGATCTTGACTAGAAAATGGAAATAATAAGCTTAAAAACAAACTGCGCTGGAGGGGTGGGGGAGGGAAAGATCAAGCGAGTGTGCAAGCATGCATGTGCGCAGAGCAGGAGACGCATTCTTCTCTAGGAGCATAAGCTGGACTCTTGCTTGCGTGGAAGAGAGAGGCTAGAGGATTCATGCGCTGCAGATACCAAATTCCAGTCGGTGCTGTGCATAGGTGTGTGCAAAAAAATCCTTGGCCAGCAGTGAAAGTTTGGTTTGGCGATTGTCCATCCCTATGGTGCCTCCTTCACAGAGAAGCTGTTTGGCCGACTTTCAGGAAAAGGTTCAGATTTTATGCCTGTGCACCCTCTGATCTGAAAATGAGCCCCTGTGCCTACTCAGATAAGAAGCTGTACCGTCCAGAAGCACATATCTCACCCTGCCAAGCCCCAGCTGTGGGGTGCAAAATGAAGGACCCACAATTGGTTGATGCAGGAAATTCCTCTAATGTAAACATCCATTTGTGTTACCTCAGTCTCCTGACTAATGGTGGACATATTTTTATCAGAGAGGCAGGACAACCCATTTGTGTGGAACATTGGTTATTTTGGAACTAAAATGAGCAACGTCCCTGGAAATAAGGGATACCTGAGACACATGCCAAAAAAGGAATCCTCCTCAGAGGCTGGGGGAATGATGGAATGTGGGCATGTGGCTGCTTAGAACCAGAATACAGGTTAGCCACCCTTTCTCAGCCAGTTCCCATTGATTGCTAGGGAAAGATTACTTCCATTGTCTACTGTTCCAGCCTATCCTCTGGCAGACTTTTCACTGACAGGAGCACCACATCTGGCTTATGCCAACAGAAGCCAGCATAAATCAGAGGTGAAGGTAGCCCAGTGGCTATTTAGCAAAGCAGCCCAGTTGTCCTCCGCTGCTGAGAATGTGAATAAGAAGACAAATGGTCTCTCATGTAGCCAGGATCCAAACCATATAGGACTTCTTTCTGGATCAAGCCTTGAGCACCTAGAAGCAAACTGATAAGTGAAGGCCCGCCTACCTAGCATAGGAGTAACATTCTGTAATGGAGAAGCTCTGAGAAGCAAGCAGACGGCCACACTTTGCATTCAATGTCTTCCAATGAGCTTCAAGACAAGCCCTATAGAGTGTGCAGTGCAGTAATGTAGTCTGGAGGCCATAAAGGCCTGTGGCCATAGAAGAAGAGGTGAAGACCTATAGTGAGGTGCACAAACACAAAATGAAAGGACTCATACCTTGCTAGGTATACCACCTTGAATTCCAGCTAAGCATCTAAAAGGACCCACTGGTTGTGAACCTCATTAACAGACAGACACCAAGAGTCTTACTACAGCAACAAAATAAAATCTTTATTAAATCACTTGTTCACCTCTGTAAATTTATAATGCCTTACAAACATAGAGTAAGACAAGCTGTCTCCCCAAACATCTTACAGATCAAGACAGGTGAGACTAACACACAGGAGAAGACATGGGGCAGTGGGAAGAGCTTTTTGGGAGTTGGGGGGGAGGGGGAGGAGGGGAGAATTGCTTTAAATGGTGGTGCCTACGGTGTGGGTGGCTTGGTGATCAGGAAGGGGGAGACTGTGCCAAGCATTATAGGGTCAGCATGATGATGCGTGCAAAGCTGAGTATGTGTGAAAAGGGAGCAGTAAGGGGAGAGGGTTGGGGGAATGTAGGGAGTGAATAGGGACTGAAATCAGACATATAGGCCTCAAATGGGAGGTGGAGGAGTTTGAATATGTGGGGAAAAGAATTAAATGAAAGGTTGGGCGGGGGGGAAGGTGACACGATTGGACCAAGGTAGTGGAAGACTAATTCAGCAGCTGCATTTTGGTTAGACTAGTGGGAAGAAGTGAGAGGGAATGTAATCCAGGCAAGAGACAAGACAAGGATTTTAGCAGTGGAGATGGTGAGGGCAGGTATCAGGTTCACCACTTCCTCTATGGCTCCGGGGCTACATCTCTGATGACCCATTGAATTTTTTTTGCCTTTTCACCTATTCTAATTAACTCCAATCAAGATTAACAGTTTTTAGAAAATGACCATTCTTTCTTAAACAGTCCCCTATTTACAAAACAATCTGCCCCTCCTGTAGTTCTGAAAGAAGAGAGAAATGCCTCCAGACCCCTGCCTTAGAGGGAAATGGTGCCATTAGTGAGGTTGTCAGTTTTTATAGATTCCTTCCTTTTGTGGAGCTAATGGGAGTGGATGAAGTGATTTGTGGCTCCATTTCTCCCATTGCAGTTGGGTTTGGCATGACAGCTGATCAAATAGTGTGATGCATTTCACTGTATGATATATGAAGATCTGCCTACATAGAAGGTTAGGAACTAATAAGGAGTGCAAAGTCTTATTATTATAGTTATGTTAACATTCTGTTTATCATTGGTCTGATAAAAGACATTACCTCCCTCACCATGTCTTGGATATCCTAGGACCAACAGGGCTACAACACTGCAAACTGGAAGATATTCTATTGATGGTTTCTTACTAACCACTTATAGCCATGGAGTGTGAATTACTATGAGTATTTTCCAGTCTGCTGTGTCCTAGGTCTTTCATTTTCACGGGCATTTTCATGCTGACAATTTACATTGCTAAGAGATTTGAAGAAAAATATTTTAAGAAGGGAAGAGACACTCCAGTCTGTCAAAGAATCGACTGGGGTTGTCAATGTGTTTGAAAACGGCACCAATCTTCTGCCTGCTGGGAGCCAAGTCCATCTATCTTTTTTCCTTCCTCTAGAAGTGTGCTCCAAGTACCATCCGTTTTACTAAAAAAACACACGCAAAAAATGAGGCAGCCACTGTTCAAGGGAAAATCGCATTCAATTCAGGCCACTTTTAACTTCAATAGATAAGACACCTGAAGGCTTTAGTATTATTACTGTGAACATTAGGGATTTTAAAATCAGCACCAAGAATCTTGGGAAGCTGTTTGCTTTAAGTAATAATATGGCTAGTAGATTCTTCTGAGTATTTAAATAGAAGTTAGGGTTTTTTTTCCTAAATGGGATGTACTTTACAAAGGTACCCAGGATAAAATAAAGTTACAGTACTTTCCTTCTGCAACCAAGCTGCCCAAAAGCATCCTGAATGTCAAGTGGAATCCTAAAATGTGGATTCACCAAAGTCCTCACCCTTTAAAATTCCTCTTGTCCTGCTAGAAGAGAATATCTTTAAACTTCTGTTACAGGAACTCACTGTTGTTCAGTAGAATTTTCCCTGCAGGCAAGAAAATTCCCAGCCAGACAAGAGGAATTTTAAAGGGCCAGGACAGTATATTTCAGGTGCCACCCATGGAAACTAATGATTCTAACAGGCCAGTGCTCAAGTCTGCTGTTCTCTAATGGTTCTCTGAATGCCTTTTTGTTTTGGTTTTCTTTCCTGGTGAACTCCCCAATCTCTATCCATCTGTTCTACTGAGAAAGATCTGAATTCTAGAGAATCTCATGGTTCTGTGCCTTTATTATTTTTTTATAAGTAAGGGTATGTCTACACTGGCAGAGTTACATCGCTGGCAGTTACAGCGCCGCTCAGAGAGCGCTGAATGGAAACCGCTGTTGTGTGTTCACACTGGCAGCTGCCTGCGCAATAGCGTGTTTACACGTGGTGCATTCTGGGCAGCTATCCCACAGAGCATCTTTTCCTCACACTGCTTGTTTTTGGATAACACGGGGTGGCTTTTGTGGATGGATGCAGATTGGTTCCAAGTGGCGGTAGACACTTCCTTCAAGGACTGTGCCACTTTTTACTGTGAAATCTCTTCTGACAAGATTCAGTCTGAATCAATGGCTCCCAAACATTTTAGTAAGGTGACCCACCAACTGCACTTTGTCCCCCACTTCCCTTTATTTATTTATTTTTGTAACCTACCCATGGTCCAAATTCATTGGAGGGTGCCCCCCTTCCCCGCCAAATCATAGGTCAACATCCTTCTCTTCTGCTGTCACCGCCTCCTCTTTGCCTGACAGGCACTGGCCACCTGCAGTAGCACCCTCTGCCCTGGCACCACAACCTTAAACCTGGTCAAATGTGGAGGGGAGGGGGTTGGAGAGGGAGCCCACCCCACAGTCACTCTGCAGTGGTGGCTCCTGTCCTGGGGGGTCACAGGCCCTGGCTCTCTCCTTCAGGCCTTGCAATCTGGAGTATGGGGTCGCAGTCCCACCCAGGTTTGGCCCAGCTGCCAATGAGTGGCAGTGCTACCGTGTGCCAGGTCGTACTGCCAGGATTGGGGAGCTGGGCCCAGCCCCTTGGGACAGGAGCCGCTGCTGTGGGGTGAGTGTGGGGCAGGTTCGCTTTCCGGCCCACTACTCAGCTAGAACCTTCCCACAACACTGTGGTGGGTGGCGACCTGCTGTTTGGGAAACACTGTTCTAGATATTGCTGTGAATGGTGTAAATCCCTCAGACAAAGCTTACTTAGGCCTTGACACCCGTGGCAATTTTGCCTGAGTAAGGACTGAGTAGGGATTTCAGGATGTGACCCAGTGGGAGCTGTGCCTGAGTGAGGTCTGAGTATAAAGGACCTTCTGATTTGGTCCATAGTTAATGTTGCTGTTGCAGAAATGAAAACTGTTGCCTCTGTTTATCCATAGAACAAAAGCATAGAACTGGGAGCTGCAGGGCACCCTTCTCTCACCTGGCTCTGCTGATGTGCCCATCTCTGCCTTGCAAAGACCACCTAGGCTAGGTGCAAGAAGAGAGCTAATTCTTCATTGACCTTCTGTCACCGGACTCTCTTATGAGCCTGCTGAGGAGGGGTTTCAATTAAAGCAGCAGATCGTAGATGCTTGTCCACTGGGAAACAAACATCACCGCATTTGAGGTGTGGCTCCAAGCAGCCCTCGGACAGTAAATCCCATTTGGCTAGCTCCTGACCGTACGGAACCAGTGACCCAGAGGTGAAAGCTCCAGATCCCATTCCCCACTCTCTTGAGCCATTCCAATTCCTCCCTATATTAAGAGCTTACAACTGAGCAATGTGGTACCAGGGCACATCTTTAGTTAAAAATGAAAACACACGTTACCAAAGTGGGAAGAAATGCAGCCGAAAAGTAGAAGTGACCATTTCATGTTTGATGTAATTCGGAGGAGCCTGTTCCTCGTTTAGGCCATTATTAGTTGTAACAGAAGCTGTAATATTTTAACAACAGTGGTGATTAAGAACACAAGGAGCAAAGTGGCAGCTAATCTCCATCTAAAAAGAGCTAACTAGCCCGGCCTGTAGCCCCCACCATACTGTCACATTTAAATACCATGAATATTCACTGCCTGGCACCCAGCTGGCAGCAGAGCTGTTTTGACACAAAAACCTTCAAACTCAAAGAGTTTTTAATCAGGCTGTAAGACAGAGAAGAAAGTGAAAGAAAGAAATAGGAACAGAGAAAATGAATCAATGAGTTCAACAGTGAGAGAGTCAGAATCCAGTTAACCCTTTCCCTGCACTGGGGCCATGACCACTATCTTCCTATGTTCTGCCTTCTTCCTAAGCCTGTGGGGATATAAGGGGTGTATCCCACAATGTTCTTTACCCTATGGACAGCTCCCTCCCGTGTTGCCTTTGCTCATGATTATTTGTCAAGAACTTCCTCTTTCTTGGCCATATGGACTAGTTGCAAATACATTCGAATTATTATTAATTTAGATTGCAGTCGTGCCCAAACCATGCTATGTGCTTTACAGACACAGAGGAAGACAGTCTTTGCGCCAAAAGAGCTTATGGTCTTAAAGGAGACAGGCAGATGATTGGTAGGGGGGTAAGAGAGACAATATGTGGACCACCAGACCTCTCAAATTTCTCTCAGTTCAGTCTGTGTCTTGCCTTGCCGACATTTCAGACAAATCTGGTGCGTCCCTCACTCCTGTTGGTAAAAATTGATTTGCATCAGAATGACTCACGAGACAAGTCACAGAAAGGATTATTTAGACTAAAACAAATAAATCCCACAGCACTTTTAGTCTCCTGCGTGAATGATTTTTGTATCCCTAATCCTGGTTCTTTGTCACACGTTGCAGCCTACACTTGAGCCTCAGGAGGGGGTGTGATCAGGGTGCTGCTAGGTACATGCCGTTAGTTACATGGTTGTTGGTTTTGTTTAAGTCGCACGCAAAATTCTCCCCACAATTCAGCCCTAATGTATCTCTCCTACACCAATTCCCAGCTTAAACTCCAATGGCCTTGCACCCCAACCTTTTAAAATTCAACCCTCTCCCTCCATAGAGGCTATGGCTGCACTTTGAGTGGCACGTAGAAAGGCAGGCAGTGTCCACACCTCTGTCTGTGGTGTGTGGCTCCAGCAGTGGGGAGGCAGCGGGAAAAGGGTCCAGCAGCTGTCCTCTGCTGTAGCCTTTCCCTGCTGCCAAGTCTTTTGCTGGGGTGGGGAAAGGGTCTGGCCACGGGGAGGCAGTGGGAAACTATCCTGCTAAAAATAGCAGTGCAGATGGGAGAGGCACTGCTCGGTTCACATACCCTGAGGGTTCAGGTTCAGTACTCGACTCGTCTATGCTGTGTCTCACCATCTACACTGCTCTGTATGCCCTTGCTGACTGGGCATGCAGTGTCTGCACTCTACACTCTGCCATAAGTTTAGAGGGAGCCATAGGTGAGCAGTTCACTCCTGAGATAAATAAGTAAAATGGATAAGTAGAGGGCTGAGTCATCTAGTTTCTTGTGGACATCACGGATGATGTGGGAGCTCAGGAGGGATTTAAAGGAGGAATGGTATTGGTTTTGCAAACCTATTCAGGAAAGCCATTCCATGCATTGTAGTCAACGTGAAAGTAAGTGGGGAGACTATTTGGGGGGTGATACAGGCAGACAAACAGGGCAACTAAGCAGGTAGCCATGAAGGGCAACAAGTTAGCATTGTAATTACAGATGAGATGGATTAATTGGGAGAAGCAGTTATGCAGGACCTTGAAGGCAGTGACAAGAAGCTTGAAGGAGATGTGAAATCCGGTGGAGGGCAACATAGTTAGATGGCCAGGCAAAGTTGCTACAATCATCTTCTTTGTTTTGTCTGACCTGGAGAGAGAGAGAGAGGCCATGAGGAGGAAGTGACAGGAATCAACATGGGATATGAGGACTCGGACGAGAGCTTTAACTGCATGGACAGAGAGACAAGGTCGGATCTTAGAAATATTGGGCCAGATCTTCCGTTGGTGTAAATTGGCTTAACTAAAATCAGTAAAGCTATGCTGACTTACACCAGCTGTGGGTCTGCTTCATTGTGCAGGAGAAAGTTGCAATATTTGGACACCTCCTTTCTTTGGTCACTGATGCTCTCTAGACCTATACATTTAAATTACTGGGGAAATCTATAGGCCTACACATAGCCACATTTGCTTTGCAGTTCATTCCCAGATAGCAGCCAGAGTGGCTTTAGCATGGATTGGTACTTACACTGCTCAAATGGATAATTATTTTGAACAGTGTATTCCCTATGAAGCATGCGTGGAATAGCATCAAACCCTACAAGCTGTATGAGGGATATACATTAGCCATACTTCCAGGATGCATGCTGGAAAGACTCACAGCTGGATAAGGGGGGTTCTATTTCCCTGCCTGCTTAAATTAGGAAAATGGTGTGCACCTTCCCCATTCTCCCCTTGCCAAGATCTGGCTATTACTTGTAATGTTTTTGCACAGTTTCTATAAAAATATAACAGAGTAACCTCCCTAAGAGCATGGAAAAATATGGGAATCTGAACCCCAGCCTGAAATTAAGGTGTTCAAATTAATGACAATCCTGAAGAATTCAGAGGGTATACAAAGTCTCCTCTATATTTGGCATGTCTTGAAGGGTCTGGATCAGGAATACTTTACCATGGCATTCACCTACAAGGCTTTATACAGCTTGAGGGAGCTTCTTTATTAGATGGGAGATCTCTATGAAAGACCCAGGTGGGGCAGAGAGTGGCACTGGTGATTCAGTAGGTGGTGCTTTCTCCTGGGTCAGTACCCAGAATGGTGGTGGGGTCCTGTCCTGGCCACCTGTGGTCATTAAAGTCCATGATGCCTTTTGATACTAAACCATTGTAGCCAAAAGCAACCTACTTAGGCTATTGCAGACAACTCGAGTACAGAGTGATGTGAATTCCGCTGTTGTGACGTGACTGACAGAGCTGTTAGGTAATAGTGTAAGACAAGGTTTCTTGAATTTTTCCCCATATTGAGGACCATATCTTAATGGAGAGCTATAGAATGCAAAATAGTAAAGGCTGGAAGAGACCCCCAGTAAATCACTGAGTCTAAGCTCCTGCTTAAGAGCTGAGTATGGCTAACTCCTGTTAGCCTTCACTGGGAGTTGCGGTTGCTCTGCAACACTTCACAGGACACATTCAGTACCTCACCGCCTGATTCTGAAGGATTCCAACAACTCACAGTGCGGGTGGGCCAGTTCGTATGCCACTGAATGGAGTTGCAAAGAGTCTTTAATAATTGTTTGTTTAGTTTATTTAATAAACATTTAATAATAAATGTTCTGACCCACTGCTGTTGAGACATTGCACTAGTCCATTAGGATGCTGCATCTTTTTGTGACTCATTTACTGATGCAGTATTGTGGCACAGACACTGTGAACCAATATTGGGACATCACATCTGGATTCTTTTGTGCTTCCTGCGACCCCTTTCAGTGTCATATATTCCCTACCCCCCTCTCCTCTATCTTCATGTCTACTTGGAGAGAAGGGAGATCTTAGTGACTCCTTTTCCCCTTCCACAGGAGGAGGGCAGTGGCAGATCCTAGACATCAGCCTGCTTGTTCGCTGCTCCCGCTGTTGCCTCATCTCTATTAGGAAGCATGCCTCTAGTTCTGTCTGCAAGTCAAGAGGAAGGATTACCTCTGTGGTCTGCCATGACATGTGAAGCCCATATTTCTACATCCCCAAATTGCATTTACCCACTGTAATAGGGTTACCATACGTCCGGATTTTCCCGGACATGTCCGGATTTTTGGGCTCCAAATCCCCATCCGGGGGGAAAGCCCAAAAAGCCAGACATGTCCGGGAAAATCGGGACATGCCGGGCCAGCCGTGCGGGTGCTCGGGGGCCGGGCCGGGGGCTTGGGGGACAGGACGGGACGGCGGAGCGGGGCCGGGCCGGGGGCTTGGGGGACGGGACGGCGGTGCGGTGCCTGGCCGGGGACAGGCCGGCGGTGCGGTGCCTGGCCGGGGGTTCCAGGGCCGGGGGCTCGGGGGCTCCGCCGGGGCCGGGCCGGGGGCTTGGCCGGGGACTCGGGGGCTCCGCCGGGGCCGGGCCGGCGGGGCCGGGAGCTCGGGGGCGCCGGTGGGGCCGGGCCGGGGACTCGGAGGCCGGGCCGGCACCGCCAGGCCGGGCCAGGGGCTCGGGGGACGGGCCAGCGGTGCCGGGGGCCGGGCCGGGGACCGCAGTGCTGGGCGGGCCGGGGGTGGTCGGCCGGGGGCCGGCACCCCAGGGCCGGGGCCAGCCTGGGCCGCGCCTCCTCCCCCCACACTCCCCCTTACCTGCTTCAGGCTTCCCGCGACTCAAATGTTCGCGGGAAGCAGGGGAGGGGGTGGAGACTTTGGGGCGGGGGCGGAGTTGGGGCGGGGGCGGGGCTGGGGGCAGGGCCGGGGCCCCGTGGAGTGTCCTCCTTTGGGAAGCACAAAATATGGTAACCCTACACTGTAAGTATGGTATCACACTGGATACTCAATACTCAGGTTATCTTTCTATATTGCCACTCTCCAGCCATTGGTGTCCTACTACTGCATACTCTGACTTTCTAGAAGGAAGGGGTTAACATAGTAAAATGGTCTTTTTAAGGGACCCCTTGACAACACAGAGAACATCCCCATTGCCAGGGTATTCTTTTATCCAGCAATTTGTTCCCAGGAAGCGACCCGTTTAACCAGATTTTCTCTGTTAAGGGACTTCAGCTGCATTTGTTGATTTTTGAGCTTATTTGGTGAGTTGTAAACTGCAATAGATTTGTCTGAGGGAACTGAAGTGTGCTGCTCTGATTCTGCCTGCTGTGGGAGCTCCTTGAAAGCCAGATGTCACATTCAAAGACGGTAATGTCTGCCTATGTTCACTCTCTCACACACACTCTCTCACACTCTCTGTTTCAGCAGCCACAAGAACAACATTCAAACCCAGAAGTTTTTATTCTTTTTCCACCAGTTCTGGATCCAACCAGAGCAGCAGATTTAAGCTTTTGGGATCTCAGACCCAATGATCTGTTTTGTTTTGATGAGGGAGGAGGCACACTGTTTAAACAAGGCTGAATTTAACTTCCCAACTGGGGCCTCTCAGCTGTAGATTCTTGGAGATAGAAAAACACCAACTGCTAGCAAGATAATCCAATTTCCTTTCTCTCTCATTCTGAGGAAGACTGCTTGGCCCGCCTCTCCTCCCTGCCATGCTGGGTTTCAGTCTGGCTAGAACTTCTCTCCCCCACACCGAATGCCTCTAGAAGGATCCATATCAAAGGCTCAACCCTCCAGGGTTCATTAGAAGGCATTTATTTCTGCATATTTGTGGAGGGTGGATAACTTTATTCACAATGCAAATAGGTTGGCCTTAATTTCAACCCTCCCTTCAAACTGGGAGACATTAAAAAAACATGAGCTCCTCTAAAATAATAAATACATTAATTCTGCTGCATGCTATACTGCTGCTGCCTGCAGAAAAACACCCTGGTTTGAAATGGGCAGACTGAGTATGGGCAGCAACAGCCAGTGAAATTCTTTAATTCTTCCATCACACTTGGTCTCTGTTCCCTGAAATATAGTTAAAAGTTCAGCAGAGCCCACGGACTCCAGGTTAAAGATTTCAGAGGGTTTAATAAAAATCATTTAGCAGGTAGTTTTGCACAACAGGGCAAAGATACTTCAGGTGAAGGGAACAAACTCAATTCTCTACGTGAATGCAAAGTGCTAGCCAGTGATTTACTAATGGGCAACAGTGAGTTATTAAAGCTTATCGCAACATGGCATCCTGCTCCCCCTAGTCCAGGGGGAACCAGCTATTAATAAATCAGAACCTGGTGCCAAGATACAGGGATAAAAGGATCTACATTAATAAAAATATTAATATCTAGAGTAGATTATTCTCTTAAATGGGTTAGAGTGAGATCATACAATGACTGGCTTCAGTTCTCATTAGTACTATTATTTTGTGTCGGTGTGTGAGAGAGAGAGAGAGAGAGAGTGAGAATTTATAATATATATAAAAAGACTGTCCAGCCCTTTTAAAGTGGTTTTGGACACATGGTAAATCTGGATACCATGCTGAGAGCTCAGACATCTGCCTGAGACAGGGAAGGCTTCATTTGCTTGCGTCGGTGCCATTTGGAGGATTCATTTGAACAAAGGAGACCAACCCTATATAGACATGGATCTAACCAGGCATTATGGCAGTGGTTCTCAAACTTGGGCTGCTGCTTGTTCAGGGAAAGCCCCTGGTGGGCCGGGCCAGTTTGTTTACCTGCCGCGTCCGCAGGTCCGGCCGATCGCGGCTCCCACTGGCCGCGGTTTGCCGCGCCAGGCCAATGGGGGCTGCAGGAAGCGGCGCGGGCCAAGGGATCTGCTGGCCACCCTTCCTGCAGCCCCCATTGGCCTGGCGCGGCAAACCGCGCCCAGCGGGAGCCGCGATTGGCCGGACCTGCGGACGCGGCAGGTAAACAAACTGGCCCGGCCCACCAGGGGCTTTCCCTGAACAAGCAGCAGCCCAAGTTTGAGAACCACTGCATTATGGTATTCGCTGTTCCTTCAGTGGAGCATGAGCTAGTGTGGCTTGTGGAGGTACAGCACTGCTTACTAAAATGTGCGCTGCTGTCAGGGCCCAGAACAGCTAGAACCATTGCTGACCAGCTCTCTAATTTCACTGCTAGGCAGCCAGTGAGCCCACCTGCACTGCCTTAGAACTGACATGGTGGCCACAGCCCTGCTTATAAGCCTGACCCTCCCAGCAGATCAGTGGCTGCTCAATGTGTACCGTGTGCTAGGCCCTAGCCCCAGTCTTCTGGCTTTGATCCTCTGCTCTGTCTCTTGCTGACCCTCCAGTTCTGGCATTTGACTTCTGACTCTCTGGTACTGATGCCTGGGCTTGTTCCTGGACTCTGCCCACCCTAGACACAGCTCTAACTGGTAGGTCGAACTCTCGCTTCCACCACTAAGCCTGAGCATCCCGGCTTGGTGGTCGGCTGTTGCTGCTGGCTGAGACACCAGTTATCAGTGACAAGCTTCTGTGTCTACTTCCCTCTGAACTGTTCATTAGGAGCATGGCAGAAGCAATAGCAATATGTCAGATAGGGCTGTATTCTCCTTCTCTACTCATGTGAATGGAGGGGAGCTAAACTTAGCAGTGCTTGCTGTGAAGGGTGAGAACAGAAGCAGAGTGTATCCACTTCACCCCAGGACCCGATGGAAGGTCCTCCCTGGAGATTGGATTTCACAGGTGGTCTCCACAGCGCCTCCAGACCCTGTTGTTTTCTGACTGGATAACTGAGTTTGAGCTAATGCATGAACTCTATCAGAGTCCCCTCCATGGCTGTGACTGTGGTACAGACTGTCACACACAGATAATTAACTACAGGATATGGGAAAATATAGAGAATTGTATGCACTCATCTGCCAAACCTGAATGGCCTGACTCCTTTTATTCACTCCGATCAGCTGCTTTCTTGAATTTCCCACATAGGTTCCAAGGTGTGTATGGATGGGACATTGTCCCTGTGGCTACCTTGCAAAAGCTGACCTGACCTTTTATAAGTAGTGGCACAAGAAGCCCTGAAGAATTAAAAATGTGTCTGTTGTCTGCTTAAAAATGGCAGTTCTGCTCCCTGTAGTCCTGCAGCATCTGGGCACAGCCTGCCTTGGTGATATTTATAGCTCTGAACCTAGCAGCTGCCCTATGAGTCCGGACTGTCAAAACTGCCAAAACTGTACCAGCAGAGGTGCTTTGGGTCACTGGAACCCTGCGGGTGAAATGACACTGACATGTGTACCACTCCTGCTCCTGGTGTGGAATACAAGCTTCTTAGGGCTGACTGATAGTTCAGTGGAGATAACTCGATCCCTCTAGGGGCAATGCACAAACCATTTCTGGGTGCGTTCTCTGCAAGCCCCCGCACTACAAAACTAACACCTCCCTCCCTCCCATTAGGGTGACCAGACATCCCGATATTAGGGGCTTTGTTTTATATAGGCAACTATACACCCGACCCTGGAAAATAAGTGTCCTGATTTTTTCACACTTGCTGTCTTGTCAACCTACCCCCTATAGTGGAGATGTGTGAGGTTGGCTGTAGAGGAGAAGGACATACATGGAATCTTGGATCTTGCAGACACATGTCCAACTGAATGGCTTCCTAGGGGATCCCAGGTTTGCCTGAACCAGACTTGCTGTGACTTCTACTAAAGTGACAAGCTCCAGCATCTCATCAGTCAACATGGATTTGTCAAGAACAAATCATGTCAAATCAACCTAATAGCTTTCTCTTGCAGGGTCACAAGCCTTGTGGATGGGGGGAAGCAGTAGATGTAGCATATCTTGACTCGAGTGAGGCTTTTGATACTGCCTTGCACGACCTTTTCATAAACAAATTATGGATACACAACCTAGATGGAGCTTCCAGTCCTACAGCTCTATGATTCTATGATCACACATCCTGTGAACCATAACTTGGTTTGCCTCATACCTGATCAGTATTTGCACTAATCAGGTGCATGCTGGGCTACCTCCTTAATGTCACATCTGATGTTTTGGGACAAGGTTACCATTTCAGCATTTGCATGTGCAGCATCTTGGTGTTCGGCATGTTAGTTTCTTCCTGTTTTCTAAGTGATTGACCTTGTGACTACTGGCAGTGGGGGTAGTGCTAAGGGTTTGCTTTGAACCTGCTTGTATCTGGCCTTACCTGTGGTAGTAGTTTTGCGTCTTCTTTACAAGAGGGTGGCACACTCAAGCACCCTGTTTAAGGACACAGGGCTCCTCTATTGAATCATCCTGTTACCAGGTGCTGGAATGTTGCATTAGGTGACAATGTAATTAGTGCTGAGTAGATTTAGTTAGATATAGCCAGGATATAAGATGAACTATGGCCTCCTTCAGGCATAGAGAAAACCAGGGTCTGGAACAGAGAAGTTTCTGTGGAGGAAAACCTAGGAACAACCAAGCATGGGGAGGATGAAGCTAACATTGGGTCAGGGCTGGATTTAGGCCGATCCCCCGTGCCCGTGCCTAAGAGGGCCCTGCGCCTTACTCATCCGGTGGCGGTCCGCTCCGGGTCTTTGGCGGCACTTCGGCGGCGGGGGTCCGCTCCGGGTCTTCGGTGGCATTTCAGCAGCGGGGGGTCCTTCAGTGCCGCGGAAGACGCGGAGCGGACCCCCCACCGCCGAAGTGCTGCGGAAGACCCGGACCGCCGCCAGGTATTCGAATCGAGCCCCACAGGTCCTAAAGCCGGCCCTGCGTTGGGTTGTTGCTAAAGCTGTGATTTTTCAATGGGATATGGGCACCTAATTCCCTTCAGTGCCTTTGAAAATCCCACCCTTAGTTCCCAATAAAATCAAGTCCTAGGGAAGGCATATCCTTCAGAGATTCTGCATAATCAGCTCTACATTCTTGACTGCTAATATTTGCTTTGTCAGACACACTGGTATAAGTGGGTATAGACATGTGACTGCACTCCCATCTAGGAAAGGCTGTTGAGCAGCATTTAATCCAAGGTGTGAAGGACCTTTCATAACATGACTTTAGTTTTCACAAGTGTTCAGATGGTACAATCTGCTTTAGTGAGTTCCATATTAGCTAGAGGAGCGCCATTGGGGCCAGAGCAATCTGGTATTCGAATTATAGAAATCCCTATTTGGAGCATGGAAGTATCTGGAGAAGTCACAGTTCTGCATTGCAGCTGTGAGATAAGTCCTCTTCTCCGCTGCTTATCTGAGATCCATCCTGCAGATCTTCTTCTGGGCCAGTTTTGCCCAAAGGATTTGGCCTTTGCCAAATTTCAGTTTTTCACTGTGGCTGGTTTTTGTTTGTTCTTTGTTTCCCTTTAAGCTTTTAAAACCAGCAAACCTTTTAAAAATGCTCTAAATCTATCAAACTGAGTTAAGCCCTTAAAAAAATTACTAAATAAATTCCTCTGGGCTGCCAACTTGCATTTCAAGTTTTGGTCTGAAGTGGATTAAAATGACTAAATGGTAACCCCCTGAAAAACGTGTAGTTTAACAGAAACAGAAGCAACTCTTTTTTCTATGGTATTGTGGATACGTCAATGTAATTACGTCTCCTAAGGACTGATTTATCTGAACTTTTGAAAATAGTTTACACTGTGCTAAGCGTATGTTAAATGCTCCCATTCTGATTATGCCAGTGCAAAGTGGATGCAAAAAAGGACTACATAAGAAGCAGAGCATCTTGCCGCCTGTGTCCAGAGGTGCCGATTCCATGGGTATTCAGGGCCCACCAGCCATCCACCGATCAGCTGTTCGGTGAGCCCGGCCGATCAGCTTTTTGGCAGGACTGCCAATCAGCTTCTCCCTCTCCCCCACCAACGCCTCCCACCTGCCACCAATCACCTGTTTAGCGGCTGGCAGGAGGCACTAGGGGGGAGGGAAAGGAGTGGGGGTGGGAAGGGGCAGAGCAAGGGCAGGGCACACTTGGGGGAGAGGGTGGGAAGAGGCTGGGTGGGGCAGAGCCTCGGGGAGGGGCGGAGCAGGAGCGGGAAGAGGCAGGGTGAGGTGGAGCTTTGGGGGAAAGGGCGAAGTAAGGGCGGGACCTCAGGGTGGAGCACCCCCGGGGAAAGCTGAAAGTCGGCACCTGTGCCTTTATCTCATTTCCACTGTGTTCTCTATCACAAACCTCTATTAGGCCATTGCTGAATGAATACCTTCCCCAAGTCTGTGCTCTCCTCTTCATCTGTGTCTGTACTAATCTTAATAGTAGTTCATGCACTAAATAAGAGAGGGGCCCACATCACAAAGTTTGGTTCTAGATCTGACTCCAAAACATTGAGGTGTTTGGAGGCCTAGTTTTGATATGTCCCATTGCAGAAGCTGGAGACAGCATTGGCATTTGGTTATAGATACAGACTTGCCCTCCCAGTACATCAGAGTGTTCAAAGCGAGTTTTTTGGTTTGGTAATGTTAGTGAACTGCAAAATGAGTTTTTCACTACAAGTGTTGTATGTAGATAGAGTGCACCTGAACAATACAAATCTATTCAGTTTATATTGAAACACTAAATATGGTCTCTTAGAGAATCCACAGCTACAGTCTACTTAGGTAGCCTTTGTTAATATGAGCCATGGGGAACAGCTGTATTTACTTGAAGGTCATGTGTTGTTGGAAATCTCTTTGAGTCACTGCTTCCCAGGATAGAGTCCTCCATCCTTTAAGTGTGGCCTGCATTCTTTGTCCCAAGATGTGCACATTTACATTCAGTTGTATTAAAACACATTGATTGCTTGTGACAAGTTTACCAACTGATCCAGATCGCTCTGAAACAGATGCAGGTACAAGTGCAGTATTTGGAGTACCTGGATTTACAAGGATTAGAATGACACCTGCAATGTTTGCAAATGAAAATATTTGTAACTAAAAGGATTGATTCTCTGAGGACTTGATTCAGTGGAAAGACGCCCACTGACTTTCATGGGCACTGGATCAAGAGGTTAATGACTTCACACAAATCATGTAGTCTCATTGGATGCTTTGAATTAAATATCTAATTTCCACTAAGGTTAATGGTTAATAATTGTAGATTCAAGCTCCACAAAGGGATTTGGGATCCTACTTAATGCTGACACCTGCAGAGCAGTCCTATGGTATATATGCAGGCCTATCCATTATTTATCAGCTTCAGCCAAAATCCCTTGGGTTCTGCCCATCACTGGTGACTGTCCAGGTGGGAGTTAGAGTCTATGGCACTGCTTTGAAAAAAGTAGTGGATCGGAATTGAATTCCCTGGCTCCGTAAAGCTGGTTCTAATGCCCAGTCCCATGAGTAAGCTACTGCTGAGTGAAAGAATGGCTGTCATGCGTTAGTGACTGTACTGCCAGTCTCACTGCTCTGTAAAGGGTTTTGGGATATCACATATAAAACGATCTATCCCACTAATGGGGAATGCCCCCCCCCCATTGAATCTGATCCATTAAGTCGCATAAACTTGTGATAGCAGATGCTGCTTATTAATGTGGTCAAATTCCACGTGTGATAGCACTGCTTATTGTGTTTAAAGTGCTCACCAAGGGCTTGATTCTTGGACTACTTGGAAAGTAAGGTACAACTCAGTGTGAGTAAAGGTGGCAGAATGTGCCCTAAAATGATAAGCTCCACAAAGAAGAGACATTTTTAATGGTACATGTACATTTAAGGATATGTTCTCCTCTTCAGGTCTACTGGGTAAATCCCTCCCACCCCATACAACAGCACTATTTATATTGTAAGCTGTGTTCTAAATATAGAGGCCTGAGCTGCCAAATTCTCCTTCATATTTCACCCTCTCATCCAACTAAAAATCAAGGTTGTGCAGATCCAGGATACAATTCAGATCTGGATCCAGATGAGAATATACAGTCTCTGCTCCCCCACAGTTAGAAAATGTTTGTATCCAGAGGTTTGGTCTAGGCCCATCTCTTGTTCTAGCTTATTAAAACTAGGATGAAATGAGGCCTTTTTTTGCAGACTAGTTATACTGAATCATGTTTGCCTCATTGCCTCACCTTCTGCTGTGCTCTCTTCAGTATTATCTACCGTCTGATCCAAAGGTGACACTAGATTGCAGAAGGTGCACTTCTGCCAATGGTTGTACTTAGCTGAAGAGACAGAAAGAAATCAACATCTGTCTTGCCTTACACTTCACTGCCTCTGCCTGCAGAGATGGAGGGGAGGGGCAGTGAGAGAGAAAGCAGTGAGAAGAGGAAGAAAATGAGAGAAAAAGAGAGAGAATGGGAACTAACAAAAAAGGAAAAAAGTACAGCGAGGAAGTCAGAGACAAACTTCAAGTTGTGGATTATTTCTCACAGAGGCTCTAATTAGGAAGCTTCTTATGGAACTGTGAAGCTGTCAGGCTGCCAAATGTCAGAGTGTTTATCAGAGATCAGGGGAGTCTCATGTCTAAGGCAGTTACAGTTTGGTGCCATGATCCTCCCGGTTCTTTCCAACATTTGTGACTAACACTCTGTGCTGTCACCTTTAGGGGGCCTTGAGGCAAAGCAGGGGGTTTATTTCCTATATAACCCCAAATAAACCCTTCCTCATGTCTGGCCTGTTCATACTTGTTTGGTTTGGAGAGGGATAATCTACTGTTCAGAGCTGCTTCAGTGTTAGCGGCTGTAGTGATTCAGAGATTCCCCAGGGAAATCCCCCATTTCAGCGATGCAAAATGTCAGTTTGCTAAATGAATGTTATCATTTAAAAAATTGTATATTTTTAATGACTGCTGACAGAGAGCCAGATTCTGATCTCTGTTCCAGCTATGCTGACCTGGAGTACCGTAGCTTCCTTGAAGGGCAGAGGAGTTGGCTACGCTCAATTCAGGAGAGCGCCCTTATTCAGGACTGCGTTTAAGCACATGCTTCCAATTAATCATGTGCTTAAGTGCTGTCCTGAATCAGGGCCTGTATCTGAAGTGATGTATTCCAGGTTGTACTGGTTGATACTCTGTTTTTACTGTGCTGTACATGAGATCAGAATCTGGCCTCAAAACTTTTCTTTTAACAAACCCAAAACTTCATATAACGGGGGGAAAAGTGAGTCCTTCGTACTGACATTTATCAAGAGGGAAAAAAAAACAATTAATTCTGTCCCTTGGACACTAACATTCAGGCACCAGAGTAAGATGTTGCGAGAACAAAGCTTCCGTACAGCATATTTTCACATACAACTAGCTCACAGTACATTTCATCAGTACACTGAAGGTCTCTTACCTATCTCACACAGGGGACACACTGGACCATTCTCAGAAACGAAATATTACTAATTTACAACTTAATATAAATTCAATAAACTTTCAATGTGGAATGAAAACTTCTAATAATTATTTGTAAGCAAATGGTGCCATTTAGTTTATTGAATATTGCAGTCAAGTTTAACATGGTTCCTCCTGTTTGCATATACAATGCCGTGTGAGTCTCTGTGTGAATGTACATTTGAACAATAATTTTTAATGGAAATCTTATACACAGTGTATCTTTAGGTTTTTTTTAATGACAATTGATTAAAAAGATATTTGTCTAACAGAAGAGAGAAAATGTACAGATCATAAAGTTATATTTTGTTTGATTCCAAGGCAGTTATGAACAGTTTCATGGTATCATGTACCTATGACTTCAGACATAACACACCAATCATCATAGCTGGGTTTAATTCCTGTAATCATAGGACCTAAGCCTTGTTACACTCCAAACTCCCACTGATTTCCATTAACCCTCATGGTTTCTGCGTTGTATGATTGCTGTGACGTCAAATCCATGTAATATACCCTTCCCGATACAATCATCATCACCTAGTATCTGAGCACCATCTCTAGTTCTACTTCATTTTCATAAGAATGGCGAAACGGGGTCAGACCAGTGGTTCATTTAGCCAGTATCCTGTCCTCCAACAGTGGCCAATGCCATCCCCTATAGCCAGTTAGCTCCCCAAGTTTGAAAAAAATAATATAGGACCATAAAATTCACTTTGTAGTCTCATCCCACATAGAGGGCTGGAAGCTCAAGAGTCTCCTTTATGTTATTCAGAGGGAATTAACAGAACAGGGCAATTATTGAGTGATCCATCCCCTGTCATCCAGTCCTTGCTTAAGGACACCCAGAGCATGGGGTTGCATCTCTGACCATCTTGGCTAATCACCTGAGATGAGGGAAAGTTTCTATTAAAACACAGTGGGTTTAGCTAGCAGTAGGTCCCACGTGTCCATCCTCAGTCTGAGCCATTGCTTTAAAAGTTTTTCATATACAATCCTTAAGTGATTTTATTTTTACCACATGACAATAGTGAAATATCAAAAAATCTCTGGCTCTTGTTATCAGAGGCACAGTACAAAAGGTATTTTTTAGCCTGTTTCTTATTCCCCATTCCTGACTTGTCAGACGCCATGACATGGCTCCCTCACTCCAACACCAGCCGTCCCAACAAACAGAAAATTATTTCCAACTGGCAAACATGCTGTTTACTTTCCAGAAAAATTGCACTTTCCAATCTGACAGTTGATCAAGGGATCCCCCCGCTGCTGTCAGCAGGAAGAAGTGTTTAAACACAGGGATGGGAGTTTAAACATTTTCTCATTATCACAGAATAAATAAATAAATAAAATAAAGGCATTGAGCCTTGCGGACCACCTGCTGTGAGAGTAATGAAGCTGTGTCACATGACCAGAGTGAGAGGACTTTTATCTCTGCCCCCAATATCATTACTGAAGTGACACCTGTCACATGACCCAAGTCAGGTCTTTTATCTGTGTTCTCCAAATGCAGTTCTGGGTTATGGTGGGATTTTTTTGTGCACGGTGCATTGCCCATTTGTGGCATTATGGATAGAGTTTTGTCAGCATTTGTATTAGAAAACTCTGCTTTTTTTCTTGGGTTTTATAAATTGGCCATAAAAGTTCGCTCTCGGCTGAAGCAAAACATTGAGACTCTTAATCTGGCAAAGAGGTTGTTTGATTTTTTTTTTTTTAAGGTCAATACTCATTAAAAAAATCTGCTAAGCTGTGCACATTTTAAAAAAGGATGTTTATAAATTAAAGGGCTTTTTAACTCAAATGTCTTTTAAATATAATATTTTTGTGTGACCTGCTTTTTTGGTGTGGTGGTGGGGCTGGAGCCTGAAGTTCTCCACTTATGTTCCCCACCCTGCCCTACTAATGAACCGTCTTCCTGTCTTGAGGGAGTGTCGGGGGAGGGGACAGTTCACTCAGTCCTTGACCTCTCTGCTGATGCTGCTATCAAGGTTTTCTCTTCGTGACATTTGTAAAGGGTTTTTTTGTGATGTGTCCACTGGCAAATGCATAACTTCTCACACAGACCTCCATACAGTGATGACAATACCACACTATTACACTTTACACACTGGAAGCACTTTAATTATTAACTCAGAACAGCTCACCCAGCACATGGTAAATGACTTGTGATCGGCCCAGGAGGGCTAGATTTGAACTGGCATCCTAGAGGTGAAAGAGTCTGGATTGCATGACCTCCATCCCCCATAGTCAGCTATCTCCACGTTTGAAAAAATAGTGTAGGACCATAAAATCCACTTCACAGTTTCATCTCTTTCTCCTTCCTGATGCACCACAGAATTTGCAAGGTCCCTCACACTCAGCCTGGATCTTAGGAGATCTGCTAGAGGCAAGTGCCTCTGTATTCCTGTGTAGCCCCTCCTCCCCAGCCTCCATGACAATACAACTCCAGGCATGGTGTTCTCTGGCTAGCTGTTGCCCCTGAAATCACTGCTGGGCTGCGCTGGGGTGTGTGTGTCAAATCACAAAAGGGAAACCTGCCTAAGTTAGTGCTTCCCCAGTCATCAGTAGTTTAGGAAGAAAATCCCTATGGAATTGGCAGGTGGTATCAGTGATGCTGTGAAGAGTAAGCAGTTTCCCTGCCCTCTCCATCCCAAAGTCCCACCTACAAATTCTTTAAACAGATCCATGGACCACTTCCATCATGCGATCAGGAATAGGAAGAGAGTGCTGAGGGGCAGTACATCCTTCTGCCAGGATCTTCATGTTCCCCCACCCACAGGAGCACAAAGTATGATTTGTCCCTTTGGCCATTTGAGTTTTATGGGGCAAGGGAAGGTAGCTTTGAAAAGCAGCTGTTCTGCAATTGCAAAAACTACTTTCCATAGGAATCTGTAATGCATAGTCCCAACAAACACCACTCTGAAAAAGTGATCTGCTTCCAATCTTCCAGTTTACAGAATTCTGTCACCATCTATTCACTACAAATCCTTTCATTTAACATGTTTTTGGTGCTTAATGGCCCCTAGTTAGAAGGAGACATCAGACCATAATCATTCCAAATAGCTCTTGGTCCTCCACTGCCCTGAACCTTGTATGTTCATTTACACCTTTGCAAAGAGAGTGCAAAACACTACCATTCTGACTTGGTAGCTTTTGACACCCATTTTGCACTTGTAAATGACTATACAATGACAATGGAGAGCCATTATGGTCAATAATACACTTTGGAAATGCACCATGCCTTTCTACTTGTTAAAAGCTGTTACCATCTAACAACTGACTCCTGTACATTGGAGAGATTTTTTCTTTGAAAAATAAACAACCCTTCCCCCAAACAAGATTAAATGTTGGAATTTAACATAGAAATGTGGCGGTCTACTTCTGTGGATGGCAGCTTGGCCCAACCCGTAAGAAAAGCCAGTTTGCCCACAAAGAGTTCTCCAACTGTCCAAGGAAGACAGATGATCCTTGTTAGGGATTCAGTACAAAGAAGAACTGAAAGAACATAGAAGTGGACAACAGCATGGCGTTCTGTCTACCTGGAGCCAAGACATTAGATGTTACTCAAAGATTGGCTAGGCTTCTGAAATGGATGGGCAAGGATCTGTTGGTCGTGGTTCAAGTTGGCACTAAAGACACTGCATTGCGGAATATCTCACCGATAGTAGATGGCATCATGGAACTTGGGCGCATGCTGAAGAAGAAGACTACCCAAGCGATCTTTTCTGAGATCCTTCCTATCCCGCAAGCGAAGAAAGACAGAAGGCAGACGATTCTGGAAGTGAACCATGGGCTAGGTAAGTGGTATAGAGTGGAAGGTCTGTTTTTTGTGGAACACTGGTCCACCTTCTGTGGGGAGATGGAGCTGTATAGTTTGGATGACCTCCACCTCTGTAGAAGGGAATCCAATCAGCTGGCAGACGGGCGTGAAACTAATAAAAAAGGGGAGGGTAAAAAGAGAGAAAATTTTAGCACAGAATCAAGATCCCTTGAACAAAATTAATCAAGAAACCAAAGGACATGAACAGAAGAAATTGTTGAATTGTCTGTACCCAATGCTAGACACTTGGGCAACAAACAAGAGGCATTGGAATTAGTAATTTATGAGCCTAAATTTAATATATTTGGTATTACTTGAAACCTGATGGGGTAAGTCACACACCTGGAATGTTAAAATTAATGGTTATAACTTATTTAGGAAGGATTGAGTGAGCAAAAGGGGAGGTGGAATAGCACTGTATGTCACAGTAACTCTGAAGAAAATGATCTTGAATGCTTAGGGATCAGTGAGACAAGGCGGGTGAGGTAATATCTTTTATTGGACCAACTTCTGTTGGTGAGAGAGACAAGTTTTCAAACTTACACATAGCTCTTCTTCAGGTCTTAATTAGTATCTTAATAGATAAAGCACAAGTTGGGGTGTTCTACAGACTACCAAATCACAGGAGGGAACAGGCTGGTAAGCCTAACTTCAGTACCAGGCCAATTAATTGAAACTATAGTAAAGGACAGAATTGTCAGACAGATAGATGAACACAATTTGATGGGGAAGAGTTAACATGACTTTTATACAGGGAAATCATGCCTCACCAATATATTAGAATTCTTTGAGAGTGGACAATGGTGATCCAGTGGAGGTAGTGTACTTGGACATTCAGAAAGCCTTTGACAAAGTCTCTCACCAAAGACTCTTAAGCAACCATGGAGTCATGGAATAAGAGGGAAGGTCCTCTCATGGATCAGTAGCTAGTTAAAGATGGGAAACCAAGAGAAGGAATAAATGGTCAGTTTTCAGAATGGAGAGAAGTAAATAGCGGTGTCTCCCAGGGATCTGTACTGGGATCAGTGCTGTTCAACATATTCAGAAATGATCTGGAAAAAGGGGTAAACAGTGAGGTGGCAGAGTTTGCAGATGATCTAGAATTACTCAAGATAGTTAAGTCCAAAATAGACTGTGAAGAGTTACAAAGGGATTTCACAAAGCTGGGCAATTGTGCAACAAAATGGCAGATGAAAATCAGTATTGATAAATGCATATTGGAAAATGTAATTCCCAAATAGACATACAAAATGATGGGGTCTAAATTAGCTTTTACCATTCAAGAAAAAGATCTTGGAGTCGTTGTGGATAGTTCTCGAAAACATCTGCTCATTGGGCAGCGGCAGCCAAAAAAAGCTAACAATGTTAGCTTAGGAACCATTAGGAAAGTCATAGATAATAAGACAGTAAATATCATAATGTCACTATATAAATCCATGGTTTGCCCACACCTGGAATACTGCATGCAATTCTGGTCACTCCATCTCAAAAAAGATATATTAAAAATGGTACAGAGAAGAGCAACAAAAATGGTTAAGTGTATGGAACAACTTCTATATAAGGAGAGATTAAAAAGAGAGGGACTATTCAGCTTGGAAAAGAGACGACTAAGGTGGGATATGATAGAGGTCTATATAATCGTAAATGGTGTGGAGAAAGTGAATTGGGAAGTATTATTTACCCCAACATAAGAACCAGGAGTAACTTTGAAATTAACAGACAGCAGGTTTAAAACAAATACAAAAAAGTGCTTCTTCACAAAATGCAGTCAACCTGAAGAACTCATTGCCAGGAATGCTGTGAAGCCCGCAAGTATAACTGGATTTAAAAAAGAATTAGATAAATTCATGGAGGATAGGTCCATCAATGGCTATTAGCCAAGATGGTCAGGGATGCAACCCCATGCTCTGAGGGTCTCTAATCCTCTGACTGCCAGATGCTGGGACTGGACAACAGGGGATGGGTCACTTGATAATTGCCCTGTTCTGTTCATTCTCTCTGAAGCATCTGGCGTTGGCCACTGTCAGAAGACGGGACAGTCTGACCCAGTATGGCCGTTCTTACAACTTGCATCCAAGAGTTTTCAAAGAACTGATGGTTAATGTTGATTTTCAATAAGACTTGGAATACTGAGGAAGTTCCTGAAGACTGAAAGAAAGCTAATGTTGTGCCATCATTTAAAACGGGTAAATGGGATCTCCTGGATAATTATAGGCCTGTCAGTCTGACATTGATTCTGGGGCGAGATAATGGAGTGGCTCAAAGGAGACTCAATGAATAAAGAATTAAAGGAGGATAATATATTTATGAGCAATCAACATAGGTTTATAGAAAATAGATCCTGTCAAACTAACTTGATATCTTTTTTTTTTTTAATGAGTTGAAAAGTTTGGTTGATAAAGATAATAGTGTTGAGGTAATGTACTTAGGACTTCTGTAGGCCTTTGGCTTGGTGTCGCATGATGTTTTGATTAAAAAAATAAAACTATATAACATTAACATGGCACATATTAAATGGCTTAAAAGCTTGCTAACTAATAGGTCTCAAAATAATTGTAAATGGGGAATCATTAATCAAGTGGGTATGTTTCTAGTGGGTTCCCACAGGGAGCTGTTCTTGACCCGACACTATGTAACATTTTTATTGATGAGCTGGAAGAAAACATAAAATTATTACTGATAAAGTTTGCAAATGGCTCAAAAGATGAGGAAGTGGTAAATAATGAAGAGCACAGCTCATTAATACAGAGCCATCTGGATCTCTTAGTAAACTGTACTGCAAACAATATACATTTTAATATGGCTAAATGTAAAGGTGTGCATCTAGGAACGAAGAATCTAGCCATACTTACAAGACAGAGGACTCTGTCCTAGGAAGCAGTGACTTTGAAAAAGATCAGTTGAAAGTGAGCTCTTAGTGTTACACAGTAGCTAAAAAGGCTGTTGTGATCCTTGGGATGGATAAACAGGGGAACCTCGAGAAAGAGTAAAGAGCTTATTTTACCTCTAAATTTGGCACTGGTGCAACCACTGCTGGAATACTGTGTCCAGTTCTAGTTTCCACAGTTCAAGAAGGATGTTGATTGGAGAGGGTTCAGAGATAAGCCACAAAAATGATTCAAGGATTAGCAAACCTGCTTTATAGTGCTAGACTCAAGGAACTCAATCTATTTAGCTTAACAAAGAGAATGTTAAAGGATGACTTGATTGCAGTCTGTAAGTACCTACATGGGAAACAAATATTTGATAACAGGCTCTTTATTCTAGCAGAGAAAGATGCTCTCCATCTTTCTCAGCTAGAATAACATGGTCCAGTGGCTAGAAGTTGAAACTAGACAAATTCAGACTAGAAATAATGCATATATTTTTAACAGTGAGAGTAATTAATCATTGAAACAATTTACCAAGGGTAAATTGGTGGGTTCTCTATTAGTGACAACATTTAGATCAAGATTGCTGAAAGATCTACTCCAGGAATTATTTTGGGGAAGTTCTATGGCCTGTGCTATACAGGAGGTCATAATAAATGACCAGAATGGATCCTTCTGGCCTTGGAATCTATGAATCTATGCTCTTGCTTATCCCACACCTACACCAGTATAACCCTATTGAATAGTGGAATTATTCCTGATTTAAAGCTGCACAAATCAGCTCAAAATCAGAATCAGAGGGTCATATTAGTTACACTAAATTCCCTGTGACACTGTAAAGGAGCGGGAAAGTAGGCATAAGTAACACCCACATTGAGGTTGTGTGAAGGGGACTTAGTGTAAATCAGAATTAGGTCCATAAAATGTAGAAATTGAAAAGTCATAGTTCGTCTCCCTGTCAAGCTAGATCGTATTTTAAGATTGTGAAATATGCTAAGAAATTCAAAGTATGTCCTAAGTCATCACTGATTTAGGGTCTTATCCTGCACACTTTAATCATCAGCATATTCCTTGCTCATACAAGGTCTCCCATTCACTTCAATGGCACTACTTAAGTGAATGAGGATTATTCATGCATGTAAGGTTTGCAGGATCAGGCCTTTAGAATCATTTCTTTGCTTAAATTTCCCTCACAGCTTTGCTTTGAGGCTATGCTGAGGCTTCCAGTTTCTGGACTTCCCCAAATACTAGGAGATGAGCAAAGGTGCTTCAAATGATTGAATGAAACAGAGAAAAGCACTGTTAGTAAGAACTCTTCTTCTAACTTCTTCCAGGAAGAATCCCTGTGAGAAATGTGGTAGGAGTAAAAGAACTCCCAGCTACTCCCACCAGCCTTCTCCGTCAGGAGACATCAGAGAGCACCTTTTCTGTTCACAGTCTGTCAGCAGCCCAGAGATCTAGGGGATTAAAACCAGCTGGTAACTCATTAGCCCATCAGTGCTCTGTGCAACAATTTTACCATAAACAATCTTTGTTTTCAATCATCTTAATTCCTCACTGCCCTCGCCCTCATCAACACCTACACATCTTTTGGATACAGCATAAGAAGACCTCTGAATTAGGCTCTAAACAGCTGGCCCACAATGCACATTTCTAATGCTCTGCTGGTGTGGAATCGGTAGAGTGATAATCCTGTTAGTAATGGCAGAAGCTCCCCCTTGGAAATTATAACAAATAGTCTCAAACAATTCCTTTTGTTGATGACTTTATCCAAGAAACCATCTTCCCTGGAAACTTCACTCAACTTTAGACTAATCCCCTCCTTCCCTCAGGAGCTCTTTTGTTGGAGGAGATTGTAGGCAAGCCCCAGGCCTGACAGGTCTCTGTAAGCCTTGGATCAGTCCCTACTTTCTTTCAATTGTCAACCCCCATCAGTCCTGTTTGTTCATCAATCTTCTGGTCCAGGGATCTCTCTATTAAGAGACAAATGGCTGGGTTTATTTGGAAGGTCCAAACTCTAGACTGTGCTTTTAGTTCTTGGTTGCCAAGTCAATCTTCCTGACGTTGCTTTCTAAAAAATACAAAAGACACATCAGGGCATCTGCACTGTCTCCTTTTTTCCCATTGAAAGGTGACTTTTATAAAGAAATCTCCCTGGACCAGACTGTCTTCTCAGTTACATCAGTGCAAATCTGCTGACTTCTGAGGAGTCATGCCCGATGTCCACATGTGTAACAGAGAGCAGAATCTGCCCCTATAACCAAGAATGCTATCAGGATAAAAATCTTGTGCCTAGAAAGTTCTTGATGGGCTAAATCTATAAATTGAAAGAAAAAATGTATAATCCCAAATATTCTGCAGATGTATTTGCTTTAGTGACTTTGATTATTATTAAAGATAAATTTGAAACAACTCTAAGCTTTGCGTGGACACCCCTGGGGCCCAGCTAGTTCAGTAGCACAAAGCTATAAAGGGGCCCCTGCATTAGATATTTGTATTAAGGGTACCAGCGTAAGAGGGGAAGTAGGCTCCTCAGAGCCACTAAATTCCCCCTCCGTCCAATGGATGGTCGGAGATACAACCGGGTGGAGACTGAATGGAGCTATGGCATGGAACATATGACATCCTGGATTTGGACGTGGTACAGTTTATTTCCTCCCAGAGCACTGGGAGTACAGGGAGGAGATTGGGACAATGACGGGGTGCCCCTTACTGTGGGTTCCTGGCAAAGCCATCATTGAACCTTTTATGTTCTGTTCTTTGTTTTTATTTTTGTATCACATTCAGGTTGTGTAGTGAAAGCAGGCTGCCAGTTTCACTGTTTCTAGTCAGTTTCACTTTCTCATACATGAGCACAATGTTGTGCTTTAGATGCCAAGTTACCGTTATTTAGATTATGTTAAACCTACTTTTGATTGGCAGCTTTTAAAATACTAAAAACATTTCTATTACATTTAACATCTCATTCTTTTTAAAAAAATATATAAATAAAAAAATCTAAATTCGTACACTACTAGATTACATCTCAGTAACTGAACATTGAAAGAGAACTTGAGTTGACATTTAACTTGTCTAGTATGTAAGACAAGTGTGTGTGTGTGTGTGTGTGTGTGTGTGTGTGTGTGTGTGTGAGAGAGAGAGAGACAGAGAGAGAGTGTGTGTGTGTGTGTGATGGGGAAATAAGAACTAACAGTGTCAACATGAAATCTAGTAAATATTTTAAAAATTAATTATTTTTGTGGTTGTGCTATTTTAAAAATTTTGTGTGTGAAAGACTCAAAAAAAAGGGGAAACTAATTTAAGTTTCTGATCCTGCAAACACTGAAGCACGAGCATAACTTTACTCAAGTGAGTAGTCTAGAGCCTTCGATGGAATTACTGACAAGAATAAAGTTACTCAGGTCCTGATCACATATCTGACTGCACAGAGAAAACAGCAAAACTGACTGCATAAAATCTCCTGACAAATGCACAAAGTAAACAGACTGGAAAAAAATGGAACTTTTTTTCTGTATTTTCTTTCAGTAATAGTGATCTGAGGTGTTATTTGTTGCAATAGTAGGTAAAAGGTATTCAGACTGAAACGGGATTTTTAAGTTAACAATTTCCCAGTAAAACTGAAATACACACCGTGTAAAATCAATGCTGTTATGATTTAAGGCAATTTCAGCATCTTTACCTAGCTCTTCTCAGACATTAGAGCACACATAGGACCAAATTCTGATAATACTGTTATGCTGATCTAAACCCGAAGTAATTCCATCTAATGAAGTGGTCCTGGTTTTACAATGATGTAATTGAAAGCATAATCTGATCCATGGCATGTGTGCTGGGTTACTCAGGGCATGTCTACACTTGTCATTTAAAGCACAAAAAGTCCCTTTTTTGCGCAAAAACTGTGGGAGCATCTACACTTGCCCATGACTTTTTGCGGTGAAACTCAGAAGTTTCACCGCAAACAGAAAACCACCTCCGCGAGAGGTGTATAGTCCTTACTGGTGATACTTTGCAGTGATGTGCAAGTGAAGACATGTTCTTCCATTTACACAGTTTTTAGCCTCCGGAGGATATCCCACGGTGCCTAGGTGACCACTCTGGCCAGCAGCTCTGCTGCTTTGACCCCAGGTAAACAGACGTCCACCCCTCCCCCTGTAAAGCTCCGGGAACTTTGAAACTCCCCTTCCTGTTTTCTTGGCAAGCGCTCACTTATCATCTGGCCAGGTGACAATGCCGGCTCCATGGAGCAAACCCTCCCCTGCTTGGAGCAATGTGAGCTACTGGAGCTGATCAGTGTCTGGGGAGAGGAGGCTGTGCCGGGGCCCAGGATGCCTCACAATCACCCCCTCCCTTTCCCACAAGACCTATCCTCAAAATGGAGAGAGCTCCACTGTGGGATAGCTGCCCTCAGTGCGCTGTTCTCATTGGGGATGGAAGTGCTGCAGATGTGAACAGGATCTGACACCTATGGAAGTCAGTGAGTACACAAACCAGCGCTTTTCTTTTACTGGTTCCCTATCACCGGTGAAACTAAGAGTGCAAAAACTCTGTAAGTGTAGACATAGCCTTAGATAATGAAGATATGAGTGGTAGTGGGGAGTATACCTGGGTGTAGGAAATATGCCCACTTTTTGGCATTTTTAACCCTAAAAGGAAAAGGCCTACACAATAAATTCCAGCCTCCAGATCTGTGGAGAACTAGAATAGGTTAATATGACAAAGAGCAGTCCCAGGAGCTGAGAAGCCATCCGTCAGTGGTTCCTAGGCTCAGATAATCTAATGTAGGGTATAGACGCCCCTGAAGGAATGTGTATAGTGCAAAATCTAAGCATGACAGGGAACATTTGTTATGACTAACCCTGTTCAGATGAGTAGAGCACCTATACCTTTCCCCAGTTACTTCAACAGTAATCTCTTTGTATGACTGAAAAATGTTTGGGAAACCAATACCAATAGCAAGTTTGAAAAAAATTAACTGCTGATCATGCTCAGAAGCTAACTGTAAAACTTGATTAATTACCCATCGGCAAATGCAGACCAAGCAAAGAAAAACGTTAAGCGGTCTCGTAATTATGAATGACATAAAATTCAAAAATATTTGAGGTGCGGGGGAAGGGGGAGCGTTCTGGCCTCACAGGGAGGGCACTGGTCTGAGAGTTAGGAGAGCTGATATGGCAAACATGTTGCTATTAAAAACAGAGATGGGGAAGTTACCATGGGAGCTAATGCTGCTAACCTTATGAGCTATAACTCCTGCAGAGTCTGCTCCTCCCCCTGTCTACACCCTCCAGATGGTGGGTAGGGGAGAGGGCCCATGGTTAGTGGCAGAAGGGTCTGCCCTCTGTCTGGCTATTCTGAGAGCTGTAGGATATTGTTGTGGATGTCGGTCGGCAGCTGTGTTTGGAGGCTACAAGCCTGCAATCCCCCTTTCCTCCACCTGGATGGAAGCTCAGGAATAAGAACTTTTTAGAATTTCCTGCTTAACCTTTCCTCAGCCACGGGTTTTGCCATGGGATGAGAGGCTGTAACCCTTTTCTGTCCCGCTCTCCCCACCTTAGGGCCTTACCAGCCCACATGGGGACTCGTTATGGGATCTCATTTGTTGAGGATGTTGGCAGTAGCTTCTATAGTGTAAAACAAACACTGTTCTTTTAGTTCCTCACCTAAAAGGCCGTTGAACATTCTTGTTTTTCACCAAAACTTGCTTGAACTGGCTTGGCGATGACCCTTCTGGTAAGGAGCAAATAGGTCACAGATTTCTGGCTGCAGCCTCACTCCCGGAACTGTAAACAGTGACTGTGCTGTGGAAAAACCAAGTTTGAGGAGAGAGACTGAAAAGGATGTTTTCCTCAACAGACCTGCTCTGTATCATCTGCGCTCTCACTCCACCTGCAAATATCTCTGCTTCTTAACCTAAAATTGTGGGTGGGAGCAGCAATGGCCGCAGAGACACCAGAGAAACTCTGATCTGCCTAATGTTTCCCAAAGCCACTGTTCAGAGAAATATAGTTTTGTATACGTGGAACGTTCACCCAGGCAAATCCTTCCACTGGAATTAGTCTTAGTGCAGATAAACTGTTTATCTGAATCACAGTTGTCCCCAACTCCTGGTGTTAAAAATATGGCATTTAATTCAGGAGCAGGCAGTTTAGAAAACAAAATATAGGATGCTGTAAAACATATTAGCTGTGGACTTGATCCCACATACACTTCAGCGCATGAGCAATCTCATTACTGATCACATGAATAAAATTAATTGTCTGCTTTGCAGGATCAGGTCCCCCTTTAGTTAACTAAAATCCACCGAAACTTTGTTTAGCCAGTGGAAAGAGGGAAACTTTTTAACTGCAGACCTGCTGAAATTCCTTTGTTCAAGATTCAGTTGAAGCAAACCTGTAATCACTTTCCTTGCTTTACAGTACCTCCATTTGTAAAGAGTGAGGAAGGGGGAATCTTACATTATTACTTTGCCACTACTGGCAGTTCATATCACCCGACATAAATTAGTTTGGAAACTTCTTTCTCAGAGCTCACTTTCTTATGCATTTTTGGAGAGGGAAGGAGAGAATGCAGGTGTGTTTCTTAAACTCGGGCTCCCTTGCCCCTAAAAATCTCATCTATGTTTTTGTCTGTTTGCTCCTTTTTTTAAAACAAACAGACAATAGGAAAACATTATTTGGCAGAACAGTGGTGGGAATGCAACCCGCTAATCAAAAGGATTCAGATCGATCTGTGCACTGCCAAGCTCTCTCCTTCCCACCCAGTGGAGGGAGAAAAGAAAGAAAAAGAAAAGAGAACGAGAGAGCGAAGGCATAGAGCTTCTCTCCTTCAGCAATCTCACAAATGCAAAACCTTCCACTCCAGTGACTCCTCATTAACTTACCGAATCTGACAGTCTAATTATCACAGCTGCTTCGCGCTTAGAATAAATAAATACTAAAGTGGGTGTTTAAAGAAATTGAGAAGGGAAATTCAGTCATCTAGACAGTCAATAGAGAGAGTTTATTTTAAATTTTTATGTTCCTATGTATTTATATCATTTTGGGAAAGATAATGAGATAGTTGTCTTTCAGACTAATTGAGTTCCTAGGCTCATGGCTGCTTGCTGTCACTGTCTCAAACTTAGCTTTAACTTTTGTGCCTTAGAAATCTGATCACTGCATCTCCATTTACGCTTCTCTGCTGATAACCTGATGAAGGCAGAAGTGCAGTCGAGAGTGGAAAGTGACTAAATGGTATTGCTGGTCTCAGCACCTTTCACAGCAAACAAGACAACTAAATCTTTTTAGATTTGCCTGTAATCGTCTTAAAGGAAAAGTGCTACTTAAAGAAACCTCTAATACAATTTTGTAATTAGACAAAATAAGACAGACTGTCTAGTAACTTGTTAGTGTGTGGTGTCTGTAATATTCAAGGGTATTAACAGCACTCATCAGTCATGGATGTTCTGCTGACTGAACATTTACTTATTAAACACTGTAGAGTTACTTTGGATTTACACCAGTGTGACTGAGAGCAGCATTGTCTGTTGCACTTAGTTTGCCAGAGCGCATATGGGCCAAAATTTGAGGTTTATACTCAAGGCTAGTTGTACTTTTTCAGGAGCATGAATGGGGGAATAGGCACAGGGAACCTTCCTTCCTTCCCATCATCCAGCCCTACTCTCCTGTGCTCCTGTACAGCAGGGGCCAGGCACAGTCCTACTCCTTGCGCTTAGGCAGCACGAGATCAGCTGCAGGCACTTCAAAGGGTTTAGCAGAGGCTGCATTTCCAGAGGCCTGTGCCTCAGGTACTCGGCCTCCAGGAGCTCCTGCTCTAGGGTGATGCACCTTTGCATTGGCTGCTACCAACAGCTGTGGTATAAAGGCACTCAGTCTTTACACAGGCAGAACTCCCATATAGATCAGCCTCTCTGAAAATCAGGCCACTTGAGGCTGATGGGAATTTTGCCTAAGTAAGGAATGAGAAAAGATTTGGAAAATTGTCCCGAAATAATCCTATAGCAGGGGTGGGCAAACTACAACCTGCGGGCTGGATACGCCTCGCGAGCCGTTTTAAGCCGGCCTGCGAGCTCCCGCTGTGGAGCGGGGTCTGGGGTTTGCTCCGCTCCGGCGCTCCAGCTGGGGCGCTTGGTTGGGGGCCGCACTACATGGCTCGGCTCCGCTCTGGTGCTCCAGTCAGGGCACTGGGTCAGGGGCCGCTCCACGCGGCTCCCAGAAGCCGCGGCATGGCCCCACTTCGGCTCCTACGTGCCCCAATGGCCCTCTCCGGCACTCCAACGGGAGCTGCAGGGGCGGTGCCTGCGGATGGGGCAGCGTGTAGAGCCGCCTGGCCGTGCCTCCACGTAGGAGCTGGAGAAGAGACATACCACTGTTTCTGGGAGCTGCTTGAGGTAAGCAGTGCCCAGAACCTGCACCCTTGAGCCTCTCCCCACGCCCCAATCCTCTGCCCCAGCCCTAATCCTACTCCTGCTCTCCGAATCCCTCGATCACAGCCCGGAGCACCCTCCTGCACCCCAGACTTCTCATCCCCAGCCCCCCACCAGAGCCCCCACCCCCAGCTGGAACCTGCCCCCCCTTCCTGCACACCTGCCCCAACCCTGATCCCCCTCCTGCCCTCTGAACCCCTTAGTCCCAGCCCAGAGCACCCTCCTACACCCCAAATTCCTCATTCCCAGCCTCACCCCAGAGCCTGCACCCCCAATGAGAGCCCTCACCCCCTCCCGTACCTCAACCCCAATTTTGTGAGCATTCATGGCCTGGCATACAATTTCTATTCCCTGATGTGGCACTCGGGCCAAAAAATTTGCCCACCCCTGCCCTATAGAAAGGATTGCTTTGATTCATGGGCCAGCATGAATTGAGCTTGTTGTTTAACACCAAGGGCAGAACTTTGAGTCACTCCCATATAAGATATATTAAAACTGGATTTAGACATTTAAAATGGCCTTAAAACTTCCAATGCATCTAAAATTGACTTTCAACATGAGGTGTCTAAAAGTGAGTCCTGAGGATGTCTCCATCCAAACGGCAGAACTCAGCGGTGGATCAGGCACGTGGTCAGACACTGATGCGAGTACATAAACTTTTCAACTGTGATTGAAAATCCAATCAAAGCAGCTGACTCAGTCAAGAGATTATTTCACAGACAGAAGCCTCCTGCAGGCTGCCTATTGACTTTACACTACGCTGCTCTGAAATTTCCCACCGGTGCAGCTGGGCCAGTGGTAGCAGCAGTGGAAGCTCTAGTATAGGCATTGACTAGAGTAGTGCTGTTTTAACCACTGAGTTGTCTAGGCCTGCTCTGAGCAGAGTTACATGATACAGCGGCTAAAAGGCCTGTGCCCTGTTGACGCCCACACCCCCACACACTGAAACTGAAGTGGTGATAGCAACAATGGGGAATTTTAGGCCAATCAGGCAGAGCAGACACACCGTGTGTGCCTGAAGGTGGCTGGGAAGCACTCTTGCATGTCTTGAAATCTCTCATCACCAGTTCACAAAGGGTGAAATTCCCCTCCTAGCAAAGGCCCAGCATCAGGCCCGTGCACCACTTAACTCTTATTTAGCCCCTCAAAATAGGACTTGAGTGAGCCTTAATGGTCCATAGGCCTTGGGCTGATCCGCTGCACAGGGCTGAATGTCACCCACTTTGTTATAGCTGTTACAGCTTCTGTTGAGCTGGGCCTTTAGTCCAATGGGAATTGAAGGCACATCAAGCTCAGACCTCTGTGCTTCCTCTATCTCTGGTAATCAAGCATCACAGTCTTGGGTGCTTGGGTGAAGCTGCTCTCTAGTTAAGTTCTTCCTACAGGACTATATTGGTGCCATCCACACAGGACTGACTCCAGGGTTTTTGCCGCCCCAAGCGGCGGAAAAAACAAAAACAAAAACGCGATCGTGATCGGCAGCAGCTCCACTGCGCTGCTTTCTTCTTCGGCGGCACTTCGGCAACAGGTCCTTCCCTCCGAGAGGGACCGAGGGACCCGCCGCCGAAGAGCCCGACGTGCCGCCCCTTCCCCTTGGCCGCCCCAAGCACCTGCTTGCTGAGCTGGTGCCTGGAGCCGGCCCTGCATCCACAAAGTGCCGCAGCTTGCTGCCTTCCCATCCCAAAGGACAGCTCTAAAGCCTTTGAAGGCAAACGAAATGTAAAAATAGACTAAATTTGCAGCTATGGCAAATATTACTCTGCCTTAGTTCTGGTGGCACACAACCTCGGGGGCTACCTTAGTGTAAGGCCATGAGAAGTGGGGACTAGAATGAAAGGAAGAGGGAGCTCTGTTTTTCCACATAAATGGTTCATCCGACATGCTGGTGTTCAGGCAGTAAACACTGAGCCGTACCAGGCAGCAGGAGGCAATTCACAGATCTAGCTTGTGGCTTTAGCTGCATTGCTGTGGCAGGGGGCTGTGTCATAGGGTAGCTCAGGGTGAGAAGGAGTGAAAATTGCGACACCTTTTTAAAGGGGACAGCATTGCCGGCTCCACACTACCAGCTCATCCTGAAAAAGGCAGGACCGTGACCCTTCAATATACGGCAGTACTGGGGTGCTGATGTATTTGAGCCTAGCTGGACTGTGAGTGGGGTTTGAACCTATAACCTACAGTGCTGAAAGCCTGAATCTCTGTCACTGGCGCTAAAGGTGGAGTACATTAGCTGGCAGCTTCTTATGTGGACCAACCAGTAGAGGGAGGAGTAAAACTCATACTCTTTTAGCATGGGTTACACCACTTCCCCAGTATCTTAAGAACATAAGAACGGCCATATTGGGTCAGACCAAAGGTCCATCTAGCCCAGTATCCTGTCTACCGACAGTGGCCAATGCCAGGTGCCCCAGAGGGAGTGAACCTAACAGGTAATGATCAAGTGATCTCTCTCCTGCCATCCATCTCCACCCTCTGACAAACAGAGTCTAGAGATACCATTCCTTACCCATCCTGGCTAATAGCCATTAATGGACTTAACCTCCATGAATTTATCCAGTTCTCTTTTAAACGCTGTTATAGTCCTAGCCTTCACAACCTCCTCGGGTAAGGAGTTCCACAAGTTGACTGTGCGCGGTGTGAAGAAGAACTTCCTTTTATTTGTTTTAAACCTGCTGCCTATTTAACTTCCTTAAAGCTTGCAGGGGAGGAGGGGGGAGGTACACAATCTGGTGCACAATCTTGTATCAATGGAGCAGAAAGACCGGCATTCTCGCCCCCTCTACTCAGGTTCTTAAGCGGGAAGAAAGAGCTCCCTGCTTCCTGTCACCCAACTCTCAGGCTCACAGGCCAGCAGCCACTGTCTGTCCATTAGCATTCATTTCAGTAATCACAAAGATGCTATTTAGGAGGGCTCTTGCCTTTGAATCATTGGTTCCCCACTTTCCCCTCAGAAGTAACCTTTAGGAGATATCCTCTGGCTACAAACTTGTCAGGGCAACTTATGTAAAGGACAGTTCAGGCTACAATTATTTCACAAAAAGAGAAAAGAATTTCCAGGGGGAGCATTTTTTTATGTTGATTATGTTGGTTTCTCTCCCTCTTATTTTGGTTCCTCCCTGCATCCCTTGAAGTCTAACCCCCCCTTTTACCTTTATCACCATCTCATTCTTTGCCCTCCTGCTTTAACTTTCTCCTTCTGAGGATAGAAACTACCCCCCAGCATCCTTCAGAACAGAGTAGGAACAGAACATATTTAAAATCTGCACTGTTATCATAGCAACCAGAATGCAAAATTTCAATTCCAAAATGATGTGATACCAAAATGACACAGGAGAACAAATGTCTTACATGATCATAGCACTGGAGATGGCTGCGTTGGGAATTATTCAAACTTGCCTAATTTGTACAGTCCTAATGAGTTGCTCATGAATATGATCTTGTACAATCATACTGTACTTGTTTCAATCCAATAGACTTTAATGTTGTTCCCAGCATATTCGTTGCTATGCTAACGACATGTAATTTCTTGTCCACTGAGGTGCCTCTCACTGCTATGCAGTGCAATACCAGTGACAATAAACACGAGATGGTATATAAATCCATGTGAAAAGAATTCATCCCCTGTATGGAAATATGCCTGGGATATTATATCTTGTCCAGGAGAGTGATACATTGTGCCAATCTGTTGTCTCATTCCCTCTCCTATTTCTCCTTTCTGTCTCTCTGCCCCTCTCTGTCTTACTGTCTGTCTGTCTCTGTACCTATTTTTTCCACACTCTCTCTTTCTCTGTCTTTTGGCACTCGCACTTTCATCTCCTCCCTTGGGGATTTGAGATGTCACTGCAGGAAGTGCTTGTCCGCCTCTCCGGCAGCAGCAGAGCCCTGTGGCTTTGACAAACCTCATTTAATTGGGAGGAAGCCAGGAGGGTTTGAAAGAACTGAAACAGCCACGAAACTCCTTTTATCAGGCATAATTTAAACTCTGCATGGAAAAAACCGTATATGTATAAAGAAAAGTCAACTTCCCTCCTGCTGTGAGTGCTCCCCTCCTCCCCCCTGGCACAGGCAGGCTCCTGCGAGATTCCATCTTTTCATTTTTCTGAAAGTGTCAAAGTAGATTTGTGCTCTGTGACTGGGTGAACAGAAAAGGAATACAGATGTGTCTCTCTCACTCACTCTCACACACACAGCACCTTCAGAAGGGTGGCAGTGCAGGAGAGATGCTAGCTGCAAGCCGCTTTACTTGGGATATGTCAGAAAATCCAAAAACCAAAGTTTTCAAATAATTTTGCAGCTTGGTCCAGGAAGGTTCCTCCTTAATCACCCTTATCTAGAAAAGGAGCTGGTGCCCAGGAATCTTTGGAGAATGCCAGGACCACTGGGCACATTATACAGGGTGAGGAAGAGCTTTTCCAGCTCCGTAGCTAAGCAGGCACCATTCTCTTTAGGTATTGGGGTAGTATGTGAATGGGTGTTTTTTGTTTGTATGTGATGAGTGAGCTGCAGAGGGAGAGAGAAGTAAATGCAGGTAGTTCCAAGGGAGAGCTGGTATGACAGGATGCAAGGGACAGCTGGTGTCTTCAAACTTCAAAAGGCAGCAGGAGGTCTATTTCGGGGAACAAGGGCTAACACATTGCGCCAAGCAGCTGGGAATTCAGGATATGAGCAAATCGCAATTTGAATGAAACTACTCCCTCTGAAAATACAGCATCACCCAGCTCTAGGAAAGAACTTTGGACACGTAGTTACACAATTGGGGAAGGATGGCACTACATCAAGGCATTCACACCATTCCTTTTTCAATGAACCCCCATTATTAAGGTCCCCTTCATGTTCCTTACTAATATTAAGATATTGTCATGTGTTGGGGAAAAAGCTAACACTTGTTCAAACTGCAGCTCAGAGCCCCAAAACTTTGCAGCTTATGGGAGCCTAGCAGGAGCCCTCAGGCTTTGAATTTACTAGGGATGCTCTTAACAAATCAAATGTGAAGGAGCTCCCTTTTTCCGGAGATGAGATCAGGAGATAACGTACCATCACAAAGCTGATACAGCCGAGACGGCAGAGCGCTGAAGAAGTTATGAACAAGTGCATCCTGTGCAGAGACCCGCTCTCGAGGAAAAGCTTTTAACATCTTCGATGCCAGGTCTTCAGCTCCTGGCACCCGGCCCAGCCTAGAAAAGCAAGAGAAATAAATTGCACCAGAGATGGGTCCAAGTCAGATAGCTAAGATCTGGAACCAGAACTGGATCTGAACTTCCTTAAAGCTTGGGGGAGAGAGGGGGGTGCACAATCTGGGGAATTTGGGTATGCCCGTTATGGAGATAGGGGCCTGTCCTGAAGTTTGGAGCTTCATGGGAACTTACTCCATTTTGAGGGTGCATATGTCCAAGAATTTGGTTCAGACCTATCTCCAAATAAACCTGTTTAGAATCCTCCCTTCTCCCTTTTGAAGATAAATTGTTACTTAGCAAAGAAAGGGCTTGGAATAAAAAAAGACGCCAGCAATTACTGAGGGCTGTATATTACATGTGTCATAACTAGAACCTCACAAGTTACTGGTATGGTCAGACTCTTAGAAATGTATAGGTGAGAAAATGTCAAATGTCAACTTGCCAATACTCTGCTAGACCTGTCAGAGTATGTCAATGCAGCAAGTCGGCTCGTGCTGTGGCTGTTTCATTGCTGTGTAGATTTTCGGGCGCGGGCTGGAGCCAGGCTCTAGGACCCTGCAGGGTGGGAGGGTCCCAGAGCTCGAGTTCCAGCCCATGCTTGGAAGTCTACACAGCAATGAAACAACCCCGTACCCCGAGTGCTGCAAGCCCGAGTAGGCTGGCATGGGCAAGCCATGGGTTTTTCTTTGCTGTGAAGAGATATACCTTCAGTGGCCCTCCAGATTTGCGTTCAGAATTAAGAAGCCAAATCAAATATCCTTTCCCCATCTCCTACCCTCCAGTTTGGCTGTGCAATTAGGCTGTAAATGGGTTGGAGGTGTGCCGATGTGAATCACTTGCTCAGGATGAATGTTTTAAACAAGAAAATATGCCCAGCAAATGTCAATGGCAAGTGGCTGACTCCCAGAGACAACTGCAGCTGGGAGACTAGGAAGTGAAAGAGAGAAAACAAACAAACAAGCAAACAAATAAAAACAGTGCTTTTGGTTTTACAGCTTTTACTTTGTTTGCTCTGCTCCTGGTGTTTCAGCATCAGGTGGCACATCAGAGCTTGGCCTGTTGTGTTTCTACTGACTACCCCAGCTGGTGCTTCCCCTCTAAATGACATCAGAGGACTGGTATCACCCATGTGTCCTACTGTTTCATTCCTCTAATGCTTCTGCTGCACAGAGTGCCTCATGCTTTGGGTGTGGAGAGAGGATGTTAAAAAAACGAGACACTAGAGCACACAGCTTTGGAAAAAGTCAGGTCTTAGCTACTCTAGGCTGTGATGGATGATTGCTCAATTCTCACCTCAGGCAAAACATACCAGCTCCTGCTGGTTAGGGGAGCAAGATACTGGGACTCAAATTCTAGGTGTTAGCCTGTGGTAAGGACGACTATTAGAAAAAGGCTGCAAGGCTCTTCTTCTCCTCTCCTTGTGATCCCCTTTGCCCTGCTTGGTATCCCCATCCTCAAGGCTGCATGCTATGCTACCAAGCTTTCCAGTACCCCTCTTTCAGACTCCACACAGCTCCCAAGCACTGAGTAGAACTCCTTAATTGGCCATGGAGGATTTAACACTATGAAGTTCTCTTCCCTTCTCAAGGGCTGAGTGTGCTGCTTCTGTAGTGTTTAGAGCTTGCTGACTTAGAGAGTCAGAAACGAAGAATCAGAGTGCAGAACTCTGCCACTAAGGCGCTGGCCAGCTCGTTGGTGTTAGCTTTAATGGACCCTTTCAAGTTTTAGCGACTGGGTCCTATTACCAAGGGACTGTGGCGAGTGAGAAGGAAGCTGTGCCACCCAGCATGGTTTCAGGGAATACATCCATTTCCCTGTTTGTAATGGTAGCAAGAAGGGAGTCTGGTATCCAAGTTAGAGAAATGATAGTTTGTGTATTCCTGAAAGTTTCTGAAGACACTGATTAAAATTGCACGTGCATCTAAGAACAGTACTTTTCTGAAGACTTCAGCAGCGTCTCCTTTCAGAAATTCAGAACAGAGGCTAAGGATGCCAGCTCTACAGCAGAGCATATTGTCCCCTGGAGTGGTACTGGACAAAGCAGTGAGGTACTGAACAATGATGATTAAAAGGGTAGTTACTGTGTAAAAGCCATATTCCACCCTGGACCTACAGGTGTGTGAGCTCTTTGGAGCAGTGTGACAGGGCACTGAGCAGAAACACTGCAGAATCAGCCCCCTGCCACTCCAGCTCCATTTAGGTGAATAAAGTGGAGCTGGCTGGAAAGAACCTGCCCTAACTGGGGAATGAGAGCCAGCTGCCAGGCCAGGGCTATATAAGACGCCGGGAAGAAGGCAATGGGGTGGTGGGATGGAGGAGAGTGAGGGAGTGCACCCAAGGAGACAAGCCCTTCCTGTCTGGGTTCAGACCCAAGGAACCCAGAGCTGTACAAGTTGTATGGTGAGAAGGTGGTGGGAGCACAAACTTGTAAATAAAAGCACTAGTGGTTTCAGAACCCGAGGGTGTCTGAGTGACTTTATCTGAGCGTAGCAGAGGCAGGAGCCAGGCGGGCTAGCTGCTCTCTGCTATAAGTGGGAATAGTCTTTTCGGCTAGCCTATGTGTGCAAAGCACCTAGCACAATGGGAGGCTTAGACAGGGAAGGTCTGTAGTGCTGAATGTCCATGGCCACGTTGTGCAGCTTTATTCCAGGCAGCGAAAACCTCCACAGAGTTATTACTAATCTGGTGCAGCCAGGTTCATCACGGATGACAGCATGGCCACTGCCAGTCCATGATCAGGCAATGTTCCCCTCCTGACCTCAAATCCAATCTTCAGGGATTAAGGTGCAGGGATGTTATCTCTGAGGTGACCTATATGACTAAAAAGTGCCAGCTAGCAGTGACCAGGGATGACTTCAATCCTCTCGGGGCCACTTCACAATAATACTTCCCTATTATTGATCAAATCAAATCAGACACTAGAGTCCAGGCCCTCTGAAATAGATTTGGGTACTGTGATGAGTGAAAAGCAATTTCCCAGATTATAAATACCTTTCCTTGGCAGTAGAGGGAAGGAGGAGGGGGAGCTATTTTAATGCTGACACTCTAGCAGAGGAGAGAGTGAGTGAGAAAGGTGCTCTACTGCCCTGTTTGAAGTGCTGTCTTTAGGATGAGCTGCTAAATCAAGGCTCAGGCCATCTCTAGTAGCATTTGGTCACTGAAGAATGTGAGTTCTCCTGCCTTAACTAACCCCAAGATCATTTTCTGATGTTGTGTAGACAAGACCCCTGTATGCCTTAGCTAACTCTTTCTGGCAATATTCCTATCAACTATTTCTATGCAAGAGAAATTGGTCATCAAGTCTGCTCCAGAGGGCCTGGGAAAGCAGGACCTTCCTGAATCAAATTGTGCCCCTCAAATAATCACACATAATGCTGTTGAACTGCTGCTTGTCTGAGAATAATAGAGCCACTACGTGCCTATCCCTACTGCAGTTTCTCAGAATCTGATGCTTACCTTATGGCAGGTCTGATTATTAGTAAGAACTGACGTACCCATCCTGAACTCACTGAAGGGAGCTCATTTAAAGTTAAATGGTTGCATATAAAAACAAACAAACCCAGAGGCCGCTTTGACGTTGCTGTCATAGGTAGCTTACCTGGCACAGATCATTTGGAGCCTCTGAGGTCTACTGGAGACGACCCTCTCTAGAAAGTTAATATGCAATCAAAAGATTAAACAAAAATCAAGCAAACAACCATTCTTTGTGCCCTTACAAAAACATGCACTTGGAATTTCAAAGGCTCCTATAGAATCTGTCACTGTAGCATTTATAAATATACATTATTCCTATAGGACTTGAATATCAGCATTGATGTTAATAAGGCTGTTACCAGTCTGTAACCCTTTCTTTTCATACACCTATGAGAGCAGATCTTGGGCCTAATTCAGTTTCCATTAAAGTCAGTGGGAGTTCTGCTTTTGACTTTCACAGAAGCAAGATCAGTCCCCAAAACCTAAGACTAAGAAATCAGGGGTAGTATTGCCTAGTCAGAACCAAGGACCCAATCCAGCAAGTAGATCTGCCTGGGCAGACCCTTACACCCACAGAGTGGACCACTGAGGTCCAGGAGCTCCCACATAGGTACAAGGGTTCGCCTTTATGGATCTGATTGCAGGACAGAGCCTGAGTGAGGGCTCTAGGACAGTGGTTCTCAACCAGGGGTACGTGTACTCCTGGGGGCATGCAGGGGTCTTCCAGGGGGTACATCAACTCATCTAGATATTTGCCTAGTTTTACAACAGACTACATAATAAGCACTAGCAAAGTCAGTACAAACTAAAATTTCATACAGACAATGACTTGTTTATACTGCTCTATATACTATACACTGAAATGTAAGTACAATATTTATATTCAAATTGATTTCTTTTATAATTAAAATAATAAATAAATAAAATAATGGTAAAAATGAGAATGTAAGCAATTTTTCAGTACCAGTGTGCTGTGATACTTTTGTATTGTTATGTCTGATTGTGTAAGCAAGTCGTTTTTAAGTGAGGTGTAACTTGGGGTTATGCAAGACAAATCAGACTCCTGAAAAGGGTACAGTAGTCTGGAAAGGTTAAGAGCCACTGGTGGCTTATCCAGATTCCCACTGTCATGCTTGCTTTATAACCTTTCTAGCAGACTGAAACCTTGCAGACTTTGCAGTTTGGGAGGGGGTTGGTTTTTTTAGTGGTCAATTTTCAAAACAACTGGAATCTTTTTGATTTATACATTGAGAATGAAAACAAATTTTTCCAATATCTTCCACTTTTCAAGCTCAAAAATTAACGTAACATCACACGTATGGCATCCATAGTATGGACTGGTCACTTGAAGCTTTCAAAAAAGAGAAAAAGAAACAATCCCCTTTGAGCTTTTTAACTGGTACATTCTTATCACCAGACAATTCCCTGTCACTGGAATTGCAATCTGCACATTGCATTGCACTGACACAGTTCAGGGCTTTCATTCCACTTCACTGTTCAATGGAGTTTCACTCTCTCCCAAACTATCAGTAGGGTCCATTATATTTCATTTCAAACAAGGGAAGGATTGCATCTGCACAGCCATTTTAACACCAAAGCCTTCAAAATAATTTTTTAATGTGAGATTTCCTGCAGCTGCTTTGCACCCTTTAGATTGAAATGGCTCAGAAGGAGCCATTATTTTCCACAATGCAGTAGTCTGTAGTCCAAAAATTCTATGGGCTAGATCCTCTGGTGGTGGTGATATATTGCTCCATTGCCTTCAGTGGTTTTAGGAAGATGTACACCCTCTGAGGATTTCGCCCACTGAGTTCAATGGAGCTGTGCCGATTTACAGCAGCGGAGGATCTGGCCCAGTACATCCACATTTAGGGTCACAAGGTAGCGCCTGGCCGTTGCATGAGTGCACTGAGGTGGGGAGAGTGAAAGGAGCCTTCTTCGCCATTCCTTATGCCTCCTGCAAAGTCTGTTGGGGTGGGATTGTAGAGGCACAAAGCACCTGTGATTCCCCACTTTGCTAGGATGTCCACAATCACCCAATGCAGCTTCCAAGGAGACGTTCACATCTGTGTGGAAAGCGCACCGCAGACTTGTACAGCACATGGTGTTCAAAATGGGACATAATTGGGATTTAAGCGGTTGATATGTATTAAGCAGGCTTTCTGAACAGGGATGAATGTGACTCAAGGTGTGCAGTGCTGGGCCAGGGCAGCCAGAGTCAGAAGCTATTGGCAGAGGACTCCTCTGAAGTCTCAGCTACATCTGAAAGTTGCCCTCACTTGGCAGATCACTGATGGTGGATAGCAGTGCAAACACTTCTAGAGCACAGCTAACTCCAGGCATCCCTAGCAGCAGGACTGAATCAAACCCACAGGTTTTACAGGAAGGCGAAGGTTAAGGCAGAACTATAGCTATTGTAGTAATATTACAAGAAACTGCTAAATTAATTACATTAATCTTGGGACCATTCCTGAAGTCTCTTCATAGGCCAGACTCCCACTGAAGTCCCTAAGGATTTCAGGATTGGGTCCACAGTATGTCCTAACCATAGTGCTGTCTCACTGAAAACACAACAGTCTTACTAATGTACACCATGTTGACCTACAAGTTTGAGCTATACGGGTGTATAGTTACCATCGTTTTACTACAATGACTACGGGATTCCTTTGCAGTACTGAGTGTAATTGAAGTAGCACTACCAAAACTGCCACAAGGCAATGCACTGTGTCTACTGATCTGAGATAGTAAGGGATAAAACTGTTACCAGACTTACTTAACTGCCTTAACATATAACTTTACAATGATTTATCAGACAAACAGAATTAAGACTGAGCTCTGTGACAAACCAGTGTTCACTTTTACAGTGCAATGTAATATTTAGTAATCTGCCACAATGGTAATCTGCACAATGGTACAGAAGAGTAGGTAGGCGCTTAAAAAAATATGATTTTAGGTCAGATCAAAAATACACTCTAGGTTTATTCTTGGAACATCCTGAGAACTATAACTTAATTAATAAACATGTGAATGGACAGATGGCAGTTCTTTGATACCTTCTCCCACCCCCTCCTCCTCCCGATGGGCGATGGTCCCTTCTGCTGATTGGCTTTTCAAATCCTAGTCTTAGGAAAACACTGGAGAGGAGAATATGAGGCAACCTAAACAACTCCAATTCAAATTCTTCTTCAATTCTGATGAAAACACAAAGATGTACAATTCAGGAAGTGTAATTAATTGCTGTAGGAGAGCCAGCTCAACCTCCCGGAGATCAGTGTGCAGATCTTATGCTTTCTGCTCCAAAGGGGGACGTTAGTTATATCAGGCACATGGTCCCACCCCACCACTTCTTCCCAGATCTCTGAACAGTTTTCCACAGGTTTAGTGTAGAGCTGGGGTCGGCAACGTTCAGCATGCAGCTCACCAGGGTTAGCACCCTAGCGGGCCGGGCCAGTTTATTTACCTGCTGACGGGGCAGGTTCGGCCGATCACGGCCCCCACTGGCCACGGTTCGCCGTCCCAAGCCAATGGGGATGGCGGGAAGCCGTGGCCAGCACATCGCTCGCCCGCGCCGCTTCTCGCCGCCCCCATTGGCCTGGGACAGCGAACCGCGGCCAGTGGGGGCCGCGATTGGCCGAACCTGCCGCGTCAGCAGGTAAATAAACTGGTCCGACCCGCCTGGGTGCTTACCCTGGCGAGCCGCGTGCCAAACATTGCCGACCCCTGGTGTAGAGGAAGGAGGTAAGCCAGGCTGGAGGAATGGACGTGCATTGTTGTTCCACCAACCTCACCAGGAGTCTTCAGAAAAGTTAATGCAGCCTGAGGCTAGATAACATATCCTTTGGAGCCCTTTCCTTGCCTTGGAACCCCCTTGAAACAGGCTGCTGGGACAGGCACATGCATCCCAGGACAAGCTCCCTGTCACACCTCCCTCAAAGTTAGAGGAGTTTCAGGGCTAGTAGTGGGTTGGGATTGGGAAAGCTCAGGCAGCATGACTTCAATGGAGTCCTGTAGGTAAGTAGGGAGCTGGAAGGAGGCTGTGTGCTACCTTTATGCCCCCCTGTCCTGAGGCAGGCCCCCGTATACATTAGAGCAGCTTCAAGGGTGCTCTAGCTTGTGCCCATCTGTAAAGGCCGTCAAGTACCTGTTGTGACCGACGACGATCTCTGGAGAACAAGGGCGTTCTACATGCCCCTCTTCCTTATCATAGAATCATAGAATCATAGAATATCAGAGTTGGAAGGGACCTCAAGAGGTCATCTAGTCCAACCCCCTGCTCAAAGCAGGACCAATTCCCAGCTAAATCATCCCAGCCAGGGCTTTGTCAAGCCAGGCCTTAAAAACCTCCAAGGAAGGAGACTCCACCACCTCCCTAGGTAACGCATTCCAGTGTTTCACCACCCTCCTAGTGAAATAGTTTTTCCTGATATCCAACCTGGACCTCCCCCACTGCAACTTGAGACCATTGCTCCTTGTTCTGTCGTCTGCCACCACTGAGAACAGCCGAGCTCCATCCTCTTTGGAACCCCCCTTCAGGTAGTTGAAGGCTGCTATCAAATCCCCCCTCATTCTTCTCTTCTGGAGACTAAACAATCCCAGTTCCCTCAGCCTCTCCTCATAAGTCATGTGCTCCAGACCCCTAATCATTTTTGTTGCCCTCCGCTGGACTCTTTCCAATTTTTCCACATCCTTCTTGTAGTGTGGGGCCCAAAACTGGACACAGTATTCCAGATGAGGCCTCACCAATGTCGAATAAAGGGGAACGATCACGTCCCTCGATCTGCTGGCAATGCCCCTACTTATACAGCCCAAAATGCCTTGGCCACATCCTCTATCCTAAGAGAAACTGGATGGAGTAGCATAGAGCCACGTATTCTAGCCCCATGCCACATGGGGCTACCCTTGTACCAGGGAGATCCTCAGATAGCTGGCTAAGCCAGTTTTGTGCCAGTGGACAGGTGCAAAACAGCCTCTGAGCTAGGGTCTGGCTCCAGCAGTGTAGAATCAGGCTCGTTGTTTGCCTTTGGTCGCAGCGTAACTGCTTAATACAGCCACCTTGTTTGGAGCCACAAGCTACTTCAGGGAGACTATTAACTGGGGGCCTGATTCTCTTCTGCCTTGCACCTTGTGTAGTAATTTACACCCTTGGAAAGTGATGGTGAATAAATACACAGGGGGCAAGACAGTGGTGAGCCAAGCTTTAGGGCTGGGTGATGCATTATTTCATTTGATGCACAGACATGTCTGCAAAGACATAAATTAAGAAGCTCTCGAAACTTAATCTTTTCAGCAACAGTTTTTCCCCATTAGGCTGGGCAAACAAGTAGCCAACACCTTTAGATTGTATCACGGTGTAAGCAATACATCAGAAATGTAGCCGACTCCTGCCTCCAAATGCGAATGAAGTCACTAATAGTAGCTGACTGTATAAATTTTGTGATTAGATTCATTGCTGTTTTAGTGTCATAGCTCTGGAAATATCTCCTTGGGAGTTACTATTAGCATCTTTTCTAACCCCTTCCTCTAATCAATCATTGAAATTAACTCAGATCCGTACCCCTTTTGGATCACTGTTAACCATTTCCCTGGGATCTTCCTTTCCCCCTTCTTTTTGTTTTATTTTGTTTTCTCACCTTTTAGTAAATTTGTGGTAATTATTTGTCTGTTTTGAGTAGAGATGCAGTTTGTTCTAAAGCAGAGAGCAACGAAAAAGGATGAAAAGTAATAATGTTATCCCAGAGAGAGTATAAAATTATTTATAATTTTACATGATTTATAATTATTTAGCTTGTTATAGAACTTTTTGCCTATTAATATAACTGATTGAAATTTTTCTGACAAAATGGTTTTCCATCAGAAAATGCTGATTTGAGAAAATCAGAATGTTTTATGGAAATGTATCAATTTAGTCAATGTTTTTGACAAAAATCATTCAAACCATTCAAAATATTTCATTTTGACCATACTAAAACATTTCAATTAGACTTCAGTATTACATTTTATTATGTTATAATCTACAATATACAGGTAATATAACAAAAATAGCATCAGTAAAATCAAAATGAAATGTTCTGATTTTTCCTAAGCAAAATTTCAGAATTCCCATTCTGTGGGAAATTTCAAAATTTTGAATGTTCATTCTGATTTGGAATGAAAAAAAATTGAAATTTCCTGTGGAATGAGATTCTGGGTTCCAACCAACTCTACCTCTTAAATTAGGCTAGAGATACAGTGTTGTCTAGTGTTCTGAACACAAGGCTGGGAGCCAGGAACTCCTGAATTCTACTCCTGAATATCCCACTGCCTTGCTGTGTAAACTTGGTTGAGTCATTTAACCTCTCTGGCTTGGTTTTCCCACCTGTATAATGGGGAGAATAATACTTATCTACCTCAGAATGGTGGTGTTAGGATTAGCTAATGAGCAGCATACTGCAGTCCTTGCCCAAGCAAAACTCCCATAGGAGTCTTTTGCTTCAGTAAGTACTGTTGTGTTTGCCATATGGTGTGTACAGAACTTTGAAAATGTATGCAAAACACTATAAATGTTAGGCCCTGCTTCAGGAAAAGCACTTACACATGTGCTTAAATCATCTCTATTCAGGAAAGCACACTGGGACTTAAAGTTAAGTATAAATTAAAGCATGTGCTTAAGTGCCCTTCCTGAACATGAATCTTTCCCTGAATTGCGGTCTGAATTACTATTTTATTATTTCAGTTGGGAACAGGTGCAAAATTCAGAAAGGAACTTTAAATACAATAAATGACAGACTAGACGAAATGTAAGCATTTTTAAAAAACCCATCATTTTGAAATATGATGAGCTAACAAAATTGTGCTACTTGCTTTAATCCCTGGGGATACAGGACTAATATTAAAAAACACGTTTTTCAAATCCTTTACAAGTAGTTACATCTGCCAGAATTTGTAACTACCTCATGCTTCAGGTCTTAAGGCATTCTCTAACTATTAGGGATCAGGATGAGACCTAATTTGGTGGAGGGGGAAAAGTATCCCTCATCTGCCCACTGCAAGGTTTCTTGCCCCTTCCTCTGAAGCATCTCCTTCTGGCCAGAGACAGGAGACAGACTGGACGGACCTTGGGTCTGATCTAGTTTGACAATTCCTATATTCTGAACAAGGCCAGTGGCAAGATGGACACCTTCCAACTTCATTAGTGTGGAAAATATTATTACTGTTCTTATTTGAAGTAGTTCTCAAAGACCTCAGACAGGCTTGAGGCGCTATTGTAAGCGGCACATTACAAACACCCAGGTAAATATAGTTCCTGCCCCAAAGGGTAAAACAGATCTACAGTTTTAAAACAATGTAAATAGATACTGATTGAAGATAAAGGAATTCAAGGATCTTTGAATACTGTTCAACAAAATGGGTGAAATACTGATCAAGTGATATATGATTATGGTGATGTACACACAAGATAATGATACCATTTATGGCTGATTGGTCTTAACTAACAATGAGTGTAAACCCTAGATTCTCAGTAATTCTGTTATTTTCTAGCAATACAAAATGCAATGTCTGCTCATTAGAAAAGACCTCCCCATTGCAAAACGAAGGTAAACCGCTAATGGGCAGATAATGAGACAAGCAAACCTAGAGGACAAAAGTTAAAGTAGTAAACAATCCCATTTGATGAACATTGAAGATGATATTAAATGCTGCTACTTGAAGGCAATGTTTTTGCATACGTGCACAAGAAAATATTTGTATGCAGTGTTGTTGTAGCCATGTTGGTCCCAGGATATTAGAGAGACAAGGTGCGTGAGGTAATAAACTGGAGCCATAAACTCACTGAACATTAAATCTCACCAAATGAGGGTCAACCCATCCTCATCATTGTATCCACTCATTATACTCCGCACCCGAACATAGCCATTATATGAACAATGTCAATGTCCCATCAACCTTTTACCCCCAGTTGGGGATATTGCAGATTATGTATTCCTTATGCCACCCGATCTTAAATCGAACTTTACACACCTTGATAATCTGTACGTTATTCCCTGATAACCAGAAACTTCTATGCTTAAACTCTGTACCATTCACTTTTTTTTAAAACATCATCTTAATAAAATCTTTTATTGGACCAACTTCTGTTGGTGAGAGAGAGAAGCTTTCAAGCTTACCCAGGGCTCTTCTTCAAACCAACTTCTGTCGGTCTAATAAAAGACATTACCTCACCCACCTTGCCTCAAGAAAATATTTATCTATCATCAGCAAAACTGGTGGTGCAGCAGGACAGAATCAGTGTGACTGTGTGGCATAGACTGCAGTGCATGCCCAATGCCAGGCATAGCGAGCTGCCCTGCAGACTGACGGCACTGCTCATGCGTTGCTGGGTTCCTATTCCCTTTGGGTCCAAAATTATACGCAGTTTATTACGAAATAAAGATCTCCATCATGTTAGGATTCAATTTCTTTCTATCCCATAGAGACTTCTTGTTAAATGAAGTCTCAGTACAGAAAGTGAGATAAAAAAAAAAAAAAAAACGCACACTCTGAGAGCTGAGACTTCATTTGTATGCAAAAATGTGATTGGATGCTGGTGTTTCAGTGCTTGTTGCTTCTTGCTTCCATCTGCTGGTGGAAAGTTGAAAAAGCAAGGGACACTGAAAATGCCTCTATATTTGGAGGAGGGGCGAAAAAAGCTCATTTTTAGAAGCATGCATCTAAATCCCATTCCTGGTAGCAGAGCCGCCTGCGTATATTCGATAAATGATACTAGTGAGCCTCTTTTGCTTTAAATATCATTGCTACATTGGAAGAATTTCCTTGTAAAACTCATCTATCACGATTGAGATGATACTAACCGACATAGAAAACACCAAATGTTCTTCTGTTGCTCAGCAGTAAAAGGCACTTAAGGCAACTAGTGCTAACAAAATTGTAAGAACATTATGAACTGTTCCCTTCCCTTTGGAATCCACGTGTCAGAAAGTGGAGATGTGAAAAACTCAGCATATCAGTAACTAATTTACAATCTGGCAAAAGCATTGGTTACTGTCATGTGCTATTATTCCTAATTCTTTCCTGCCTTTGACCCCTGGTGTCTAGATTCTAACTTGTAACCATTAGTGGAGGTGGATCAAGACACTGGCCTTCTCGTGCCACAAATGGAGTTGAGAGGGGATTTAAACTCCTTGCTTTTCAGTGTGGTGAAATGAACACAGCAGTAGATTAATGCAAGGATTTGAGCTCACACAGCATGAGAGCTTTCAAAAATAGTGTTAACAGAGCTACAACTGCCTCTTTCACAGGAAGCAAAAGGAGAGGGACAAAAACATGAACAAACACAGGGCAAAGTCTTTCCATTGCTGGTGAGGATACAGTGGCTCCTGAGTGCAATGGAACTGGCAGGTGGGCCACTGAGAGGCCAGACAGGGACTTTCCATACCCATGACATGCTGCAGTGACTGGTTCTGCAGCCGTGCAGGCAGGGTCAGAGTAAGGGCAGGGTGCCCATGGATCCACAGTTATGTGTATCCACTAAGTAAAGGGGGGGGAGTGCAAGAGCTAGCCTGTGGACATTGCAGCCGAGGGCACTGCTTCTGGCCTGAGGGAGACTTCCTTGCTTCACCTTCCTGTTCAGTTGGGTTTTGGACTCGGTTGAGGATTTGGCACATAAGCAACAATAGCTGAGTTAAAATGATGCAAAGGAAGGACAGAGTTTTCTTTAATATAGGGCCCTATTCTGAACTGTTTTATGCAAGGGAGCAAAGGGGCTTAAGGTGCCGTATTACTGCCTTGTACAGGCTAGGAGAGAGCATCCTCCGGGGGGCTGTTACTTCCCCTCCTGTGGGCAGGAAGTGATTGCAGCCCTGACCCCAGGGCCTGCACAACTGCATGCCCCACCTTGGTCAGGGTTTGTGGCAAAGCTGCACTTGGGGAGCCCCTCATGGTGCCAGGTACACCTGGAGGTTCCATTTTAATAGGTTCCTACGGACCTATCTAGTCCAGGAACCCTTCCGACCACAACCCGGTGAGGTCACCTCAGTTCTGAAGCTGATCTTGTGCTATTGACGCCAATGGGAGATTTCCTGTTGATTTCAATGAGAATAGGATCAGACCCTCTGTGCTTTGTTTTGTGATATTCTCCTTTTGTGTCTCCAGGCATGGACCTGGTTATTTGTTATCTGTGCTTATAGTGCAGTGCTGTGAACATCAATGGTACTAGCGATATGCAGATTCGTATCTAGGTTTGGAGAAGCACTCAAAAGTTTTTCTGCGTAGCTGAACTATCCCAGCCACTTAGATTGGCACAGCTGGGCTGGAAATAATCTCAAGAGAAAAGGTTCTCTCATCTGATCTCCACAGCCTCCCCTCAAGCTTGGCATATCTTAGGGATAACAGCACTTTTGCTTTGGGTGGAAGCAGAAAGTGCAGAACAGTGTGCAAATGAAAAATACATTTAAAAAAAGAGACCATGTTTGTTCATCTATCCCTCCCCCCCCCCCCCCCCCGCCATTCTCCCCGCACCAGGAATGGGTTGGTTCAGTTCATGTCTAGGGCAGATGCCCAGGTTGCTTCTTATTTTATCCAAACGGGTTCATGTATTCCTGATTTAGAATCAAATGCTGGCTCGAGAGTATGGCAAGAGCCGCCAGGTGTGTGTGGGAGTCATTCGGGGGGATGGGGGGGAGCTCTGAGGACGGGAAAGGAATCCGTCTTGGTGGTTTACAAAGAAGTGGCTTCAGTAGCTGCTAGGACTGCAGCACATCCTCCTTCCTTCCCCCATGTGGGTGCCTGAATAGAGGGGACATATACAGGGATGTGTCCACCAGCTCCCATGCCCCCGGTCTGCCCCACCCACAGAAATGCCTTGCCTGTGGGCTGCACAGCAGTTGGGAAGCCTGCTCTGCCCTCTTGAATTCCTAGGGCTTGTCTACACTGTGGAAACTTTCTCACTGGTTTTCAGACCACTTCAGATGAAGCGGTTTCAAAACCAGATAGAGAGCTGCTTAAGATGGCCTGATCCATTTTCACTTAAACAATTTCAAGACTGCCTAGAATCCTGCCCTCCCCCCCCCCCCACCCCCACGGATGGAAGTGTATCGGCTCTCGTGTCATCACGGTCACCCAGGACAGCATTTGAATGTGTACAGTTTGGACTGGGTGGAGTTTGGTGCTAAAACTTACAGCAACTCTGCCTGTGAGTGGTGTTTATTCTGGTGACATCAGAAAATTCCCTTCCTTGGGTCAGGTTATGCTACCCTTAGTTGCATAAGGATTGCCTTATTCCACAAGCAGTCTGGAATAGTTTGTGCTATAAAATATTGATCACTGTTATGAGTCAGAGTATCCCAATCCAGCGTTCAGTGAGGAAAGCCGATCATTTCCCCCCAACTGTCTGCTCTGTGCTCCCTTCCCAGCCAGACTAGCAAGTTGCTGCAGAAGGCGACACATTCCAAATTTCACGCCAGTTTGATTAATGTGTCTCGGCTAATTGTGTGAAAGATTCCAGTCCTTTAGAATGTGAGACCAGGTTATTGTTCATCCAATCACAGTTAGCATGTGAAAATGGGGGATGTTTAGTGTCCAAGTGCTGAAGTCAAAGGAGGGGTGTCTTGGAGTGGGTCACAGAGCAACACCCACTCCTTTGAAGGGATGTTACTATGCTCTACTAAACATGTAAACCTCTTGCTCAAAGCACTTCTTTTCCCTCCTCCGCTTTTTTTTTTTCAAGATAGATATTTCCCCCTCCCACCTCTCAGGGAGTGAGTGAGAGAGACTGGCTAGGGCTGCGGATGGATGGATTTCACGTTCCAGGGTTTTTAATATTTCACTTTTATATTTCTCTTAGAGAATGATCCTGCTGAGAGGCTGAGAATCAGTGCTCATCGTTTCCCCCTTATTGACACTTGGATATATTGCACTGAAATATATCCCAGGAGAAAACATTAAAAAGAGAGAGAGAGAGAGAGAGAGAGAGAGAGAGAGAGAGAGAGAGAGCCTGCTTTTCAAAGCATACTTCTCAATCTGCCCACATCAAAATAAGAAACAACTGGCCCTTTGAAGTTCAGGACTTCTCAACCAGCCTGCATGGAAATAAAAGAAACCAGCTTTATAAATCACACACACTTCTCACCTTGCCCACATCAAAATCAGGGGCAGTGACCTTTTAAAAACAAGGTTTAAAGGCCTCAGACCTCAGCTCCATAAGAATAAAAGGCATAGATAGACCATACCTACAAGTATTTGTCACCTTGTCCAGTGTAAAATAGGAGATGCTGGCCCTTTAAGTTGAGCAGTAGACTAATTAGGGCTTGTCTACACTGGAACTTTACAGCGCTGCAATTTTCTCGCTCAGAGGTGTGAAAAAACACACCCCTGAGCGCAGAAAGTTTCAGCGCTGTAAAGCACCAGTATAGACAGTGCACCAGTGCTGGGAGCCGCACTCCCAGCGCTGGTAGCTATTTCCCTCCTGGAGGTGGCACAGCAGCGCTTTAACCTTGCCAGTGTAGACTAGCCCTAACTAAGGCTTTGTCTAATCCGGACCTTTCAGTGGCACAGCTGTAGTGCTGCAGCTGCACCACTGTAAGGTCTCCTGTGTAGCCGCTCTATGCTGCCAGGAGAAAGCTCTCCCACCAGCATAATTAAACCATGCCCAGTGAGTGGCAGTAGCTATGTCAGTGGGAGAGCATCTCCCGCCGACATAGTGCTGTCCACACTAGCGCATTTGTCAGTAAAACTTATGTCGGTCAGGGGGGTGTTTTTTCACACCCCTGACCGATAAAATTTTGCCAACAAGAGTGCTAGTGTAGGCAAAGCCTGACTCTTCAGCACTTGGTACAACAAAATGTTAAAACAATCTAAGCTTTAGGGGTGTACTAAGACCCCCCCTAATTTTTGCAAAGTGTTGAATTTTTTTATGGAAAATTACTGATCCAGTTCTTAAAAGGTTAGTTACTCAGAGTGCATGTAGAAGCTCTTTCAGTGAGACTGTACCTGGTTTATAGTTGGGAAGCTTGGAAAGTCCTGGCCAGGTATCCTCAGTTGGGACCCCCAACACCTATGTGAAGCAAGAGCAAGAGAACAGAAATCAACTGTTTGTGAATCCATTTGTACAGTCTGAGAGTCAGATTCTGACCTCAGTTACACTAGTGTGAATCCAGAGTAATCCCTTGGAAATCAATGCAATTACACCTGGACCTACTCTAGTGTAGCTGAAATTGAAATCTGGCCCTATGTGTAAAGGAGAGATATGCTTTAGTTCTGCTGAATTTCTAGTAAAAAGGGACTTGCCAAAGTTTAATGCCACTGCTGCTGGGAATGTCAATGTACATGTGCAGCTGCACTGACAGGTGTCATTTACAAGGGTATTTGCAATAACAGGGTCATTGTATAGCCATGTTTACAGCTAAAGATGTCCCTCTAGGGCCAGGATTACATTGATGAGTGGTTCTCTGCAGTTGTACTTGCACCACATGATATGCATTCAGTGGCCGCGCACTGTAGCTGTAATAGAGACACCTGCTGTTTCGAGATCAAAAAGAAAAGATGGTAAACATCTACTGACAGGTGCTAAAAAATAATTCAGGGCCTAATTCTGAGAGGTGCTGAGTCTCAATGTCTCCTTTTGCCTTGAATGTCAATCAGTGTGGCTCAGCACCCCTCAAGTAGTGGAATTCAGGCCAATAAGTATCCCCTAAGGTCACTTTTGCTGCAGAGGACTATGAGACTCACTGAGCACATATATATGTATTTTCTCTTTGGAATTGCAGCTGTTCAGTGTGATAGTTCTTATTTATTACATACGAAGTGACCTGTGTATAACACTCTGTAAATGAGCTGTGCCAAACATGTAAAGCTCATACCCAGTTTATGGCATGAAACGATAAAAACCGTACTGCCAACTCCAGGAATTCAGAAATCTGAGTCAGGCTCCCAAAATCTTTTATTTGCTTTCTGCTTTTTGGAGCCTTTAGATTACTCTCAGGTTTTTCTCGGCAACCAGGAGGGCTAGGAACTTAACGTTTCTTTAAAATGAAAACTAAGATTCTCATGTAATCACCTGGCATCAGGAGCTGGGGCTTGAAGTAAATACCAAATATTACGAGACTCGTGATAAAATTGCAACAGTTGATAACACTGAAATATGATACAGACAGCAAATATGGAGTGATCATTAAAAGTGGCATGCCTTTTTCATATATATTTTGGAAACAATAATAGGGCTATGATGAAAATTCCTGTACTCTGCAAGATGGGCAGAACAGCTAGGGTGACTGGTCTGGATGTGGATGAGGATACATTAATTCATAAATAGCAAATTTGTAGCACAAATAGGACATGTTATATCTACAGATTGACTCAAAGCAAACCGCAGACCTGCATACCCTAAATTGTGGTGTGGGAGGGGGTCATTTATAATCTGAACCTGAATTCAGAATTTTGCAGTAGGCTCTTATCTTTCTAACAAGCCACATCAAAACTCGGAATCTGAAATCCCTGAAATACACAGTGTAGAAAATCCAGCTCTACGGTTTGAAGTGTTGTTCCTGCTGTAATTCTGGCCCTGATTCTGCTATATGCTGAGCACCTCCTGTGAGCTACGGAGAGTCTTTAATTCCTACAGAAGTCAATGGAAAGTGAGACAGTTCAGCCCCTGGCAGAATTCGGCTCTGTAGTCCAATTCAGCAGATCACCCTGTTCAGCAAAGTACTTAAGAATGCACTTAACTGTAAGTATGTGCTTAAGTTCTTTGCTGAGCAGGGAGGGAGTAAAGTACATGGTTAAATGCTTTGCTGAACTGGAGTGTGAATGAGGCAAGGGCTCAGAATACCACTACATAGTATCAATTACACAATTTCATCAGAAGCTAGAAATACGTTTTTTCAGTCTGCTCTTTAAAAGTTGATGTGGTCGCAAGCCATGACATTTGGGTCCAGTGTTCAATTTCCAGGGATTTGGATCTAGGGCTTCATTTTGAGCTTGACCCCTCAATGAATAGGTGACCGATCAGACTCTAGGTCTGGACTACATATATTTAATTGATATGAACATACTCCTAAGATTACTTTACCCTTTACAAGTCCTTCCTACATTCTTTTAATCTAGCTATAACAAATCTCTGGGTCAAATTATCAAGCATTTTTAATGGAAAAACAAGAAGCCTAGAATTAGCATTAGTAAGTTAAAATTGCTCAAGGAAACAAGGCATCTTGTCCTTCCATGGTGCAGCATCACTACATCTGATATAGGAACGGCAGAATATCTGTTCCAGTTAGCATGACGCATGACTGAACAGAATGTGATTTCTCCTGAATACCTTAACCTCTTGTCTGAAACAAATTACTTGCCATTTTCTAAAATCAATCTGATTGAAGCCCTATCCCTGAAAAATAGCCACAAAATCTGCACGTTTCGAAATATAAAACACCCTTTGATTGTCACACTTGTAGAATTCACTCAATTTCAGCCTGCAAACAAAAATAAAATATTAATTCCTACACCAGGAAAGATATTGTTCCCTCCTCATAATATTCTTCTACCCTTCAATCAGCTGCACCAACACCATCATAAAGAAACAAAATGATTTTACATGTGCTGAATCTAGCTGTCGCTACCATGTCACACAAGTGACATATTCAGTATAAAAACAGTCCAAAGCATTTTATTTCCCGATGTCACACAGTCCTACAGAATGCTGTAGACGAAAAATATCCTTCTATACCACACGTCTGGAACTAAAACATGGGTAAGAAAATGTCACAGCCTGACGGTGCTAGAGCACTTGCTACCATTCATAAAACAATTCGTAAAAAATTCACATAAATGCAACGTTATGTTCCACAGAGCCCACCCTCCCACCCTGTCTGTTGGCTGCTTTGTGTTACTAACGCTCTTATATTTTTCCCTTGTGTGCTTTAGCTCGGTAACATTTTGGACAATTAATTGGTAGAGCTTTCCTTATTTTGGTCCCCATTCCTAGAATCACATGGGTGAACTCCTGTACCCACATCGAGCCCTACAGAAGTCACTGACAGCCACTGAATGTGTGGCTATCTAGTGCAAAATTCATGTCTGACACCTGGGAACTTTGAGCTAATAATTTAAGCTTATTAAGTTTACTTCTATCTACAACGCAAGTTTTTAAAGAACACATTTGACCTAATCAGACTCTCAGCCTTGCTGACTACATTGGATCAATGCTCATTTCACAGAGTCAGAACTGTCTACAGTTCAACTCAACACATTGGCTCCGATCATATACAAACAGCTTCAAACTGAGACAAGCACACCAGACGCAGGTTGAAGATTTTCAAAAGTGACTAGTGATGTAGGTTGCCTCAGTTTTTGGTACTTAATTGGGACATTTTAAAGAACCTGATTTTTAGAAAATACCAAGCACCTATCCTCTAAACATCATTTAAAGTGTCCCAAGTTGGACACCCAACAGTCGCTAATCAGTTCTGAAAATCTTGGTCTCAGTATAGTCATCTCCCCGATGTAAATGTATAACAACAATGAACCTTCTGTGTAATGGATTAACTATTTCATGGCTCTTAGACCTTCCTTCCTGATTCTTAAATATTATTTCTGTCTTTTGCAGTATGAATTATTAACGCAACGCATAAGAAGGTTTCAATCAGCTCATATATAGAGTGACCTAAATTATACCGAAGTAATTTGTAGTGTAGAAATAGCCTCAGGCTTGAGGCTAAAGAACCATTTTCCTATCGCCTCAGCTGCAGAGTTCTGTGTTTTCTCCTCCTTGGATCAACCACCTTTGGGAAAGTCCCATTTCAGAGGGGTAAGTCCACAGAGAAGCTGAAGATGTGGCCAGAGGATGGCAGTGTTGGCCACTCAAAGCAAAAAACAACAAGAAGCTAATGTTTTATGTTTCTGACGAGTCAATGACCAACAGCAATATACAACAGTGCATATATTGGTTACATCCACCTTGATTTAGCCCAAGTGCAGGGAGATGTAGGTCATTCAGCAGCACAAATAAAGGATGGGACACTGCAGATCATAGAAATGAGTTCTCATTCAGAAATTCTATATCCCCTAGTGAATTCCCCTGTAGACTTCGTTAGAATACTCCTCCTGGTCTCCCCTTATTCCTTATAGTTCTTCTTCGAGTGCTTGCTCATGTCCATTCCATATTAAGTATGTGTGCTCGCCACCTGCATCGGTGCCAGAAGTTTTTCCCTTAGCAGTATCCGTAGGGGACTGGCTCGGGCGCCCTCTGGAGTGGCGCCTGCATGGTGCACTATAAGGGGCGCCGCTGGCTGCCCCCACCGTCAGTTCCTTCTTGCCACCAGTGATGGTGCTGGAACTTCTGCTGCTTCGGCTAGCTTTCACTTAGTTCAGTGTGTCTCATGAACGTTTCTTTGTAAAATAGTTGTATATAGTTCAGTATTTACCCTTAGTATTAGTTCTAGTTAGTTGGTCCTGGATGGGACTCAGCCTAGGATCCATCTGTCCTGCTGTTCTCCAACTGCCTTTCTTTTTTCCTCCCCGCATGGACAGCTATAACTTTAGACCCTTTCCCCATCCTTCTTCAGGGACCCTTCTCACGAGAGTCTCCTCGCACAGGAGGTAAAGGGGTTGCTACAATTGGGTGCGGTGGAAGAAGTTCCTCTCGAGTACAGGAACAAGGGGTTCTGTTCCTGGTACTTCTTAATCCCAAAGGCCAAGGGTGGTTTGTGGCCCATCCTGGACCTGAGGGACCGCAACATGTATCTAAAGAAGCTCAAGTTCTGCATGGTCTCCTTGGCTTCTATCATCTCCTCCCTGGACCTCGGGGACTGGTATGCCACCCTTGACTTGAAGGGCGCATACTTCCCCATAGCGATCTTTTAGGGTCACAGATGCTTCCTCCAGTTTACAGTGGGGCCCCACCACTACCAGTTTGTGGTCCTCCCATTCGGCCTGGCGACAGCACTCAGAGTGTTTACCAAGTGCATGTCGGTGGTGGCTGCTTACCTCAGGCGTCAGGGTATCCAGATCTACCCCGTACCTCAACGACTGGCTTGTCAAGGCAACTCCAGGCCTCTGGTCCAAGAGGATGTCACGGTGCTGCAAGCCATGTGCCACTCACTGGCCTTCTGGTGAACGACAAAAAGTCTACGGTCCGGTGCAAAGGATAGAGTTCATTGGAGCGGTGCTCGACTCGACCTGTGCCAGAGCATTCCTGCCATTAGAAAGGTTCCAGATGTTGATGGACCTCATTGCGCAGGTCTCCACGTTCCCCCTGACTACAGCCAGGGTCTGCCTGCACCTGCTGGGTCACATGGCAGCATGCACATACGTTGTCCACCATGCCAGGCTCCGGATGCAGCCCCTGCAGCAATGGCTGGCAATGGTCTATTCCCAGTCCAGAAATCACCTGGACAAGGTCGTTACCATTCCCCCAACGGTACTCGCCTCACTGTGACGGTGGACCGATTGCAGGACCGTCCTAGAGGGGGTTCCATTTGACACCCCCCATCATGCCATCAAATTGGTATTGGACGCCTCAGACTTCGGCTGGGGCGCACACCTCGGCAACCTCCAGACCCAGGGTATGTGGTCCCCGGAGAAGATGACATTACACATAAACGTCAAAGAACTCAGGGTGGTCCGCTTGGCATGTGGAGTCTTCCTACCTCACCTGTCGGGTAAGATGGTGAGAGTCCTGACAGACAACACGGCCTCGATGTTCTACATCAACAGGCAAGGGGGAGCCCGTTCATCGACTCTCTCCCAAAAGGCACTCCGTCTCTGGGACTTCTGCATCAGCCATGAAATCCATCTGGAAGCTTGTCATCTCCCTGGCGTCAAGAACACGCTAGCGGATCACCTCAGCAGGGACTTCTCCTCTCACCACGAGTGGTTGCTCCACCCGAAGGTAGCCTGCATGATCTTCCAGAGATGGGGAACTCTCCAGGTAGACCTGTTCGCCACAAGGCTAAACAGGAATTGCCACCAGTTTTGTTCGTGGCAAGGCCTGGGTAAGGACTCCCTCTCTGATGCCTTCCTCCTGTCATGGTCAGGGAATCTGATGTACCCATTCCCTCCGATTCCTCTCATCAGCAGGGTCCTGGCAAAGATCAAGAGAGACACGGCACAGGCTATCATGATCACCCAGGTGTGGCCCCGCTAGCACTGGTTCAGCACACTCATGAACCTGGCAGCGGCCTTCCATGGCCCCTGCCCAACCAACCGGACTTGCTGTCACAGGACCACAGTCGGCTCCTGCACCCCAACCTCATGTCCCTCTACCTCTCGGCATGGATGCTGCGTGGCTGAAACCGGAGGAGTGGACCTGCTCAGATGAGGTCCAACAGGTCTTCCTGAGAAGCAGGAATACCTCAACCAGACTGACTTACCTGGCCAAGTGGACAAGGTTTTTCTACTGGGCGTCCAAGCACGGCACCTTTCCGTGCGCTCTTCCATACAGTCTATCTTAGACTACTTGCTTCATCTGAGAAACCAGGGCCTGGCACACACTTCCATTAGAGTGCATCTCACGGCCATCTCCACTTTTCACCCACTGATCCAGGGCCAGACAGCGTTTTCTCATGACATGATGGTCAGATTCTTGAGAGGCCTCAAGAGACTCTTCCCACAGGTATGGACTCCTGTCCCACAGTGGAATCTTAACTTGGTCGTCTCTAGGCTCACGGGCCCGCTCTTTGAGCCGCTGGGTTCCTGCTCCCTTTCCCACCTGTCATGGAAGGTTGCGTTCCTGGTGGCAGTGACATCGGCAAGACAGGTCTCTGAAATTAAAGCCTTGACTTCAGGACCTCCATACTTGGTCTTCTACAAAGATAAGGTTCAGTTGTGGCCCCACCTGGCCTTCCTGCCGAAGGTGGTCTCCATCTTCCATATGAACCAGGACATCTTCCTCCCGGTGTTCTGTCCCAAACCACACAAGACCAGCGAGAAGATGCATCTTCACTCCCTGGACATCCGGAGGGCCTTGGCTTTCTACTTAGAACCTACCAAACCTTTCTGAAAATCGACTAAACTCTTCATCACTACAGTGGATAGGATGAAGGGTCACCCGCTGTCCTCAAAGAGGATTTCCAGTTAGTTCATCTCATGCATAAGGACCTGTTACAACCTGGCGGGGGTTCTACCGCCGCTGATTGTCAGAGCCCACTCGACAAGAGCGCAGGTGTCTTCGGTGGCCTTCCTGGCGCACATCCCTATCCAGGACATCTGTAGAGCGGCAACATGGGCCTCTGTTCACACGTTTACCTCTCATTATGCCATCACTGAGCAGGCCAGAGATGACGCTGGGTTTGGCAGAGCTATGTTGCAATCTACACATCTGTGAACTCTTACCCACCTCCAGGGGTAGTGCTTGGGAGTCACCTAATACGGAATGGACATGAGCAAGCACTCAAAGAAGAAAAGACAGTTACCATTTCCATAACTGGTATTCTTTGAGATGTGTTGCTCATGTCCATTCCACAACCCACCCTCCTTCCCCACTGTTGGAGTTTCCAGCAAGAAGGAACTGAGGGTGGGGGAAGCCGGTGGTGTTCCTTGTACTGCACCATGCAGGTGCCACTCCAGAGAGCGCCAGAGCCGGTCCCCTATGGATACTGCTAAGGGAAAAACTTCTGGCATCAGTGCATGTGGCGAGCACACACACCTAATATGGAATGGACATGAGCAACACATCTCAAAGAACACCAGTTATGGAAAAGGTAACTGTCTTTTTTTCTTGGTTTCTGCTGGTGCACCAGGAGTTTCATGGAGATCCGTAGATCCATAGTTCAAGCCCAACATCAGTTGGAACCAGATGAAAAATGAAAACTAGAATTTCTGAGAGGCTCTATGATACAGAACGATGGCAGACCCTGTTGATTTTTCCTAATCCTCTTAACTATCCAGCAGCATATAGTTCCACGAGGAGTCTCTTGTATGGGCTTAGGTCTTCAATCTACTCCTCTTGACGAACGTCAATGATAGTGTTGACATTAACATCAATGGGAACAGGAGTATGTCCTTAAAGGGCTGTCTACACGTACAGCGCTACAGTAACAACTCTGCAGATGTGCCGCTGTAGTACTTTAGTGTAAACTCTACCTACGCTGATGGGAGGGATTCTCCTGTCAGCATAGGTAATCCACCTCCCCAAGAGGCAGTAGCTAGGTCAACAGAAGAATTCTTTCATTGACCTAATGCTGTTTACATGGGGTCATAGGTCATTTTAGCTACCGACCTAATTTTCTAGTGTAGATCAGCCCAGAATCTTGTTGCCATTTTCAGTGCAGCAGTCACAAATCATCAGCATAAGCCGATAGGACAGCGGATCTCAAACTTTAGCAACCCGAGGACCCGCATTTTGATTTAAATTTTTTCACGGACCCCCAAGCTCCCCATTCAGCCCCAGGCCCCGCTCCCACTCCACCCCTTCCCCAAGGTCCCACCCCTGCCCTACCTCTTCCCGCTCCCATGCCACTCCTAAACCTCCTCTTCCCTGCCTCTTTCCGCCCCCTTCCCCGAGCACGCCCCGTCCCTGCTCTTCCCCCTCCCTCCCAGCGCCTCCTGCATGCCGCTGAACAGCTGTTCCCCGGTGTTCAGGAGACGCTGGGATGGGGAGGGAGAGAGGGCAGGGGAGGAATTGATCAGTGGGGCCCGCAGACCCTCTGGAGTAAGGACCCCAGTTTGAGAAATGCTGCACTAGGACAATGTTAGCACCTCTTGAAAGAGGACAATCTACTGTATGCCTTGGCCAAGTAAGGGTGTTAACTAGAGGGAACAGGATTTGCAGTAACTACATACCTTTTATGCCTCCTTCAGTTTGATGTCAGTATAATTGGTTTTAAATTTTTGATGAGATGGCAAACATCAAAGGAAAGTCATTTTGATGTACTCTAGTGACTATAGGAAAGTTACCAAATATAAAATGGTTTATAGGATATGGCTGTAAACTTAGCACATTGGACTGAGGATTCAAACCAAATTACATCTCTTGTATAAAGCAGCCATGTTCAGGACGTAAAATTTAACAATATGGATATTTTCCTCTCATTTTCCTGGCTGTATTTTACTCACCGCCCAGATCTTCTCTAGCTGTTCCAGAGTACCAGTAACTGCTGGGAACATGGGTTGACCCTGGAGCATTTCAACCAATATACAGCCTGCACTCCTGCAAAAAAGAAAATACCAACTCATTTAAGTAAGCGGCATGTACAGTATATATATATATAAGTAAAAAAAGTCTATCCTCCAGCATCTTGGCCTAGATGTTAATGTAACTCTGGGCAGAGTGGTAGATAGTATTGTAGACATGGTCCCTGGCATTTATACAGTGATACAGATAGGGCTTTTTTTCTGGCTTTTGGCCACTGATCTGTCATACCACACCAGAGAAAGCATAGAAGGCATTGTGCATTCAGAGAGTTTTCCTGCAGAAATAATTAATTCCTCACTGCAAAATTGAACCCCAAACAACTAAACATAAACAATTTTCCAGTGAGCATTCAACCTAATTTATTTAAATGTGTATGTGTGATGAGCTGTCTTGGTTCTTACTTTTTTAAAATCTATTCTCCTTAGTTTCTGATGCTGCATTTTTTAGTTACCATTCCCTGTCAACTCAGTACTTTTTACTCTCTCTCTAAACTAAGGCTTTGTCTACACTGAACTTTCATCGGTAAAACTTTTGTCATACAGGGTTGTGAAAAAAAAACACTCCTCTGAACGACAAAAATGTTACCAACGAAAAGCGCCGGTGTGAACAGTGCTTTGTTGGCAGGAGAGCACTGTTATTCAACAGCCATGGTTTAACTGACCATGGTTATAATTGACTTCACTTCTAGCTAATGGCATGCCACACCGGGGGAGTAGTGGTGGAAAGAATTAATATTTCCATTCTTTGCGCTGTTAGATGCATCTGACCTTACTTTAAAACTAGCACAGCTATTTTAGAGCCATGGCCAATGTCAGTTGCACTATTTTCAGAGGAATAGTCCTTCAAACTAGGCAGTTCAGGTGTCCTTGGGACATTAGGGAAGATGGAGAAGTTCAGAAATGTCTCCACTGAAGCAGTAGGGCAACCTGTGAGTCTGCAGCTTGCATGGACTGTCTGGTGTTTTGAGTACCACTGCTCTTTACTGGCTCTGATGTCTGAAATACATAGGTAAGTATATGAGGTTGTGTTGCCCTCTACTGCTTGGCCCAGACAGGTTATAAATTCTCATATTACTGCTACTACTGCTAACGGAGATTCTCTTTTTCCTCATATAGCAGGGGCATAAGGACTGATTGCCCATTCACTTACAGACTGCCACCGATGTAATCCACTGATTTCGTTGTACTAGTGTAACTCCATCAAATCCAGTGGAGTTACTCCTGATTTACAGCAGTGTGAGAGGAGAATCAAACCCATGTATTTTTGGAAAAGAAAGACCATGAAATGCTAGGTGGAAATGGTCATTAGCTTTAGCAGCAGCAGTGGAACTGTGAAGTCTTACATGGATTCATATCAGGCCTAATTTATTTGTAGCCCCCAAGATGAGGTCGATAGAACTGGGCAGCTTTCTGGAAAGCCTGTTTTGATAAATATAAGTCAGTACAGTCCTGCCCGGGCTGCTATTTTAATCTAAGACGTCAAGGCATGAGTGTCTCTAACTCTCAATTGGAGGTGCACTACACCTCTTCAAGATCAGAGCCAGGGTTTCTGTCCTGCTAGGATGTTTGGACATGTGAGTGACATAAAAGGGTGTTGCAAAACTGATCTCTGTTACCTAAACTGCCATCTGACACAAGGGTCTAGAGCAATATAGTTCCAGTCTGAACAGAAAAGAATATAGGACACAGAAATCCAGAGCTGCTAATCATTAGTGCAGAGATCCAGACAGGGGTGACAACCAGAAGTAGAACTCAACAAGTTTTTCCATGCTCAGTTAACATTTGCTGTGAATTAGGAATTGGCAGCTGTGCTTCTGTAATATTTAAATATGTACTTTTCAATGTTTACATTTGCCTCAGTGTATCTCCACATCTCCTCTTTTTTCTTCTTTTGCTTTTCTGTAGCCTTCTTGGTATTTATTCTGGATCCAGCCCCATAGGAATGAGCTGTGCTTCTTCATTGCTGTTTTATGCAGGATGTTTCTAAATCCAACATTTTATTTTAAATATTTCTAAGAGTTAGGCCCAGACACACAATCGTTTCATTTGCTTTTTCCTTTTTCTTTTCTTTCTTTCTTTTCTTAAATTTCAGAATTTTTATTCTTGAGGCTCCCTGCCCCTTCATATCTACAAGGTTCTCAAGGGATTTCTGTTCTGTAGAGCTAACTTTGGAGCAATCAGTGGAGATGAAGGGGTATGTTGGTGGGGAAAACAAGTAGGTGGGATCAAACAGCAAATTCTTCCATAAGGGAAAAATGAAATGGGGCATTTCACTGCTCCATTTGTGATTATTCAATAGCTTGAGGGCATGAATCTCCTCTCACTTGCACCAATTCTAAACTGGGGTAATTCTACTTGCTCCACTGGGTTTCCTCTGATTTATACTAGTGATACAGGAGAATCAGAGTATGGCCCTTATGCTAATCTCACTTGCTGTGGTATAAATCAAGAGTAATTACTGAATTCAATGGAGTTACTCTGGTGTAAAATTGGGGCAAGTGAGATTTGCATCTAACCCAATTCAGAGTACGTTTTCTGCCTTTTTTGGGTACTTCCTGGATTTTCTCTTCCACCTCCTGTGACCCAACCTGAACAGACCTTCCTACCAACCCCAATACTAAATAATAGGGAGCGCTATCTTAAATCCCTTTGTGAAATCCCTCAGGAAGGGGCCTACAGTTGTGATTTCAACAAGTTCGTGATGTTCATTTGGGCTGTAAAATCAGATGCCAATTGCTCATGTGCAAGTGAGATGTAAAATTTGGTATTAGAGTCTTCAATTCAAGTGGGCAGGTTTAGACAATGCTACCAAATCTGCTGTCACAGCATTTCTCAATTCACCAGGGACAGGTTTAAATGCTAGTGTGCTACTTGCTGTTCATGCTCCTGGGCTACCTCATGTGGTGTACAAGCTGCCATGGTGATCTCTGAGGTGATAAGAACTTGGGCCCTCCAGTGATTCAGGATTTCAATCTCCCTCTTTATCATGTCACTGAGAAGGGTAATTTGCAGGCTTCCCCCTTCTCCTGTTCAATGGGAAACCTTCATACACTGTTCCCCTCGTCTTCAAGTACAGTTCCTAGTTCTAGATGCATTTCCTTTTGTCCTTAACACCTTTGAGTGCCCTAGCTGGCATAGAGAGCAGAGAAATTTGAAGCAGGAGTGAGAAGAAGGTCGTATCTTGAATTTAGGGCCTTGCAGTGAACAGATCCCCAACAAATGACTTCACAGGGGTTCCAGGTCTGCATGAATCTGCCCTGGGTGTAATATTCCTGTAAGATTATATCGGGCTCTTGTGGGGGCGGGGTTGACTGCAAAAAAGATATTCAGACAAACTGGCAGTACTCACGAAACCAGCAGCTGCTGAAAGCCAACTCTCTGCATGCATAAAGAATTTTGTGTTTAAAAAAAAATTTCCCTGATGTTCAGTGTAATCTTCCCAAAACATTCTGTTAGTCTCCCTGAAGTCCCTTAATTGAATCTTCTAAGGTCTCGGAAAGATAGTGAGGGAGAAAGAGAGCAAGAGAAAGGATAGTAAGAGATTAAAGACGCTGTGCAAGTTAGTCCAAGAGCTACTGAGCCTCCTTCTATATCTCTCTTAATCTATTCAAGGCCCTATTCACTTTCCATGTGCCTCCCACTGACAGCATTGCCGCTCACGCGCATTATGGATGAATTGCCATCATGTTTTATCTTTTATAATTGGTTCCTTTAAACCAAGGCTGTTACACTCACTGTCACATGCCATTGCCAAGGGCACTCTGACCCGACTTCATGTAAATTGCCATGTCCGAAAGAAAAGGATTTTTTTTCCCAATAAACAAGTAACATCTGTGTGAATGGACTTTTTTTCCTAATAGATAAAAATTGAACTTATATGGAGCCTACATGAAGATAATAAATGACTCTTGTTAGAGGAAGTCAGTGAATAGAGTCCACATACTTTCCATTCTCTCAGCATGATGTCTTTCTGAAAGGCAAACACTTTGAATGCTATTATTAGGAGGAGGTGTTATAACAAAGGTGCTATACTGGAATGTAGTGGAGTGGGACTCAAAGTCCCTTATGCTGTGCTATTGGTGACAGAGAGTGCTAGATGAAATCTTTATAGTCAAGCCCCTGTGTCCTATGTGGTACATTAGGGCAAAATTATGCAACAGAGATCCCAGCTTTGTACAGCAGGAACTCCAAGTTTATATATTTAGGGGCTGATCAGGCCCGTGGACTGGCCTCGAGTCAGTGAGGAGCAGGAGGGCAGGTACCAGGAGGTGTCTTCCTACTACACCAGTGGCACCGGAACCGGGGGGGACCAAGGGGGCCATAGCCCTCCCACTTTTTGCTGGGGTGGACCTCGCCCCCATCCCGTCTTCTTCCCCCCAAGGCTCCGCCCCCCAGCTAGGCCAGTGTGGAGCCCGGCCGGGGAGCCCGGGCATTTGTGGAAGCCATGCGGACCTCCATCTGCCTGTGGTGTGGAGGGGGGGTGGGGGCTGAGAGCAGCCCCGTCCCATGTCCCCACCCCCGGGCTCCCTGTCCGGCCTGGGCAGGTGGAGGGGGACAGGGGTAGGGCCCGCTGCTCCCCTACTTTTGGGAAGGCTCTGACACCCTTGAGTACAACTGCATGTTCCACTAGGCAGACAGGCATCTTCTTCAACAATCCATGAGTGACTGTAAGTGGCTTAGCCTGGGGAGGAGGTAATAGACTGGAGGCTGCTTAGAGAAAGGCGGGGGAGGACATTACAATTTAGATCTGCCCAGCAGCTGAGAGCCATTATAATGGAGAAACAGGTTATTTTAGTCATTGAAAATTTGATGCAATTAAAGTGGCTGTAGCCTTGGAGAGAGGAAGAGACTTTGCGCTCCCATTCCCCTGCTCTGCCCTCTAGACCCAAGCCACCAGAACTTCTGATAAGCCTCATGCCTCTGGAGAAGATGCCTGCTTTGTGGCGCTGGAGTTCTGCTGGGCACGCACCTGCTAACGCAAGTCTCCCTGTGCTTCTTGCAGATTTTGTCAGTCTATTAGGCTCCTGCCCAGTCCCCCAGACCCTAATGAGGTCTTTGTCCTTGCAGAGTTGTTGAGCTCTGGAAAGACAGGCTAGACGTCAGGCACAGAAGCAGTCTTAGCAGAATGATGGAGTTACAAGGTATTAACTGGCACTTGAGGAAGGAGGGAAATTGAGCAGTAGTTTACTCTGCTGTGTAATTGTATAGAACATGGGGCTTTGCCTATTTTAACTGTGGAGTGTGTTTAGGAAATGATCAGTGGTGTAAAAGATGAGGTATCACAGAAATAAAGATAATCCCAATATCCTTCTAACTCCAAACCCATCTAGGACTCTTTGATGGCCAGAGCTGTGTTTTGTTATCAAAGGTAAAATTTATTCTTGGCATAATTCTTCTAGTTATTATGCCTCCAGAAAGCAGTATTTCCAGAATGATACCACAGCCTTGGCCAGTCAGATACCTCCAGAATAATACACGTTTGCATTAGATTTGAAAGTGCTTTGCAAAGGTTAGTGAACTGAGACTCATGACACCTCTGGGAGGTATATAGGTGAGATATGAGGATGGCATTCCTGAAAGCAGAGCTACTGATGTCTGCCACTTGTAGGAACCCAACAGTATAAGCACAGCACCTTCACGACTCACAGGCCTTGACACATCTTTCAGTCTATCTTTGCTCAAACTTGGCTGACTCTGTTTCAGTCATCTAAAGATAAGGCAAATGATAGTTCAGTTTCCCTGAGAGATATCAAAATGTGTCAAAGTTGGTTTCTCACCAGATATCCAAATCAGAAGAATAATCAGTGGCTCCAAGTAGCACATCAGGAGGACGGTACCAGAGCGTCACCACCTCAGAGGAGTATGTCTGACTGGGGATGGACTTGGCACGAGCAAGACCTGCCAGAACAGGAAAAACATAGATCTAGTTACACTTCCATGTCCCTTTGTAACCCATTGTGACATATCATTTCCTTCTGCCTGGACAGTACCTGAGTCTTAATAATCAGAAGAACAGTTTACTTTTCTGTAGCATTTTTCATCCTAAGTGATCCCAAAGCACTTTACAATCAACATATACATATCAAGTATGTAGAATACAACCTGCTGCATTGTGTAAAACAGCGAGGAGGAAAAAGGGATGTTTTGACTGAGGACACTGGGCAAAGCCCTGCTCTTAAAAAAAAGTGCCACCGGTTTTTATACAAAGCAGACGGACCTTGGCTTCTAAGGTTTCTACTTATACTTACTTTTCTGGTACTTAATTTATCTCTTTCAGAAGAATGGAGAGAGCATGCAGTTTAAAAATATGTACGATATATATTTAAAAATGTTTTGGAATTTGTCTGAAATATCCAGTTTAAGCTGATACGCTGATTTGTGTGTATATAATATTTACATACATTTTATATATACACAAAATTTATAGCCAGGGGATAAATTGCATTTATCTTCTACCTTTTCAGTGTTTCTAAGGCACTTAGCCCACTGATTCAAACCACGTGAGACAACTATGGGCATTGCAAACCTCCGAGCAGCTTCAGACAGCTACCATTTTAGAATGAACAAACACCTTCAGAATGTTTCTTTCCTTCCTGCAAAATGTGACATTCTCTCCCCACTCCTCAAAATGATACGGATCCAAAGTGCAGGATGTCCCAGAGTCAGTTCTAGATCGTGGCATATTAAGATAGAAAGGCAGATCCTCAGGTGGTGTAAAAATTGTCATAGTTCCATCCATGGACTTCTATGGAGCTATGACCATTGACACCAGCTGGTAGGGTGGCCAGCCCTCCAGGATTGTCCTGCAGTCCCCAGGAATTAAAGATTAATTTTTAATTAAAGATTATGTCATGTGATGAAACCTCCAGGAATACGTCTGCTCAAAAGTGGCAACTCTGCCAGCTGAGGATCTGTCCCAAAATATGGTGAGACTCATCAGGGCTGGAAAAAGGAAGCTTTATACCACTGGAGAGCTGAGAATCCCTCCTTCCCACAGCTCTGAAGCTTTTGGCCTGAATTCTCAGTTATACTAAGGCCCTTTGACACTGCTGTAGCTTGGCCCTTAAAGTGGGTGTAACTGTCAGAGAGGTTTAAAGGGGCCTTTGCGTAAGGGAGAATTCAAGGCCTTTGTTTGTAGCCCTGTTAGATCACAAATTATCAGATCTTAAAATCAAGACGTTATGATTTTTATACAAATTATTTTAAAGGTTTCTGGAAGTTTAGTTGTATTTTTTCTCTCTACAAGGTCCGTATCATTGGCTGTATGGGGCTGAGGCGAACTGGCTTTACAGAGAGGAAGGGTAACAGAAATGCTGCCAAGTAAAAAAAAGTAAATTGCAAAAATTTCTAACATGATTTTGTCCTGTAAAATGTGGCATATGCAGAATACATGATGGTGTGGAAGGAAGGTTTTATTAGCACACATTTGGGATGACCTGTATAATTCAGTTTTGGCAAAGCCAGTTCATGGCAATAAAATCTCTACCCTTCCCTACATAATCATCTATTCTGTATGCCACATATTTAATGTAGGGGTCTGATTCTCATCTCCCTGGAATGAGTCCTATACTACTGTAATTGCACTGTTTTAAATAAAGTTACTTTCAGTGTATACCAGTATAAGGAGAGGAGGATCAGGTCTACAGATTGATCACAGAAATGCTTTTCTTGAAGTGCAGTGAGAGAGGTTATGCTCACGTACCCATTGGTGGCTTTAGATGCATAAATGTAAGTATGTGAAAACACGGCTCTTAGATGCACTAGTTGTAACCAGGCAGTGACTCACCAAAGTCAGCTAATTTGAGCTCGCCCAGGCAACTGACGAGCAAGTTCTGGGGTTTCAGATCACGATGAAGAATGTGTTGTTGGTGGATGTAAGCCAGGCCTCGCAAAAGTTGGAACATGAAGAGCTAGAAAAAACAGGCAACAAACTTAAGCAGATTTCTGGGATTTTGAATCAGTATATTAACTCTGAATGTCAGGAAAACCTTTACAATGAAACAGTGCAAAAGGGAGGGAGGAATCAGTAAAAACTTTGTCAACTTGTTCAGCAATGGCACAGGCTGAGAAGGGGGACTGGAAAATTGCAACAATAAAAATTATGGAATCTTTGATAGTTACATCAACTGATGGTTATATGCTTCCTCCCACTCTCCCTGATGCTTTCAGTGTGTTATACTGTGGCAGTGAAGGGGCTGTCACTCTTCATATCCTAAATGGGCATTTCAAAAGCTTTGCTTCCCTTTAGAATCTGACTGTTTATTTTAGGAGCAAAGATGATGTAAGGCTTCCCAAAGCACAGACTCAGGATCTGCAATGTCAGACGGCCTGGTATTGGTGTACATCACTGAGGGAGACACCAGAGAGGAAAAATGAAGGCAGAGGAGGAAAAACAACAGAAGAAAAGAGGGAGAAGGAGAAGAAAGAAGATACAGAAGGGAAAAATAAAGACAGAGGGCCTGATTCTCACTACTCTGGCAGCGTAAAGTGATCCTAAAATAAATGAGAATCAGGCCCAGAACAGGATCTGGAAAGGCATGAAGGATAGAAAACAATTCATTGCGTAAGTTATTAGCCTTCTCCAGAGGAGAAACACTTTTTATCTGAGACCTTTCCTGGAGACTAGGAAAAAAGGTGACATTCATGGTTAGCTTTTCTACTGGAAAAGAGGCAAACAAAAATCAGATATATAATCATATTTTGCATTTTTATAGCATCTTCCATTTGAGATCTCAAAAATTGCTTTGCAAGGATGAAAGAAACGAGCCATATGACACCCTCCTGCAGGCTCATAGTAAATCACTTTGCTGTTTTCCAGTCTTCTTGTCAATGAGGAATGAAAACATCTAAGGAGGGCAGCTGGCTGGTGTTTACTGATGCAAGTGCCAGTCAGGACACGTTACAGTTTTGTTTTTGTTTTTTAACAAGCCTTCCTGGTGGCATAGCACTTGTGCGATGCACTGACCCATCGTTTCTTGGAAGTGGAGACACCGAACAGCTCCATCTTCAGGGGCAAGTGACTGTTGCCCACACACTTCTGAGATCTCCCTTGTCAGTCAAGGCTGGCATTAATTTTGGAATTATAATGGGCGAGGGCTGAGCTCCACAAGCACAGCTACCTTAGGAATTCCATTCCAATTAATTTAGGTTTCCATTCTGAATTGTAACCTTAATTAAAAAATATTAGAATAGGAGCCGTTTGCTCATGCAGTGCTCTACAGGAGAGTAGAAACTGCAGGATATGAACCTGCTTTTCCTACATTATTTTACTATACACTAAAAAATCTTCTTCTTTTTTAACAACCTAAGAGCTGAATTTTGGTCCCATTACAGTTAGTGGCAAAACTCCTCTTTAGTTAATGGAACCAGAATTCAGCCTTAAACATTTCTGATATTCTGCAATGTTTCTGATATTTAACATTTATGTTACAGTCATCCTAAGATGCCCTGACCAGGATCAGAGAATCATTGCGCTAGGTGCTATATAAATGTAGGGGCAGATGTGGTCTTTGCTCCAGAGAACTTGCAACC